>NC_068429.1:36720076-37047076 GCF_023373465.1 Oncorhynchus keta
TGAGATAAAATACAAAAATGAGGCATGCAATGGGAATCTGTTAACCAAAGTATTTTATCTAATAGTGTACTATTTATTATTAAAGATTGGAGAAGGAAAGATTAAGGGAGTAAAAAGAGTGACGCGAGGAGAGTGTGGAAGAGTGAGGTGGAAAGGTAAAGAGAAGGAAAGGAAAAAAGAGCAGGAAGAGGAGTGAAGAAAAGAGGAGGAGAAAGATTGGAGGAGAAGAAAAAGTTAAGAGAGTAAGAAGAGTGACACAAGGAGAGTGAAGAAGAGCAGACAGAGGAGGTACAATGGCTCATTCCAAGAAACTGAAATGCCATTTTAATGACAACATGAGATGTATGCACACATGACTGTAAGTCGCTTTGGATAAAAGCGTCTGCTAAATGGCATATATTATTTATTATTATTATTAGAAAATGTCCATTTAAACGCTCAGGTCAAGACGATAGAATGGTTAACTGCACCCTTTTTAATTCCTCTTTTTCAATTGGCAGTGGGGGAAGAACGGCAGTGGTAGAACATCAACAGACAAAAAAAGCATAAAGCCTCTCTGATTGCCCGTGTTGGTTTGCCCTCTGTCACCACATTCTTCAAGAAGGTAGAGCCTTCCCAAGAAGAATATGATTTAGCTGTGCAGGTGGGTGTCTTTGCATACCACACTATGCAACACAATCATAGTTACAGATCTCTGGGCTGCACAGCACAACTGACACGGAAGCTTTATGAGCTGAAGTTTACATGTGCTAGGACAAAATGTGAAGCCATACGTGTTTACACCATGGCTAACTACTTTGGTAACACAGGACCTAGACCAGGTTGAATTTGTGTCCCTGTCCATTGATGCGTCCAATCATGGACATGTAAAGCTGCTGCCAATACTAGTCAGATATTGTAAGATATATGATGGCAACACATTTTGTTGAATTGAAAGGAGAAATAGCAGAGGAAATTGCTGCTGAGGTCCTGGTGTTCATCCAAAAATGTAACCTGGAAAACAAAGTCGTGGCATTCTCTGCCGACAACACAAATACCAACTTTGGAGGACTGAATAGGCTGGGGAGGGTCAATGTCCATACCAAAGTTAAAAATGCTCTGAAGTGGGATGTGATTAGATTAGGTTGTCCTGCCCGCATCATTCATAACACGCCCAGAACAGCTTTGGATATGATTGCCCTTGATGATGAGTACCTGCTCAAAAAGATATTTGGATATTTTCACCGTTGTAGAAAGACTGAAGAGCTTTTTTTAGGACACAGAAATGTTCGCTGGCTGTCCATGTTCCCGGCTCTAGAAAGAGTGCTGAAAATGTATGTGCCATTGAAATCCTTTTTTCTTTCTGAAGATAAATGCCCTGTTGTCCTGCGAACAATGTTCGAAGATCCACCGACTGAATTTTGGCCTTTGTCCATGGAAACCTGACCGTATTCAGTGACACAATCAAGATGCTTGAAGGCCAGGACCGCTGGGCTGTGGAGTCAGATGCAATTCTGAGAAACATTAAGGCAAAATTGACTGCAAGACGTGATGACAACTTCATTCCAGTTTTGGTCAGATGACTTCTGAGAGAGCTAGAGGAAACTGGAGCAATGTCTAAAGAGAGCTTTCTCAAAACATCCCAATCATTCTTCACTACGGCTGTGAACTACTTGCAAGCATGGGAAAAGCACACAGATAATCTAAAAGATTGACATTGTCTCCTTTTAAAAAGGCAACCTCTGCGAGAAGAGATCCAGAAGGCAGCAGGCACACTGCAGGAAAAATGCCCCAATGTGACCATCAATGAGGATGCATTGTTTGACGAGGTTACTGGCCAGCAAAAGTTCCTAAAGGGAGGATTGCTTGAAGAATGGAAAACATCTGAGACATAGCTTAGTCAGAGATGGAGCACAGTGGTTACCCACTTCAAAGCGAACAACATCCCACACACTAACCTGGCTAGATTAGCGTCTGTTGTCATGTGCTTACCTGGAAGTTGTACACCAGTTGAGAGAGTGTTCTCCCAAATGAATGATCTATGGACAGCAGCAAGAAATATGTTCACTGTTCCTACCATCAAGGCCATGCTTATTGTGAATATAAACTTCAACCTCCTCTGCCAGGAGTTCATGGAGAAGCTGGCCAAAGACATAGCAATCCTGAAGAAGATACATTCTGCTGAGAAATATTCAGATTAGGTTGGTATAAGTATATTATGTAGTTACCAATCTCGTTTTATTTCTTTATTTTGTTAAGTATTTCACATATACTATTGTCTGTTTTTTTTCTTCTTCAATTTTGCTAATGTTCTCTTCTGTTCTTATTCTACCCAGACTACCAGGACCACTGAATGGCTGTTCAGATTGGACAGTTCTGTCTTGTCTGTAATGTTTCTGTAATAAAGTTGTTTTTTTCTACCACAGTGTGCCTGTTAGACTAAATACATGAAACCGGAATTGTCCCCCTTTTTTTATTTCATAGATAATAACATTGGATATTTTAATGATATATTGACCGCCGAACTGGAAATGTCCCCGGTTTTAATTTCAGAAATCTGGTCACCTTATCCTAACTCCTAAACTTAACTGTAACCCTAGCCTAGTTAACGTTAGCGAGCTAGCTAATGTTAGCCACCTAGCTAGAATTCGACATATCGTACGATTTGCAAATTCGTAACATATTGTACATTTAGCAAATTCTTATTATATTGCACATTTAGCAAATTCGTAATATATACAGTACCAATCAAAAAAGTTGACACACCTACTCATTCAAGGGGTTTTCTTTATTCTACTATTTTCTACATTGTATAATAAAATTGAAGACATTAAAACAATGAAATAACACATGGAATCATGTAGTAACCAAAAAAGTGTTAACAAATCAAAGTAGCCACCCTTTGCCTTTATGACAGCTTTGCACAATCTCGGCATTCTCTCAACCAGTTTCACCTGGAATGATATTCCAACAGTCTTGAAGGAGTTCCCACATATGATGAGCACTTGTTGGCTACTTATTCTTCACTCTGTGGCCCAACTTATCTCAAATCATCTCAATTGGGTTGAGGTCAGGTGATTGTGGAGGCCAGCCCATCTGATGCAGTACTCCTTCACTCTCCTTGGTTAAATTGTCCTGTTGAAAAAGCGAAACCAGATGGGATGACGTATCGCTGCAGAATTCTGTGGTAGCCATGCTGGTTAAGTGTGCCTTGAATTCTAAATAAATCACTGACAGTGTCACCAGCAAAGCACCATCAAACCTTCTCCGTGCTTCACGCTGGGAACCACACATGCAGAGATCATCTGTTCACCTACTCAGCGTCTCACAAAGACACGACGACGGTTGGAACCAAAAATGCCAAATTTGGACTCATCAGACCAAAGGACAGATTTCCACCAGTCTAATTTCCATTGGCCGCGTTTCTTGGCCCAAGCAAGTCTCTTCTTATTATTTGTGTCCATTAGTAGTAGTTTATTTGCAGCAAGTCGACCATGAAAGCCTGATTGACACAGTCCCCTTTGAACAGTTGATGTTGAGATGTGTCTGTTACTTGAACTCAGTGAAGCATTTATTTGGGCTGCAATCTAAGGTGCAGTTATTCTAATGAATGTATCCTCTGCAGTGGAGGTAACTTTGGGTCATCCTTTCCTGTGGCGGTCCTCATGAGAGCCAGTTTCATCATAGCGCTTGATGGTTTTTGCGACTGTACTTGAAGAAACTTTAAAAGTTCTTGAAATGTTCCAGATTGACTGACCTTCATGTCTTAAAGTAATGAGGGACTGTTATTTCTCTTTGCTTATTTGAGCTGTTCTTTCCATAATATGGACTTGGCATTTTACCAAATAGGCTACAGTATCTTCTGTATACCTTGTCACAATACAACTGATTGGCTCAAATGCATTAAGAAGGAAAGAAATTACACAAATTCACTTTTAAGAAGGCACACCTGTTAATTGAAATGCATTGGAGGTGCCTACCTCATGAAGCTGGTTGAGAGAATGCCAAGACTGGGGCAAAGCTGTCATCAAGGTAAAGGGTAGCTACTTTGATAAAATATATTTTGATTTGTTTAACACTTTTTGGGTTACTACATGATTCCATATGTGTTATTTCTTAGTGTTGATGTCTTCACTATTATTCTGCAATGTAGAAAATAGTAAAATACAGAAAAACCCTTGAATGAGAAGGTGTGTCCAAACTTTTGACTGGTACTGTATTACGAGTTGTAATACGTAATAGGTCATGGACATCCACAAATTAATAACATAACATACTATATGAAGTATCTCAGATTTACATACAGAATAATACAAAATGCTCTGAGACCAGGTTGAAACCAGGAAAATAGAAAGCAGAAAAAATGAAGAAACTGAAAATAGAAGAAAAAGAGGACCATGGGGGATTACAGAGGAAGTACTAATAAAGTTTCAGGCTTCTTTAAATGGCCAAATAATTGCCCAAAATAACATCATGAGTAAAGACAACATAAATAGGCCCGAGTTGAAGGATTGGTGAGTAAAACACTTCTTCTCATTGTTATCTAGACAGAGTAGGCTATTGGGGTGGTTGAGACTTGGACTGACTGATTACTTGACTATTTGGGGTGAAATATGCAGTAGCCATTATGGACTATAGCCTACATAAATGTATGTTACCACTATTAAACCAACTCTGATGAGTTTCAGTGAAACCACAATGTTTTCTATTACTCAAGCTTCACACTACAAAATGCACTGTCACAGTGAATGAGGAAACTGTGGTGACCTTGACATCACAAAATGTCATTTGTTTTTTATTCTTTAGTAATAGGGAGAGCAAAAATATACCACACTTTTCTCTGTATTCTGTTTCAACGTGTATTTATTGAAGGATACCACATGGTGGCAGCAGTTATTTAACTATAGAAAGCATTTTCTGGAACCCATCTCACCAAATGACTGAAAAGTAATTACATGTACAGAAGATGGCATTGTTGGACCCTCAGCCATTTTCACAGAGGCACACTGGGTTTTGTGTATGTATTTTATGCCTTATAAAGACATTGTTTATTATACAAGAGCACTATACATACAGTATTTTGCGTTATAAGCATGTTGTGGGCTATAGTTACACTGTTGTATCACGCCTCTGTTAGTGTCAAATAGAAAGCAGTGTGTGGGTTTTACATAATGGCTACTGATGCTGATGGTTTTAGTCACTGATGCATCAATGATCATTCATGCCAGTTTAAACAGACACTTTTTTCTTATGCACATTAACAAATATTAAATGAATGAGTCTAGCTGCCACTTAACTAAGGAACAGGTGCACACTAAGTGCCATGGTGTGTCTAGTGTATTTGGCAACAGTTAGCCCACAGGGAAAGGTAAGATTGTAATTCTGTATGAAGGAGATTTTGAACTCTTTTTAAAAAGACATACATGTTGTGTGCTTGTTGAATGTAGATGGGGAAATGTCTCATTCTGAGACAGAGGCGGATGTCTTATTGCAACATGGTACATAATAATAAAATGCAGGATGACAGGATCTTTATAATAAGCTCGCTATACATTTACATTTACATTTAAGTCATTTAGCAGACGCTCTTATCCAGAGCGACTTACAAATTGGTGCATTCACCTTATGACATACTTTATTATCTAGACTCAGGTATGTTCTTGTCTCAGGCCATGAAGAACTGCAATGACCTCATGATTGGTCTTAACCAATCATAGCACAGTATAGCACAGACCGTGCCCCAGGACGACCTGACATGATGACTCCTTGCTGTCCCCAGTCCACCTGACTGTGCTGCTGCTCCAGTTTCAACTGTTCTGCCTTGTTATTATTCGACCATGCTGGTCATTTATGAACATTTGAACATCTTGGCCATGTTCTGTTATAATCTCCACCCGGCACAGCCAGAAGAGGACTGGCCACCCCACATAAGCCTGGTTCCTCTCTAGGTTTCTTCCTAGGTTTTGGCCTTTCTAGGGAGTTTTTCTTAGCCACCTTGCTTCTACACCTGTATTGCTTGCTGTTTGGGGTTTTAGGCTGGGTTTCTGTACAGCACTTTGAGATATCAGCTGATGTACGAAGGGCTATATAAATAAATTTGATTTGATTTATGTTATGCAGGAGAATGTAAGCAATAGTAATTCAGTATGCAAGCACATATGAATTTTACAGTGGGTTAACGTTTAAATATTTAGCTCCTATGTCCGTTTGAACAGGTTCTTTATTATATTCCTCAGTCATTTATGGATGCCGCCTGTTGGCAAATGGCTTTTTAAATTAGCCTGTACTCTCAGTGGAACAGAGAACACATTAGAGGGGGCAGGTCAAATAGTGGAGAGTATCACTGCATGAAAAGGCACATTTACGGGTCGAACAATCCGGTGCACTTTTCCAAAAACACGCAATTTCAAAAAATTTGTGGCAAGAGTCCAGCTGTGTACGGCATCGGAAAACATGTCCCGTATGTCTCCGATAACGGACCACTTTTGTGCGAGGACCTGCATGGGCGTGTATATACCCAGAAACAGTTTTTGGGCTAGACGTGCCGCTAGCTCCCCACCTCGACAACATCTGGTGAAATTCAAAATACAAAAATGGTAATATTAAACATTAATGAAAATACATTTGTCTTACATCGTTTAAAAGCTTAACTTGTTAACCCAGCCGCTTTGTCCAATTTCAAAAAGGCTTTACGGCGAAAGCATACCATGCGACAAATAAAATTACATCAAATCACGTTATATCTACAACAGCTTTCATTGGACTGATCATGTCAACATCATACTTTCAAAATCTTAGCTGGCAAGCTATCAGTCATCATTATGAATCAAGTCGACAATCTCCTTTTTAATCCTTGTCATATGAAGAGAAATTATAGAGGAAACATATCGGTGCTCATCGGCCATTGGACAAAAACATTACACAACAAGTTGGAAATCGCAATTCAACAGTGAGTGGTTTGGAAGGAATCAGTGGCTAACCTCAATCATTGCAAAGCAATCACTAGCTTGCTATTCAGTGGAGTGGGTGTGTGGTCCCAAGTCTGGGTTTAAGGGTCTCTTTTCCAAGTTTAAAAGGATAGGCATTCAACATTGGCCAAGGTGTCAATCCAGCATGACTTCTGCTGTGCTCAAAACTACTGAAAACTCAGAACTGAGTGGGATTCTGTCGCTGTACAATTCAAAAGTGCTGACCAAATAGTGACTGCATTCACTTATCCACTCTTCGTGCCCTTATGCTATAGTTTGTACATCTCAATTGTCAGTAGAAACCACATTTTTTAAGCAAGTCAGCCATATCAGCTATGTTTTTTTAAGAGGCAGTAAATGAGGTTGAATGAACTGTTTCGCTGCCAGCAGGCCTTTCTAATCGACCTGGCCCGGGTATCCTGGAAGGACATTGACCTCATCCCGTCAGTTGAGGATGCCTGTTCATTCTTTAAAAGTAACTTCCTCACCATTTTAGATAAGCATGCTCCGTTCAAAAAATGCAGAACCAAGAACAGATACAGCCCTTGGTTCACTCCAGACCTGACTGCCCTCGACCAGCACAAAAACATCCTGTGGCGGACTGCAATAGCATCGAATAGTCCCCGCGATATGCAACTGTTCAGGGAAGTCAGGAACCAATACACGCAGTCAGTCAGGAAAGCTAAGGCCAGCTACTTCAGGCAGAAGTTTGCATCCTGTAGCTCCAACTCCAAAAAGTTCTGGGACACTGTGAAGTCCATGGAGAACAAGAGCACCTCCTCCCAGCTGCCCACTGCACTGAGGCTAGGTAACACGGTCACCACCGATAAATCCATGATTATCGAAAACTTCAATAAGCATTTCTCAACGGCTGGCCATGCCTTCCGCCTGGCTACTCCAACCTCGGCCAACAGCTCCGCCCCCTCCGCAGCTCCTCGCCCAAGCCTCTCCAGGTTCTCCTTTACCCAAATCCAGATAGCAGATGTTCTGAAAGAGCTGCAAAACCTGGACCCGTACAAATCAAATGGGCTTGACAATCTGGACCCTCTATTTCTGAAACTATCCTCCGCCATTGTCGCAACCCCTATTACCAGCCTGTTCAACCTCTCTTTCATATCGTCTGAGATCCCCAAGGATTGGAAAGCTGCCGCAGTCATCCCCCTCTTCAAAGGGGGAGACACCCTGGACCCAAACTGTTACAGACCTATATCCATCCTGCCCTGCCTATCTAAGGTCTTCGAAAGCCAAGTCAACAAACAGGTCACTGACCATCTCGAATCCCACCGTACCTTCTCCGCTGTGCAATCTGGTTTCCGAGCCGGTCACGGGTGCATCTCAGCCACGCTCAAGGTACTAAACGATATCATAACCGCCATCGATAAAAGACAGTACTGTGCAGCCGTCTTCATCGACCTTGCCAAGGCCTTCGACTCTGTCAATCACCATATTCTTATCAGCAGACTCAGTAACCTCGGTTTTTCGGATGACTGCCTTGCCTGGTTCACCAATTACTTTGCAGACAGAGTTCAGTGTGTCAAATCGGAGGGCATGCTGTCCGGTCCTCTGGCAGTCTCTATGGGGGTGCCACAGGGTTCAATTCTCGGGCCGACTCTTTTCTCTGTATATATCAATGATGTTGCTCTTGCTGCGGGAGATTCCCTGATCCACCTCTACGCAGACGACACCATTCTATATACTTTCGGCCCGTCATTGGACACTGTGCTATCTAACCTCCAAACGAGCTTCAATGCCATACAACACTCCTTCCGTGGCCTCAAACTGCTCTTAAACGCTAGTAAAACCAAATGCATGCTTTTCAACCGATCGCTGCCTGCACCCGCATGCCCGACTAGCATCACCACCCTGGATGGTTCCGACCTTGAATATGTGGACATCTATAAGTACCTAGGTGTCTGGCTAGACTGCAAACTCTCCTTCCAGACTCATATCAAACATCTCCAATCGAAAATCAAATCAAGAGTCGGCTTTCTATTCCGCAACAAAGCCTCCTTCACTCACGCCGCCAAGCTTACCCTAGTAAAACTGACTATCCTACCGATCCTCGACTTCGGCGATGTCATCTACAAAATGGCTTCCAACACTCTACTCAGCAAACTGGATGCAGTCTATCACAGTGCCATCCGTTTTGTCACTAAAGCACCTTATACCACCCACCACTGCGACTTGTATGCTCTAGTCGGCTGGCCCTCGCTACATATTCGTCGCCAGACCCACTGGCTCCAGGTCATCTACAAGTCCATGCTAGGTAAAGCTCCGCCTTATCTCAGTTCACTGGTCACGATGGCAACACCCATCCGTAGCACGCGCTCCAGCAGGTGTATCTCACTGATCATCCCTAAAGCCAACACCTCATTTGGCCGCCTTTCGTTCCAGTACTCTGCTGCCTGTGACTGGAACGAACTGCAAAATCCGCTGAAGTTGGAGACTTTTATCTCCCTCACCAACTTCAAACATCAGCTATCTGAGCAGCTAACCGATCGCTGCAGCTGTACATAGTCTATTGGTAAATAGCCCACCCATTTTCACCTACCTCATTCCCATACTGTTTTTATACTGTTTTTATTTATTTACTTTTCTGCTCTTTTGCACACCAATATCTCTACCTGTACATGACCATCTGATCATTTATCACTCCAGTGCTAATCTGCAAAATTGTAATTATTCGCCTACCTCATGCCTTTTGCACACATTGTATATAGACTCCCCCTTTTTTTCTACTGTGTTATTGACTTGTTAATTGTTTACTCCATGTGTAACTCTGTGTTGTCTGTTCACACTGCTATGGTTTATCTTGGCCAGGTCGCAGTTGCAAATGAGAATTTGTACTCAACTAGCCTACCTGGTTAAATAAAGGTGAAATAAAAATAAAAAAGGCTCTGCTGATACCCATGTGTCACGGTAGTAAGGTTTTGGGACTGCTGTTGGGTCTCTGCTGTTGGGACAGCTTTATGTAGGCCCTAACAGTGTGTGGGCACCTTTTTTCACCGTTAAAGTGCAATTCATCTATTGTTTAGTGTTGCGTTGTGTATTGGGTTTGCTGGCATGCATCTAAAAAAAACATTTTAGATGCTAAAATCACCACTGCTCCCACCAATTTGCCCACATTCTTTGTTTCACAACTTGTGTGAATTGTTTGTGTTTGATAGTTAGTGTATTACATATATCACTAGTAGTACATTTACCGTTAATTCTTATCATTTCTAATCTACAATGTTTGTTAAATTGGTTACTGTAATTATTTTAATGCATTCAATATTATTATTCCAGTCTTCCAGTTCTGATTGTCTGAGTGGACACATTGTTTGCAGTGTGCACAACCTATGCTACACTTGTGAGAAACACGTTTTGGTTTATTTCATTCTGTTTAAAAGTTTTGTGAATTCAGTCATTTTCTTTTGTTTGGAGCGCTTCTCTCAATGTTGAGTAAGAACGCATAGAAATATGCCTATTGGCTACCTGAGAAATCTTTACAGCTGTTTGACTTTTGATAACAACTCAGCGTGAAAGTGTAAAATGTCATGCTCTGATCCAGTGGAAACGTCGTAAAATAGGCCTACCTGATTACTTCTTATCAGTGCTTGACTTGGACTGAAATATGTTCCGGTACTCATTTGCGGTGCAGATACTGTTTATATTTAGGTGCAGGAGCTCCACAATACTTTTGAGCTAATATTCAGGAGCTCAAGCAGTAGAACAGGGCACAGAATTTGTTTATACAATGTTGCAAGTTCGCTAGCTCAGGGTTGGACCCAACTTAATAGTTGATACAATGTTTCAAGTTTGTTGCTGACAGGACATGTGTAGCCAATGTGATTTATAGGATGTACATTTTTTTCAAATTAAAATCAAATTGATTTATATAGCCCTTCTTAGACCAGCTGACATCTAAGTGCTGTACAGAAACCCAGCCTAAAACCCCAAACAGGTGTAGAAGCACGGTGGCTAGGAAAAACTCCCTAGAAAGGCCAAAACCTAGGAAGAAACCTAGAGAGGAACCAGGCTATGAGGGGTGGCCAGTCCTCTTCTGGCTGTGCCGGGTGGAGATTATAACAGAACATGGCCAAGATGTTCAAATGTTCATAAATGACCAGCATGGTCAATTAATAATAATCACAGTAGTTGTCGAGGGTGCAACAGGTCAGCACCTCTACCGCTCCTGCTGTCTCCAGAGAGTTGAAAACAGCAGGTCTGGGACAGGTAGCACGTTCGGTGAACAGGTCAGGATTCCATAGCCGCAGGCAGAACAGTTGAAACTGGAGCAGCAGCACGTCCAGGTGGACTGGGGACAGCAAGGAGTGATCATGTCAGGTAGTCCTGAGGCATTGTCCTAGGGCTCAGGTCCTCTGAGAGAGAGAGAGAAAGAAAGAAACGAGAGAATTAGAGATAGCATACTTAAATGCATACAGGACACCGGATAAGACAGGAGAAATACTCCAGATATAACAGATTGACCCTAGCCCCCCGACACATAAACTACTGCAGAATAAATACTGGAGGATGAGACAAGAGGGGTCAGGAGACACTGGCCCCATCCGATGACATCCCCTGGACAAGGCCAAAAAGGCAGGATATAACCCCACCCACTTTGCCAAAACACATTTTCTACCTGCAGGCTGTAATGTTTTTTTTTGTTGGCTTTATTTAGGATTTTTATTTATTTATTTGCAACGGCAATAAAAGTTACTTTTAAGATTTTCATTTAGATTTTGATTAACCACATGACTGATTTTGAGATATGAAGACATTATTATAAATTAAATGCAACTGTTTCAAGAAAATGTGCATATGAAAACCATAACTGGCACGCAGATTGGTATAAATGGTAAGATAAATTGGCATTCAACATGAGAAAGGTTGCCACGGCAACTTCAGGAGAGTAATGGCAGAATCTGTGAAAGCTAGCAGGAGCTGGAGGAGAATAGTTGGGTCAGGTTAAGTTTTTTTTCTTATTGTTATCTAGATCTCTGGTGCCCTCGTGATGCATTTGCCTTATTTAATCAAACCGTAAGCTTTAAGCATCAGACAAGCTCAATGCATATAGTTGATTTTATCAAAACACATAGGGTGACTGACCGGCAAAATTGTAAATGGTGTTTTTTTACATTGGATGAAAGTAGACACTCAGAGCTAGAAAATGGTATATCATACACTACAGTTGAGAAAAATGGGATAGTCATTATGCTTTGAAAGTTGATAAACTTGTCACCTCACTTTGGAAAAAATGGCCTTTGAATGTTTTGGTACAACTACTTGAGCGCTCTCCTTTGTCTACACCCATTCGGAATTGTGTACACCGTCTTAAGCTTTAGGCCCACCCTTCTCTTTAACCTCTTTGGGCTAGGGGGCAGTATTTTGACGTCTGGATGAAAAGCGTGCCCAAAGTAAACTGGCTGTTACTCGGGCCCAGAAGCTAGGATATGCATATAATTGGTAGATTTGGATAGAAAACACTCTGGACGAACCATCCAGAAAAAAAAGTTTCAGCCCACCACTGATTCCAATGGCTGTCATGTTTAATATGAAGGGAAAACCTCTCAGATTGCAGTTCCTAAGGCTTCCCCTAGATGTCAACAGTCTTTCGAAAGAGTTTCAGGCTTGTTTTTGGAAAAATGAGAGAATTTGTAGTTTTTCTAAGTGGCTCCCATTTTGGCTGTAGTGTTTTCACGCACATACTTTGTTGTTTATCTCCGGTAAAGACAATAACGAATCTCCATCTTAAATTTGATCGTTATTTACATATTAGGGTACCTGAGGTTTGATTATAAATGTTGTTTGACTTGTTTGGAGAAGTTTATTGGTAACGTTTGGTATTCATTTTGTATGCATTTTGAAGGAGGGAGACCGGTGTATTATTGAATGAAGGGCGACAGCTAAACTGAGTTTTTGGGGATATAAAAAAGGACTTTATCGAACAAAAGGACCATTTTTGATGTAGCTGGGACCTTTTGGAGTGCCAGCAGAAGAAGATCTTCAAAGGTAAGGCATTTATTTTATCACTATTTCTGTATTAACAAGAAGTTAAGCTTTTTTTCTGATGTATGACACTTGTATTTTCATGAATGTTAATTAAATATGACCATTTCTGTAATTTGAATTTCGCTCTCTGCAATTTCATCGGATGTTGTCGAGGTGGGTCGCTAGTGCCACGTCTAGCCCAAATTAAGGGTTGATCCAAGCGTTCTGTCCTAACAACAGCAGTCAAGCACCGAAGCTAACTGGCTAACGATGGCTAGCTTGCTAGCTACTTCCAGACACAAATGAGTGAACAGCTCACTCTGACCATTTTACTCACCCTAGCAGAGCTGGTTAAGCTGTTTTTATGTTATCCAGAGCATTGTGACTGCAATTGTGCTACTGGCTACAATTTACGTTTTTTTGCCAATGCTTACTGACACCGGCCATATTCAATGGGTGTTGACTGTTCATAAATTTGTCAGTTATTCTGCGCTCTGGCACACTCAGATGGGAGTGCTCTGAAATCGGTCTGGATTGCCAAAGCGAATTTACTAGCTACACATATGAACAGTTGTTGTAGTGACATCATTAACATTCTATTGAAATGCTTACTTGCATAGTGGAGTCTTTTTTGTTAAGACATGTAGCTTGCTAGCTAAACAATGAACCATAATCCCAACTCATGACGTTACTACCATGCATGAATCTGCAGGTAGCTAACCAACTAGGTTCAATGTTTGCTAGCTAACATTAGGCTGTAACGAGCAATGCAAATGGCTCTGAGATACGAATAATATTACTACACAGATCATACACGTAACGTTAGCTAGCCAGCCAGCCAGCTTAGCTAGCTAGCTAACAGTACACTTTAACTTGAAATGAAAACAACTTCCTGACAACATTAGAAACATGTAATATCTGAAAATGTAGCTAGCTAGATTATCTTAACCATATACATGGATGGACGTATCTCCATCTCTGTCACAGATGCCATGGTTGCCCTTAATTTTATGATGTAATCGGGAGACAGGTCTTTTCTCCATCTCCGTAGCTATCATACTCTAATTCCACTGATTGAAAAACTCGGTCCTCTAGAAATTGGAGAGCAACACTTACGCAGTTCTACTATGCAATATATATTTTTTTATAGCCACATTAGACAGGATTACCTACACATACTGAGCAACCCAAATAGACAGAAGTGTGCTACATGGCAGACCAATCTGAACTCATCTCTCCAGCCCACTCATTATCACAGGCAATCATGGATAGCGGGAAGGTTGCTGTCTTTCTCTGTGGCTAAATCAATTTTCACCTAAAACTGCCTGTAGCTCAGGACCTGAAGCAAGGATATGCATATTCTTGATACCATTTGAAAGGAAACACTTTGAAGTGTGTGTAAATTAATGTATATTTCCTTTTTGTTCCATCTTTGAAATGCAAGAGAAAGGCCATCACATAATATTGCAGATTAGGCGCAATATACAGTGTGTGTGAAAAGTTTCAGATTAATCCTGGTCCTTCTGTAGCACAGTTGGTAGAGCATGGCGCTTGTAACGCCAGGGTAGTGGGTTCGATTCCCGGGACCACCCATACGTAGAATGTATGCACACATGACTGTAAGTCGCTTTGGATAAAAGCGTCTGCTAAATGGCATATATTATTATATTATTATATATTAATCCAGTGAAGCATGGCAGTACTGGACAATATTTTGTACCAAGTCTGCCCAAATGTTTCCCGAATAGGTCAATTGATAAGTACATAACTATAGAGAACATACAAAAATGATATGGTAATACAACATTTAAGTTTAAACACTCCCAAGAATCTCATACATGATGGATCATTAGCTTATACACTAACTTTCACACATCTAGATGGCCGGGCGGGGACAGCAGAGGTTCAAACTAGAATCCAGTTCCTACATTTGAATTTAAAAATTCATTTTATCAAACAAAACTATGCTACATTTAATCTCTGGAACCCTCAGGATGACAAGTCAGAGCAAGATTACTGAATGTAAGTACGTTATTTACCTTCAGAGGTGAATGTATCAAACCAGTTGCCGTGAAGTAGGGGGGCTTGATGAACCACACCGGTTTGCCGTTTTGCAGGCCATCCTCCTCATCGCTCATCAGGTCAACATTAACTCCCGTCCAAATGTCTCTCTCATCCTCTGCAAGCGCTCTCAACCGTGCCTCTAGAAGCAAAAAAACGGAGAAAACAACAGAACACAGTAAACAAATGCATCAGTCTCAAGTCATGCATGTTCATTAAATTCAAGTCTGAACTTTCAAGCCCCACCAACCCCAGATTGAGAGATAATAATGAGGAATTCCAACCTTTGACAAATATCACTCTGGCCTTTATGGTAGTTCACCCAAACAACTTTTGATATCTTGTGGAACTACTGAGATTATTGGACTATTTTGAAAACAAAAGCTGAAAGGGGCTCCACATGCCTTTGGGTCTGCACTGGATGTATTACCCACAAACACCTACCAAAAGGTCATTATAATCAAACAAGATATGCAAAAAGTTATGCATATGATACTGGCAGTGCACAGAGCTACAGGCATGTAGACTAGAGTAGTAAACATAATTTTTTCCAAAAATTGTACCTAGCTTATGATTTCTGCTATTTTCAGTAAAACCTTCAATATAGTTTTGATACAGAGGCAATTAGTGTTCCAACAAGTACACCAATCAATGATTATTAATGGAACGGGAGGCAATAGCAACGTCTGTTTTCATTCTTCTCTTGAGACTCAAATATATAACTTTAAAAATGTAATAGGGCCATGTGTGCACTTTGTATTCCTAAGACCAGAAGTAATAGACCTAGAGGTACACAGAAGCTACTTGCTCCGTTGGTAGAGTATGGCGCTTGCAAAACCAGTGTTTTGGGTTAGTTTCCCACGGCGGGACCAGTAAGAAATAGTACGAAAATGAATGCATTCACTACTGTAAATCGCTCTGGATAAGAGCATCTGCTAAATTAATTCAATGTAAATGTACAAAAAGGCTTACCTGCTTTTTCCTCTGGCAACACTTCTTTGCATGTTTCTCCAATATTGTGTCCCCTATGTTCTCATGTAAGCCTGAGACATATGCCCACCTCACATATTCATAATAGGTGGCACAAGACAGTGCAATGGGTATAAGCAAAAGTTAAATTTTATGTTGTTGCTATCGAATGTAAAAAAGGCATTAAACATAACTTTGAGAGTTTCACTCTTTTTCTCATTCATAAACAGCCTTGTCTAAGTAGATGTGTATGCAGCTATCACACCCATGCATTGTGGGCAAAAACAGTACATATCATTCACGCTATTTATACAGTACTAATTGTACAAGTAAATTATATGAGTGTTGTGTATTAAATGTAATATAAAAATATGAACAGCTAGCTAGTAACAACACAAGCTGGCTAATAGGGGAAAATGTAGGCTAGCACTGAGCTAGCTAACGTTTGTGTTTAGCAATTAGCATGTGACGAAGATTTAAAAAAATATGAAAAGTAAACTTTTAAAATACATAGAATTTGCGTGGTTCATATGTACACATGTCATTACACTTAACATTTAAGAACCAAAATATTTATAACAGAAATAAAAAATCACCCGAGACGCCATCTTGCTCTCATTAACTTAACTACATACAAAGTTAGCTAGCTTAGCTAGCTCACTCCTTTTTCACTTGGTCAAAACACTTAAATTATACATCAAAATGTCCAGAATACTCATAACAGTTTGATTTTGAGAACTAAACTATGCTTATAAATGTTACAAACCTGAAAACAGGATAAATATGCAGATACCGAGAGTTGGCTTCTCTTCCAACACATGACGAAATAGGGAGTCACGCGCCTGTAGAACAGATCCAACCTCGTGAAATCACGAGTTCACATTCTCGTTGCTCACAGTGCCTTTTATAAAGCACTCCAAACAAATTCCATGCAGTAACCTATCACTCGTATGGATATACACACTAAACACACCACCTGTCCGTAAAAACTAAACAAAAATGGAAAAGTCCCCAAAAGTGTCAAACAAATGGTGAAATGGATACAATAGTGGTTATAGTCAATATCTGGTGCCTTGTATTTTAACTTCATACATATGCATGACTGGTGTAGTTCGTACTTTAAATTGGTACCTTGAAGCCCAGAGAATAGTTTGACATGGTTTAATTCTCCTCTTGCAAATGGCTTCTGACAGCTGAGGAGAGCAGAGAACATTACAAGCTGCACAGGTCAATCAATTTTGAACATGTTCATTAATTTTCTTATTTTTCGGGAAATGTCTTAGAGGTGCTGCCTGTTTAATACATAGTCAATTTGGTCTAATAAATGAGTGGTTTCACCTATTTGCTTTTGTGTCTGGCTCATGCACTAAATAATGTCCTATGTTTTGTTTGTGTGTATAATGAGAGAATGTGACATCATGTGAGGGGGGCAGTGTGTAACTGTTTTGCATGCACAAGGCTTTCACAGGAAAAGAAGATGACAGGGCGCCGCAGCCCTGCCTCTAGCTCTCAGACAACAGCTGCTCAGAGAGAGAGGACATCCTGGGGGTGCCGAGGAACAGAACATCTCTCTCGTTATCTGTCTCTATCTCTCTCTGTCCTTTTCTGTCTCTCCCTCTCTCCTTCTCACTTCATCCCATACAGGAACAGGTGTGGTGTGAGACGCATGGAAAGTTGATAGGCAGCTTGAGCAGATTGTTTTTTATAATTGAGGTCAAATCTTTTGTTTGTTGTTCAGAGTTGGGAAATAAATGTCTTGGAGAAATTTAATGAAGGTATAATTCTGAGGCCTGAACATTTTCCAAATGGCCCGCCTAGCGAAGTAAAGGCTGCCTGTATGAAAAGTTGTATGAGAACACTGGGATACTCTGAATGACCTAAAATGGTAAATCCCATATCAGTCTTTCACAGTCATGCCAACCCAAGATGCACTGTCCACGTGGGTTTATGGTGGGTCTACTATAGAAAAAGATGGATGAGGCTTTCAACTGAGTCAGAAATTCATAGGTTTCAGATTTTATTCCCCCCATAAAGTGGGAAAATTCTAGGACTGTAGTGCACATGAGATGGAGTTTGCTAAACAAATGGCCACAGGATTGATACAAATAATAATTGTATCATTCTGCCAGGTAGGCATAGGCTACTTTGTAGTTAGTTGACATTTAATTGAGAAGATTTTGGGAAAGCCTTTCCATCTACCAGAAGACAGTTAGGCCTATTATTAGCATCCCTATATTTTTTCTGTTGCTTAATTTTTTGATACCTGAACGTTTTACTTCATATTATGAGCCATGTCTTACCTTACTTTAAAATAGCAAAGACAAAATCCAACCAGGTTATGCAATAGTGCTGTAGTACAGTATAATTGTTGAGGGACATCTTTTTTAAATACTTCCTCATATGTGCTCTTCTTTTGTATTGGTTTCCAAATCAACTTTCTGTCATTGTCTAGCAGCCAAAGGCATTATCGTAGTCATATAAGCAACCCGTGGTAGCTGTTCCATTTTCAGATACCCCCTCCCCTCTTTCTACATTTCTAACAGATATTTCCATACCCACTCACATGTGCGGTGCACATTTTAGAACTGTTTTCCTGCAAATTGCATTTTGGAACATTCACGGGTAGACCTTCCGCCGTGTGCACATAGCTGAACTTAAAATGTGAAGAAATAATACTGTATCAACATTTTCAGCTAAACATTCTGATCTGTTCCATGAGCCTTATTAATTGATTCGGCGTATATCTCCACTACACTACTGTAATATGCATCAGTGGGGATTAGAAGTAAGTGTATGCAATGCTCACTGAAAAAAACTCTACTGTGTTGTGATATTGATAGGGGTTTTAGGCTTGCAAATGTAATACGAGGAACGCTGCAATCGCAATGTAAGCATCTCAGCTAACACAATTTATTCATCTTAGAATTTTAAGCTGACTGTGTAAAGCCTATTAATATCTTAGAGATCCTGACGTGATAGAAAAATGTCGAGCTGTACTGGAACTTAAAAGTTACAAAATGACTTTCCCTCTAACCAGCCTGGGAGATCAGATTCAAAACTCATTAAAGGGTGAAGCCTGGGGTGTTAAATTACCTGATCACACTGGCCTCACTTCAAAGTAGTGACCAGAGCACTGAGCCATGACTAGTAACTGAATGAGTTGGGAGTAGGGGATGGGTAACGTTACAGTTATTAATGACTTTAACCTTCCAGTCACCCTCTAGAACATGATTGGACAGTGTTTGCAATCACGGTATCAGTGCTTACTACACAATGTGCATGACTATCAATCATCTAATGTAAGCTGGGCTCCTGAGTGTCGCAGCGGTCTAAGGCACTGCATCTCAGTGCAAGAGGCATCACTACAGTCCCTGGTTCAAATCCAGGCTCTATCACATCCGGCTGTGATTGGGACTCCCATAGGGCGATGCACAATTGGCCCAGCGTTGTCTGGGTTTGGCCGGGGTAAGCCATCATTATAAATAAGAATTTGTTCTTAACTGACTTGCCAAGTTAAATAAAGTTTACATTTTCTTTTAATTACTCACATAGGTTGTGTCTACACTTGACACTTCAATACGAATGTTGCATTGAAAAGACATGTTTAGATGCACAAAAGTCACTTTGTGTTCAGATCTGGCTGACCACTTCAGGAGGTGGTCAGGGATGCATTGTGTGTGGATTTCTCCTCAGTCTGGATGCTAGCAGGCTACTGAAAGCACATACAGTGGGCGACATCATCAGCACAAGTCTCCAGAAGATGTGTGTTTTGGAACCGATAGGCACCTTTTCATGATAACATTGGAGCAAATATGTCCCTAGCCTGTGAGGAACGTATTTGCTGGCCTCATAAATGCAAGCCACCTAGCTAATATTTAGAATAACATTTTTTTTTTCTTTGGCTAAAGTTATGCTAACCTGTTTGTAATCCCTTTTGCATTGCTTGCTAGCTTGCTGGCTAGCTGCAGAGGTTAGCTACTGTTTGTAGAATGCATACTGGTATTTGAATATAGAGCGGTAAAAGGGAATCTGGACACTCTGTTGACACGGTAGACACATTTAAATGTAGGTGTAGATGCATAACTGGTTTGGAATTCCTTTATCAGATCTCAATTAACAGATGACTTAATTGTCAAGTCTAGACATGGCCATACAGGACATTTGACAGCTCAAAAACATCTCTGAATGTGATTATCTCAATGACAACTCAAAAATAATACAGATTTAACATTAATAGTACATGAATATGATTACATAGGTATATCCAGATTTGTTTTTAATTATCTTAAATTAACAGTCTTCCTAAGGTTATCACTGGAATTTTTCAATGCAAATAGTTTGCCCAGTTAAACTCTATTCCTTACTAAAGAGGGAGGAAAAGAGAGTGAGGGAGAGAGGGCAAGGGAGGGTGAGATGAAAGATAGACAAATGAGAGAGAGATGGCGTAAGACAGCAGCAGACTCTCTCTGACCCTCTTCCCTGTGATTGAAATAGCAGGAAAATATCAGGTTTGACTATTCCAGGGTCTCCGGGGTGAAAGCAGTTAACTCAAACACACACGCATACACGTATGAACACACACACAATGGCATTGATCTTGTTCTACAAACTGAAGTTTTCCCCCATGGTACCCAGATGAGCTCTGCCTGACAAACTAGTGTTATCTCCATGCCAAATTAATTCACCTCGACAACAATATCCAGGGGGACTGGTTGGGGGATAAACAATCATTCATTTGATTGCTTGGAAATGCATTCATAGAAGGTTCATTATATACGTAGCCTACTATTTTCATGCTGTATTAGCCATAGTGTTGTGCAATAGCACTGAAGTACAGTATGCTTGGCTTAGTCAGTAAGCAATATAATGTATAGGAATGACCTTCACAACCTAATGTACTATATGTAGGCAGCAAGGGGTTGATTTCCCTGCTCCGTCACATCAAAGAGGGAAAATGAAAATGACTCAATCCAAAGGCTGTTTGTGGTATACAGATGCATTTGCATGGTTCTACAGCTCGTTGCTCTCATTGCTCAGTGTCACAAATGGAGAGAAAGAGATTCCATTAGGCTGTCAGCAATGGTCTCCAAACAATGGGATTAAATAGCTGCATTTTAAGAATGGCGGGTTTGTGAGAATGTCCTCAATGATGTGCAGAGGGAACCCACAGTGTGTAAAATATGACTCATGGTGGCTTGTGTACCTCTGTGTGCAGTAATGTACAGACGGATTAAACCTTCCTGGTATGTAACTGGCATATTTCATTCCATGCGTCATTGTTCATTTCCCATTTTATACAGAAAGGAATTGAATTCTTATAGGGCAAGGCAGACCTGGAGAAGCGTGATGTGGGAAAACAACTCATTTTTCATTTGAGTTCGAAACGTTTTGTTGCTCGGGCTAATCCAACCTGTGCAGGAAGGGATTTTCTTCCTAGAATGCTGCCAATGGAAACACGAAAGCAGTGAGAATGGCATAATTTATCTCCATAAACAGACACATTGGGGATATGTCACATTCACATATTCAGTCTGGCCATTACACTCCATCGTCTGTGTACTAAAATGTTATATTGCAGTTGCACTTGAAGTGTGGCTATTTTTGAAACTTAATAGTGGTCTTCTGTGGGTGTTTTACTGTAGCATCAGCTATATTACTGACAGGACATTATAATTAGGGAGTCTAACTCTGGGGAAGAATAGAGTTAGTGGATTCTCATCGATAGCAACTCATCTTTCACATAACAGCAAAATAAATCGGAAGAATGTTCAAGCATTAAATAAAAAGTGGGTCAAGAAGTTAGTAATCGTCATTTTCATCATTGATGCGTTGAAGCATGGTGCATTGTTGAGGAACTATTATCTATTTATCATGAGGCTGGTTTTTGAGGCTCGTATCATATTTCAAGCTCTTGGAAACACTCCCAGTTAATGAAAAATACTATCATCAACTATGATTTAATCATGTCAATGTATTCAGTAACACTGATTAAATGTTTTGCACCGCTTTTGTACGGCAAGTGATGATAAATGACAGTAAAACATGCTTGAAGTGAAATATAGGGGAAGATACGATTGTTCTTTGCTAAAATAACACTGCACCATAAGTTACTAAGGAACATATACACTCTTAACTTACGACCTTTAACCTTCTATTTCCCAGATCTTCTCCCTGTTTATTTTGTGTATCTTTCCTCTACCCTGGCCTCTCACCCTTCCTTAGATTTACACCTGCCTTCTTCCTCTAGATCTGTCACTCCTGTGATGGAGGAAAGGTACAGATGGCCGATGAACCCTGCTGGGTCCGTCTGTAGCCTTCACCTCTTCCCCTCTACAGCCCTGACTTCGAGCCCCATGGGTAGGCCACTGTCAAGCCCTTATCAAATCAAAACCGACAGAAGGCAGGTGCCCACAATATACACCACCTGTTCCTTACTCTCCCCCGACTCCATGTCTGTGCTTACCGCTGCAGACCCATTACTCAGGATTTGAAGCAGCCATTTGTAATGTCAGTAGGTGAGAGTCTGCGTCCTCTCATTTAAAATGAATCGTATCTTTAGCCTTAAATGATTCTTGCCACAAACGTGCCGTTTTCATATCCACCTGTTAAGTCTGTACTTTACATTATGTCCATAATCCGCAGCACCAACAGCTGCCAATTCCCTTGGCCACCTCCCAAAACTAGTGTAATAGATAGCAAAACAGACTTTTGAGTATTTCAAGTGAAATATTATAACAAGGCAACTTTGTTCGTATTTAGAAATGAAAAGTGTCAATTCAAGCAAATTAGGTGTAATACAACACGGATGCACTGTATACAGTATGTTTTTTAAAATGTTTTTGTCCATACCGTGATGCTGTTAAACAGGTGTTTTTCTCCTAAATAATCAAGTCAAGGATTTCAATAATATCATGAACTAGAAACAACGGAGTGTACGTTTAGCTCCCTATGTAGATGCCACTGACGGAATTTGGCTCAAGGACAGTTTAAATTGACTGTCAATCCTTTTATTTCAGTCATAGCGAATGCTTAAGGGATGTTCACACTGCAACAATAAATTCCCCATATTCACTGTTGTAGTTTACTTTTTGAATACATTTGTGTATACATGTACGATGCCCTCAAAGTGTTCAGACCCCTTGACTTTTTCTACATTTTGTTACGTTACAGCCTTATTCTAAAATTGATTAAATGACAAAGCAAAACCAGATTTTTAGACATTTCTGTATTTTTGTATTTTAATGTATTAAAAAACAACAACTTAAATATCACATTTACATAAGTATTCAGACCCTTTACTCAGTACTTTGCTGAAGCACCTTTTGCAACAATTACAGCCTTGAGTCTTCTTGGGTATGACTTTACAAACTTGGCACACCTGTATTTGGGGAGTTTCTCCCATTCTTTTCTGCAGATCCTCTCAAACTCAATCAGGTTGGATGGGGAGCGTGGCTGCACAGCTATTTTCAGGTCTCTCCAGAGATGTTTGATTGTGTTCAATTCCGGGCTCTGCCTGGGCCACTCAAGGATATTCAGAGACTTGTCTTGAAGCCACTCCTGCATCTTAGCTGTGTGCTTAAGGGTAGATGTCTGGTTGGAAGGTGAACCTTCGCTCCAGCCTGAGGTCCTGGAGCAGGTTTTCATTAAGAATCTCTGTACTTTTCTCCATTCATCTTTGCCTCGATCCTGACTAGTCTCCCAGTCCCTGCCACTGAAAAACATCCCCACAGCATGATGCTGCCACCCTCATGCTTCAACGTAGGGATAGTGCCAGGTTTCTTCCAGACGTGTTGCTTGGCCTTCAGGCCAGAGAGTTCGATCTTGGATTCATCAGACCAGAGAATCTTGTTTCTCATGGTCTGAGAGTCTTTAGGTGACTTTTGGCAAACTCCAAGCGGGCTGTCATGTGCTTTTTACTGAGGTGTGGCTTCCATCTGGCAACTCTACCATACAGGCCTAATTGGTGGAGTGCTGCGGAGATGGTTGTCCTTCTGGAAGGTTCTCTCATCTCCACAGAGGAACTCTAGAGCTCTGTCAGAGTGACCATGGGGTTCTTGGTCACGTCCCTGACCAATAACCTTCTCACCCGATTGCTCAGTTTGGCTCGGTGGAAGAGTCTTGGTGGTTCCAAACTTCTTTCATTTAAGAAGGATGGAGGCCACTGTGTTCTTAGGGACATTCTGTGCCTCCTTCAACCTCATGGCTTGGTTTTTGCTCTGACATGCACTGTCAACTAATGGACCTTATATAGACACGTGTGTGCCTTTCCAAATCATGTCCAATCAATTGAATTTACCACAGGGGACTCCAATGACCCACAAGTGATGAACGTTTAGACCAAGATGGACCTTTCTCCAAGGAAATGAACCAGAACATTTATTCAGGAAAATAAACAGAATGCGCCACAGCGCTGGGTAACAATATACCAAACCAAAAAAACCTAGCTCCATTTGTATCAATATATTCACCTGTATTTACCCCCCAAAATTAAATGCTACTTAGCTTCTAATGTGGCTATCATAAAGAACTACAAATGCCATGATGATCTGGACGAGACTGCCGAGTCAAGGGAAAGGTAAGAATCTCTGTATTAACTATCTAATGTTAGCTAAATGCAGTCATGTTTAAATGGACAATTCTGTGAATTGACACAATACCCGTTAGCAAAGGTGTCAGCTAGAGGTGACATGCAGGAGCTTGCAGGGATTTGTAGTCTTGCATGATGTGTACTTTGATGCTAATTAACATTTTCAAATCTAAGAGTAAATAGAGACGAATATATTGATGAATGTCACCTTGTCCAAGAGAGATTTACATGGTTATCAAAACGTCACGCCAAGGTAAGCCAACACGAAACACAGCCCTTATTTGAACTGTTTCTAAAAATTCACAAAGGGAAAAATGTGTGGTGGAAAAAATGATTGAAACCATTTCCCTGTTTGATCACTAGTTTTTATGGGTATTATGGCACCTCCACTGTGGGGCTCTATTGTACTGACTACTTGAAAGCAAGAGATCAAAGCAAAGAGACTGGGAATGTGTATCAAGCACTGGTATCGAGCCTCTCTCCTGAGCTGTGGGTGCAGAGGCATCACACATTGTCTGCAATTATCAACAGCATGGGGGGTGCATAACCAGCATGGGGCAAGATGAAAATGTTTACCGCACATGAAACTGGCGACATTATGCCACTAAATAGCAGCACAGCAGGGATGAACATCGTCAAATATTCATGCCCTGTTCACTTGTATTATTGCCTATTGTATAATTCATTTATTATAACTGGCAGGAACATGGGTGGTAGACAGCTATGAGACATTACAATGGTGATGCACTGTTCTGAGCTGGCCCTACTGATGGATAATGAATTGATATACTCAAACTTTCACTCACAGGCATACCCACACATACACAGGCACGCACACACACACATTGCCTTTCAGTCAAAGAAGCACCTCTGCCTGTTGCTGACAGCAGATACAAGACTGAAAAAGTCCAATCACTTCCTTCCTGTTGAGCCAATAAGAGCTCCTGTCTGGCAGGAGAAGGTAGGAGAGGAGACTTTCAACACCTGTATACTTAGCCACAGACGTCGCTGCGTTTCCATGGTATACACCCGAATCAGATGCTCACACACCATTGCCTCCTCAGCAGCCTTCCCTAGATGCACCACAACCCCCATCTGATAGCACACAGAGAGAGCTGCTTGTTGGGAAGCTGTCAGACAGTGACAGCCTGTCAACGGAAAAGAGACAACGGGACAGAGTGGGGAGAGGAATGAGGACCATTCTTTTGTGTCTGACATGGGAATGATACGAGTTCTCTATATACCTTCTGCTATTTGATGAGAGTTTCTGACTCATAGCCTTAGTCGAGGCATAGCTACTGTTGTTGTAGCCATGTGAATGAAACACCTAATCTCAACTCCACCAGAACCCAACTGTGCAAATTAAAGACGTGACATTTCCGGCCACATAAATAGCTTTGGGAAGGAAATATTCAGCTAAAAAGCATGTTCTCCTCAGTGCGTATTAAAGTAAGCACTGAAAATCAGTAGGGGTGACTGCAGCTGCTTCTGGTGTTATGTAATGTGCAAGTCGTGCTGCCTGTTCTGATTCTGCCTCTCAGCCCTGCTGATGCAGCCAGATGCTTTCCCCACACTCACAGGTGACCTGAGAGGAGATGAGTTAGGGGGCTTCCTGCTGCCCTTCCTGCAGACACATGTAATGGAGTTTGGGGTAATTATGGAGGAGTGAAAGCCCTCTACAGAGTGTCAGGGCTCCAGCTCCGACCTGTCACCACTCCCTTGTGGTGGTGGAAAAAGTACCTTGAGAAAAAGTTAATAGAAAATGACTGAAGTAAAAGTGAAAGTCACCCAGAGAAATACTACATGAAAAATACTACAGGTTTTTGGTTTTAAATATACATAAGTATCAAAAGTAAATGTAATTCCTAAAATATACTTAAAAAGCTTCAATAGGTACATTTTTGGTCAACCTGACCAAATTCACATATACATGTGTGTTTATAGATCTTTCATTCTCATTGAAAGCAAGTCTAAGAAGTGGTAGATCTGTTCTAGGTGCTCTATTTCTATACTTTCAGTTCTTAAGTTACATTTTTGTGTCTTACTTTTGTACACCAGCTTCAAACTGCTGAAAATACAAACAATATTTTGTATTTCACATTTGTTTAGATGGCACAATGATTCTCTACACAATGACTGCTTGTTTTGTGACAACTGAAATTAGGCAAACTATGCATATTACACCTTTAAGTATCAAAAGTAAAAGTATAAATCATTTCACATTCTTTATATTAGGCAAACCAGACCGCACAATTTAAAAACATTTTTAGGGATAACCAGGGCCACACTCCAACACTCAGACATAATTTACTAACTAAGCATTGTGTTTAGTGAGTCTGCCAGATCAGAGGCAGGAGGGATGACCAAGGATGTTCTCTTGATAAGTACTTGAATTGGACCATTCCTGTTTTGCCAAGCATTTGAAATGTAATGAGTACTTTTGGGTGTCAGGGAAAATGCATGGAGTAAAAAGTACATTATTTTCTTTAGGAATGTAGTGGCTTAAAAGTACAAGTTAGAAAAAATGTAAATATTAAAATACAGATACCCCCAAAAACTACTTTGGTAAAAATACTTTAAAGTACTACTTAAGTACTTTACACCACTGAGCCCCTGCCTACACGATGTTCACCCTGCTGTATCCCAGCTCCACTCTCCCACCAGGGCAGAGCTGTAAAAAGGTAATCACTTCTCAAATGGGCTCTAAGAGTAAGCCAGCCTGAAGGGCTGCCTCGAGGAAAGAGCAAACCTTCTCACTGCAAAATCAAAGAAAGCTTAAAATAGAATGGCGCTTTTGGTATGGCTTTATAGATTGAGTCAGAGGAGCGGTTCTTCATGAAATATATTACTTCCATTCATAGAAAGACTATATTTATGAGAATACATACTGTAGGTGTTAAGACACACAGAGTTAAACAGAGATACACACACATAAATGGAGAGAAAAGTTAGTGTGAACAAAGTAGTAAACTAACCATGAGTATCTCCTGGGGTTTCCAGGGAGGATTCTCTAGTAGGCTGGTCCTCTGAGACCAGACCACATTACTTATCTTTCAGCATCTGTAGTGGCTTCCTTACCAATTGACCATAGCCACTGCCCAAGCCTGAAGTGGGGTTGTTTCAGATGCATACAGTCCACATTCAATGTTCCCAAACGGAAAAACATTCAATGAGATCCAGGGATATGGTGAAAAAAAGTGTATTCTTCTTATTTCTGACAAACTTGATTCTCCAATCAACTTAACTTCTCTGGGATATGAGGGACGCCAGCGTCCCACCTGGCCAACATCCAGCGAAAATGCAGAGCGCCAAATTCAAATAAATTACTATGAATATTAAACTTTCATGAAATCACACATGCAATACACCAAATTAAAGCTACACTTGTTGTGAATCCAGCCAACGTGTCAGATTTTCAAAAAGGCTTTTACCGACGAAAGCACACCAAATGATTATGTTAGGTCAGTACCTCGTCACAGAAAAACAGCCATTTTTTCAGCCAAAAAGAGGAGTCACAAAAAGCAGAAATAGAGATAAAATTAATCATTAACCTTTGATGATCTTCATTAGATGACACTCATAGGACTTCATGTTACACAATACATGTATGTTTTGTTCGATAAAGTTCATATTTATATCCAAAAATCTCAGTTTACATTGACGCGTTACGTTTTGACTCTGAAACATCCGATGAATTTGCAGAGAGCCACATCAATTTACAGAAATACTCATCATAAATGTTGATGAAAATACAAGTGTTATGCATGGAACTTTAGATACACTTCTCCTTAATGCAAACGCTGTGTCAGATTTCAAAAAAGCATTACGGCGAAACCACACCATGCAATAATCTGAGTACAGCGCTCAGACAACAAAACAAGCCATACACATATCGGCCATGTTGTGGAGTCAACAGAAGTCAGAAATAGCATTAGACATATTCACTTGCCTTTGATGAGCTTCATCAGAATGCACTCACAGTAATTCCAGTTCCACAATAAATGTTTGATTTGTTCGATAAAGTTCATCGTTTGTGTCCAAATACCTCCCTTTTGTTCGAGATTAGTACACAATCCAAACTCACGACATGCAGGCAAGTCCAGGCGAAAGTTCAGACGAAAAGTCATATTACAGTTCATAGAAACATGTCAAACGAAGTATAGAATCAATCTTTAGGATGTTTTTATCATAAATCTTCAATAATGTTTCAACCGGAGAATTCCTTTGTTTGTAGAAATGCAATGGAACACAGGTCGCTCTCACGTGAGCTCGATGATCAGCTCATGGCACTCTGAACACTACAAACCTCAGATTTCCCACTTCCTGGTTGGATTTTTTTCTCAGGTTTTTGCCTGCCATATGACTTCTGTTATACTCACAGACATCATTCAAACAGTTTTAGAAACTTCAGTGTTTTCTATCCAAATCTACTAATACTATGCATATATTAGCAACTGGGCCTGAGTAGTGGGCAGTTTACTCTGGGCACCTTATTCATCCAAGCTACTCAATACTGCCCCCAGTCCCAAAGAAGTTAATCTCATAAGGATCGGACCCTTATTTTCAATTTTCTCATAAAACAAAAGGACAGATTTCCACCGGTCTAATGTCCATTGCTCTTGCTTCTTGGCCCAAGCAAGTCTCTTCTTATTATTGGTGTCCTTTACGAATGGTTTCTTTGCAGCAATTCAACCATGAAGGCCTGATTCACACAGTCGCCTCTGAACAGTTGATGTTGAGATGTGTCTGTTACTTGAACTCAGTGAATCATTTATTTGGGCTGCAAATTCTGAGGCTGGTAACTCTAATGAACTTATTCTCTGCAGCAGATGTAACTCTGGGTCTTCCTTTCCTTGGCGGTCCTCATGAGAGCCAGTTTCATCATAGCGCTTGATGATTTTTGCAACTACACTTGAAGAAACTTTCAAAGTTCTTGAAATGTTCTGCATTGACTGACCTTCATTGTCTTAAAGTAATGATGGACTGTCGTTTGTCTTCGCTTATTTGAGCTGTTCTTGCCATAATATGGACTTTGTCTTTTACCAAATAGGGAGGTCTTCTGTATGCCACCCCTACCTTGTCACAACACAACTGATTGGCTCAAATGCATTAAGAAGTAAAGAAATTCCATAAATTAATTTTTAACTTGGCACAGCTGTTAATTGAAATACATTCCAGGTGACTACATCATGAAACTGGTTGAGAGAATGTCAAGAGTGTGCAAAACTGTCATCAAGGCAAAGGGTGGCTACTTGGAAGAATCTCAAATATAAAAAATGTGGTGATTTCTTTTGCACTTTTTTGGTTACTACATGATTCCATATGTGTTATTTCATTGTTTTGATGTCTTCACTATTATTATGCAATGTAGAAAATAGTAGAAGTAAAAGAAAAACCCTTGAATGAGTAGGTGTGTCCAAACTTTGACTGGTACTGTACATACAAAGAGGCCATAGCATGTATTTTTCTTGTCAAGTAATAAATACTTTAATACGTTTTTGGTTACAACATGATTCCATATGTGTTATTTCATAATTTTGATATCTTCACTATTATTCTACAATGTAGAATATAGTAAAAATAAAGAAAAACCCTTGAATGAACAGGTGTGTGAACAGGTGTGGCTTTTTTTTATGAACAGGTGTGGCTTTTGACTGGTACTCTATGTATGTATGTATGCTCAAAAGACTATACCACTCCCGCATCTAGCTAGGACTTCCCTCCCCCCGAAGGCCCAACTTCCTGCCTTTTTCCTATCACTAACACACTTACCACAGTACAATGAATGGGAAAGAGGGGGAGACAAAAACTAAAGTACACTAATAACAAAGGAATATATCTGGTAAATATAAATCATAAAGGTACGTACCTAATATTTAATTACATACATTCCTATTTCATGTATATGCACACTCATACATGGAGCTATATTTTCTGTCTTTTATACAAGTATGTCTAAATCGGCAGTAACAGCATCACAGCATCTCTCTGCTCCTCTGCTACTTTACTCTCTGTGTTAGGCCTTTATCTCCCCAAAATGCAAGTCCCTGACAGGTCACTGTCTGCAAGTCACCAAGTTCCTTGTCTCTCGTTGTGTACTGTAGACCACCTGGGAAATCCAGATTATAGTTTACTGCTCATTATGGTGCAGCAGCACTAGGTGAGAAGGAGTGTGGGAGAAAAACCCAGTGACCATTTCATGGCTCAATAAGTACATTGCTTCAACTTATACTAGTTCCAGTATACTTCTTCTACAGTAGTGGACATTTGGTTAGTAGACGGCAAGATGATTTTATGTGATGAGAGTAAAATATCACCAAATGATTACCTTTAGGTAAGAAATAAGACATTGGCTACTGCATAAGGTTTTCTCTGACAATTCACGTTGGTTACTCAGGACCTGTGAGTGTTGTAGTCTGATTACATTGAAGGGGATTTTAGATAGAATTGAATGGAATTCCTCATCAGCCTCTCAGCCACATGCCGGTATATACAATCATCTGCAATTTGATAGAGTACACACATTCCATTCCTGTGGCAAACCTCTGCAGAGTGCAGACGTCCCTGTGCCTGTGCCATCCCATCTCCTTGCCAAGCTGTGCTCCCCTTGTTGTTTCTAATTACACTCTCATCTCGTTCCACTGTCATTGAATCAAATGGCAATTTCAGGTTCAGGACGTGGGCATGTGGTCTTGGTGAGATGCCTCCCTGTACCTCAATCAATCCAGACCATGAATAACAATGCTGGAGGCTGGAACCACCATCATGGCTGTCCTATTAGAATTACTCGTCTTTCTCTTTCTCGATCTGTCTTTCTCTGGACCAGCTTACAAATTGTTCGATGACACCTTATTTGGATAGTCCATCTCTTGATGCCCTACAGACTATCTACCGACTTTCAGAAACATTTCAACTGACAATCTACTAACTAGCTCTAATCCTAACCTTAACCCTTATCCTAACCATTTCAACTGACAATCTACTAACTAGCTCTAATCCTAACCTTAACCCTTATCCTAACCCTAGCCCCAACCTTAACCTCTACACTAACCCTAACCCTTATTGGAAACCTAACCCTTGACCTATCCGTAACTTTAGTAAGCAGTTGCTTATGAACAGATAGTTTGTTGATACACTACATGACACACACCTAAATATCATTCCAAAATCATAGTTGGAACATTGCTGCAGGGACTTGCTTCCATTCAGCCACAAGAGCATTTGTGAAGTCGGGCACTGATGTTTGGTGATTAGGACTGGCTCGCAGTCGCAATTCTAATTCATCCCAAAGGTGTTTTATGGGATTGAGGTCAGGGCTATGTGCAGGCCAATCAAGTTCTTCCACACCGATCTTGACAAATAATTTCTGTATCTACCTCGCTTTGTGCATTGTCATACCTAAACAGGAAATGGCCTCCCCCAAACTGTTGCCACAAAGTTAGAATTTTCTGGAATTTCATTGTATGCTTTAGCGTTAAGATTTCCCTTCACTGGAACTAAATAAGGCTAGCCCGATCCATGAAAAACAGCCCCAGAACATTATTCCTCCTCCACCAAACTTTAAAGTTGGCACTATGTATTGGGGCAGGTAGCGTTCTCCTGGCATCCGCCAAACTCAGATTCCTTCATCGGACTGCCAGATGGTGAAGCGTGATTCATTACACCAGAGAGCGCATTTCCACTGCTCCAGACTCCAATGGCGGCGAGCTTTACACCACTCCAGCCGATGCTTGGCATTGCACATGGTGGTCTTAGGCTTATGTGTGGATGCTTGGCCATGGAAACCCATTTTATGAAGCTCCCAACGAACAGGTGCTAACATTGCTTCCAGAGGTAGTTTGGAACTCGGTAGAGAGTGTTGCGACCGAGGACAGGCGGGTTTTATGTGATTCAGCACTCGACGGTCCCGTTCGGTGAGTTTGTGAGGCCTACCATTTTGCGGCTGAGCCATTGTTGCTCCTAGATGTTTCTACTTCACAATAACAGCACTTACAGTTGACCGGGCAGCTCTAACAAGGCAGACATTTTACAAACTGACTTGTATCCTACAACAGTGCCACATTGAAAGTCACTGAGCACTTCAGTAAGGCCACTCTACTGCCAATGTTTGTCTATGGAGATTGCATGGCTGTGTGCTCAATTTTATACACATGTCAGAATCAGGTGTGGTGGAAATAGCCACATCCAATAATTTGAAGGCATGTCCACATACTTTAGTTCTTATAGTGTAGTATGACCATCTGTAGCGCATTTAAATCCAGATTATCCAAATACATTGGGACCAATTGTTCTTCTGCTTTCTGTTTTTTTTTCTTTCTTTCTTTGTACCAGATATGTTGCATTTAAGTCACATATATTTCTCAGTCATATACCCACAATGCTATTTAGCGCTGTGCAGCAGAGGGATTTTCGGACTTACAGATGTTTACATTCTCCCCATAATGCCCTTCCAATTAAGATGTGACATTGTTTAAGCCAAGGGTGAAGATTTATTACTGGACAGCAGCTGCCTGAATTAGATATATGTGGGCTATTAAAATACTGCTCTGGTCTTTCCTTGGGACTGCCATATTAATCTCCTCTTTGCACATTCATCCCTCTGTGCCTGACATCGCAACGCTTGTTTGGCATGCGGAGGCAGATTTGTTTCTTAGAACGCCTCTCTTAAGGTAATCTCTCGTCCTCCGTCTCCCAGAGTGATACTCTGTCTCCCCAGCTGGAGCAGTGGTGCGACAGGCGCCAGTTGGGAATTCCCATCCTGCTTTACCCAGTAATTGAAATTGTTCGAGTCTAAAACAGTAACAGTAACTCAATGCTGGGGGAATTCATTGGTACAGAGGAGAGATTTTACCTGACCTACTTCTGGTATACCTTCCATGGTACAGACTTATTGGAGCGTTCTGGAAGCCATTTGGAAATAAGGGAGTGGCTGATCGATTCGGTACCATGATAAGTCCCTCGAGTCCTCATTCTCCCTCGTTGGATAATGTCCAGACCTAGAGGAGTATGGTTCAGACTTAGAGGAGTAATGTTCAGACCGAGAGGAGTAATGGTCAGACCTAGAGGAGTAATGTTCAGACCTAGAGGAGTAATGTCCAGACCTACAGGAGTAATGTTCAGACCTAGAGGAGTAATGTCCAGACCTAGAGGAGTAATGTTCAGACTTAGAGGAGTAATGTTCAGACCTAGAGAAGTAATGGTCAGACCAAGAGGAGTAATGTTCAGACCGAGAGGAGTAATGTCCAGACCTAGAGGAGTAATGTCCAGACCTAGAGGAGTAATGTCCAGACCTAGAGGAGTAATGTTCAGACATAGAGGAGTAATGTTCAGACCTAGAGGAGTAATGTTCAGACCTAGAGGAGTAATGTCCAGACCTAGAGGAGTAATGTTCAGACCTAGAGGAGTAATGTCCACACCTAGAGGAGTATGGTTCAGACTTTTAGGAGTAATGTCCAGACCTAGAGGAGTAATGTTCAGACCTAGAGGAGTAATGTCCAGACCTAGAGGGGTAATGTTCAGACCTAGAGTAGTAATGTTCAGACCTAGAGGTGTAATGTCCAGACCTAGAGGAGAAATGTCCAGACCTAGAGGAGTAATGTTCAGACCTAGAGGAGAAATGTCCAGACCTAGAGGAATAATGTCCAGACCTAGAGGAGAAATGTCCAGACCGAGAGGAGAAATGTTTAGACCTAGAGGAGTAATGTTCAGACCTAGAGGAGTAATGTTCAGACCTAGAGGAGTAATGTCCAGACCCAGAGGAGTAATGTTCAGACATAGAGTAGTAATGTTCAGACCTAGAGGAGTAATGTTCAGACCTAGAGGAGTAATGTCCAGGCCTAGAGGAGTAATGTCCAGACCTAGAGGAGTAATGTTCAGACCTAGAGGAGTAATGTCCAGACCTAGAGGAGTAATGTTCAGACTTAGAGGAGTAATGTTCAGACCTAGAGAAGTAATGTCAGACCAAGAGGAGTAATGTTCAGACCGAGAGGAGTAATGTCCAGACCTAGAGGAGTAATGTCCAGACCTAGAGGAGTAATGTCCAGACCTAGAGGAGTAATGTTCAGACATAGAGGAGTAATGTTCAGACCTAGAGGAGTAATGTTCAGACCTAGAGGAGTAATGTCCAGACCTAGAGGAGTAATGTTCAGACCTAGAGGAGTAATGTCCAGACCTAGAGGGGCAATGTTCAGACCTAGAGGAGTAATGTTCAGACCTAGAGGAGTAATGTTCAGACCTAGAGGGGTAATGTTCAGACCTAGAGTAGTAATGTTCAGACCTAGAGGTGTAATGTCCAGACCTAGAGGAGAAATGTCCAGACCTAGAGGAGTAATGTTCAGACCTAGAGGAGAAATGTCCAGACCTAGAGGAATAATGTCCAGACCTAGAGGAGAAATGTCCAGACCGAGAGGAGTAATGTTCAGACCTAGAGGAGTAATGTCCAGACCCAGAGGAGTAATGTTCAGACATAGAGTAGTAATGTTCAGACCTAGAGGAGTAATGTTCAGACCTAGAGGAGTAATGTCCAGACCTAGAGGAGTAATGTTCAGACCTAGAGGAGTAATGTCCAGACCTAGAGGAGTAATGTCCAGACCTAGAGGAGTAATGTTCAGACCTAGAGGAGTAATGTCCAGACCTAGAGGAGTAATGTTCAGACCTAGAGGGGTAATGTCCAGACCTAGAGGAGTAATGTCCAGACCTAGAGGGGTAATGTCCAGACCTAGAGGAGTAATGTCCAGACCTAGAGGAGTAATGTCCAGACCTAGAGGGGTAATGTTCAGACCAAGAGGAGTAATATTCAGACCTAGAGGAGTAATTTCCAGACCAGTGGAAGCTGGTGATTTAGTTGAGGAGGATGGGAGACTATTTTAACCTCAAGCATTTAATAAAGACATTTATGTTACAATATTATGGAGAATGGGAATGAGAGGTCTACTTACAAAGTGTTCACAAGGGATCACAGCAGTGATTGAATGAGGGTGAGGCATGCGTTGAGGTGTTCAGAGAATTGATTTCCGTGCAGGACAGGCTCATCATGGATGGATGGTGTTGGAGAAGAGCTCAACACTTCCACTGAGGGCAGGGCAGGACTTGTCTGGGAAGACAAAACAGTTAGACAAAATAGCTAAAATGAGTTAGTTCAAGCAAGGAGTAAAATCATTGACGTGTAATGTTTGTGTTTGTATAATGTCCAGACCAGACCTACACCTAGAGGAGTAGCTAAACTAAACAAAACATTTGATAATAACATATGAATAATGCATTCATGGAATCATTGTTTAAAGGTGAAAAAAAGGGATTTATTTCAAGAACAGTTCACAAGTGTTCAATTTGAAAGTCATCTGGCCTAGGTCTTTAAAAAAAGAAGACAATATTATCATCTAATTAGAGAGGAATTTTATTTGACTATTGAGGCAGGTGAAGTCTTATGAGCATGGTGTAAGATGTTGACAGAGAACAGCCTTTTTAAAAGCGATTCAGTCGTAGTTCACACACACATAGCAATGATCCTCAATTACTCTACTCTGCCATGAGGTGATACACACATAATGTTGTTTGTTTTTGCCTTAAGTAACCACCGGTCTTATGTAACCATACCAAACATAATATATCATAGTAAATTTAGTGTCCCAGATTTACATGTATTATTATTATTATTATCTAGTCTATGAGATCAGACTGGAGGGGGAGACAGTCTTAAAGTGAAGTTGCCTTTTCTTCTCTGAACAATGAGCTGTCTAGCTCATTTATGTTTGAAATGCAGAGGAGGCGACTGGCCTTAGTAATTAACTTGCGGTACCTCCCTATGCCTATATTGGCCTACTGATTTCTCCCTCCTAAGGAAAATGAGTGGAAGAACTGTAATTTGAGCTGGATTTTACTGTTGTGTTGTGCCAATAAGCTCACGCGAACACACAGAGACCACGGCCAGGCCATATCTGCTGATAGATGCAGGGAAGCATTGAGTTGTGTAGTTTGGATATCTCTGCGCCTCCGAGCCAACTCTCTCCACTTAGGGGAAGGAAACAGAGTGGCGTGAGTGGAATATCAAGTGTCAAACTGACATACCGCCGGCACTCTCAGTGACTATCGCAACCACTACACTCTGCTAAATGAATCACAGACCATTCATTAGGAAACATCTTAGCAAATCAAACATCTTAACAAGTCACGTAAGTTGGAAATGTAATTAACGGGATAAGATTTACGGCTGCATCCTTTCACACTGACAATGTGAACTGGATTGACATTGACCTTGTGGTTTGGCTGTTTGTTTCCACTTCATGTTTGACTGCAAAGGGCAGCTTGGAGGTTTATGTGTGACTCTGGTGTGGCGGCTAGCTTCAATAACACGCCTCCCAACACTCTGCTCCTGTCTGACATGAGGGACAGGGCAACTTCTCTTGCCCTTTCACCATAGTGTCCAAACATCCCCACGAGACTAACCTGGTCTTGAATGTTAATGAGTTTCTAGTATGTGGTATATTGAAAAATGAACATGGATGAGGATGAACTTCATGAAGCGATTATGTTCCATGAATATTAGTGTCACTCCTTATTAAATTCAACATCAAATGTCAGCATCTCATTATCGCGCTCGTCATTGACATGACACAAATAGAATACATGCATGTGTGCATACAAATTAGGAGACACATCAATTTTCAAATGGCATGGCTTTATGATGCCTGTCACGTAACCTGTTGGGAGCACAACAGGTCTGCGAAACAAAGCCACTCTTTTTATTAACACTATGTCGGATTAGGTTTACCCCATTGAGTTTGGCTTTCCGGCAGGAGGTTTTGCCCTTTCATAAACCTCTCTACAGCTAATGGAAAAGTTGGGTCAACATTTAGTATTCAAAACGGGGAACTTGGTTTGATTTTCTGTTTGGCCATAACTATCAACTATGCTACCTCCTCCCTAAAAAAAATGTCCTGGACTTGTAACCCATCGTTAATTAGTGTGGAGTCTGCAACTGGCACAGGCATAATGGGTCATGAAAAGCTTATTCCACCCGGTGTCAACAGGGGAGATAGACTTTGATTCAGTCCAAATCTGCATACCCAATTTACATTTCAAAAGGCACCCAGCCCTTTAATTTCCATGAAATTGGGTGTGTATTAGAGAGAGAGTCGGATACATGGAACAAGAAAATAGGTCCAATATGATTTTCACTCGGGGGACATTACACATGGGAAATCATCAGAAAGATTGCTGTGGTGGATAACTTCCCTCTTAAGTAATTGTTCGCTTTCAAATCATATCCATATCCGAATAGCTTACCTGACTCATGTTATTTAAAAACGTCATATTCTAATCCCCTGTATATTTTGGTGACCCATGCATGTGATGTCTGGTGATGAGGATTTTGCTATTCTCCAATACTGTACATCTTTTCAGTGCATGTATGTGCTGGTACATTCCTCTATATTTTTTATTCGTTTTAGATAGCAAATCTATTTTCACTGCATGTTTAATGTCCCCAAAAACCACATACACTGGAATCTTACCAGCTGAACCGCATCCTTTATTGACCGTTTGTAAAGTAGCTGCAATGTTCAGTGTCCCATGACATGGCCTCTCATCTCCATAGCCCTAGGACAGACAATGTCAAGGCCATGTCACTTCCTATTACACTCTGATGGACATCCAGGTGACATGATGTTGCAGCCTGGTCTCACAGACTAAATGTAACATAGTATATGTAAATCCAGGACACTCAAGTTAATATGATATGTTACATTTGGTATGGTAACATAAGATAGAAGTTTACTTAAGGCAAAAAACGAAAAGGAGGGTGGTTGGTCGAGGTGGATGGGAAGGCGTATAACAGGAACGTCTAGCAACCCGAAGGTTGCGTGTTCGAATGTCATCACGGACAACTTTGCAACTACTTACTACTTTTATCTACTTTGCAACTACTTAGCATGTTAGCTAACCCTAACCTTAACCACAACCGTAACCCTTTTAGCTAACCCTTCACCAAAACCTAACCCTAACCTTAACCCTTTCACCTAACTCCTAACCTTAATCGCAATGAACTAAATGGAGTGTCTTGGATTTACGTACAGAACAATACAAAATGCTCTGAGACCAGGTTGGATGTAGACACTAGACACGCTTCCAGGAATACACAATGACAAGGACAGGACATGACCTAACCAAACAAATTCCCTGACCCTGAGGGAATTCAAACTTTATTCAGGGTTATGTGACTTCACGTTAATTAAATCAGACGAGGGCCGGGTTTCCCCAAAAGCCTCTTAAGGCTAAGTTAATCTGAGAACCTTATTGTTCTAACGATAAACTTAGCCTTAAGATGCTTTTGGGAAACTAAGTTGGTAAACATGTTCAGGGCAAAACAAACAAAAATTATAATCATACAGTCTTCAAGCAACGAAGTTTGCACTTCAAAACAATATTCAGCAACCACGAGCTACGGAACAGAACTTCATCGACAGTGACTTTTAAATCTGCTCTGACATTAGTGTGATCATCTGGTTCATTTCTGCTCTTGAAATCTTGACTGGCTGAGATTTGCTACAGCGGCTGCTTGACTGCAAGAAAACGTTTGCTCTGTGACTCCCAGCCTGACTCCCAGTCATCATTACTGAAATCAATACTTCGGGCTGGCGATGTTGCGTGCCCTTAGCTCTTCCAACTCACTGGTTTTGTCTACTCACTGGGTTTGTCTGATGATTTAATGGCTTTGAGTAAAGCTTTGACCTTAAATTCCAACCTAAAACCATTTCACTGTTAACTTCATTTTCTATCACTAACCTCTAGCTCTAGTACCCAACCCCTAACCCACACCCACTTTTTATGTTGCTCATTCATACACACAAAGTAAGTTAATGATACAATTCATGAAATGCAAACTTGATCGAAATATGAATATACAGTTGAAGTCTGAAGTTTACATAAAACAGCCAAATACATTTAAACTGAGTTTTTCACATTTACTGACATTTAATCATAGTAAAAATTCCCTGTCTATGGTCAGTTAGGATCACCACTTTATTTTAAGATTGTGAAATGTCAGAATAATATTATAGATAATGATTTATTTTAGCTTTATTTTTTTTCATCACATTCCCAGTGGGTCAGAAGTTTACATACATACACCCAATTAGTATTTGGTAGCATTGCCTTTAAACGGTTTAACTTTGGTCAAACGTTTCGGGTAGTCTTCCACAAGCTTCCCACAATAAGTTGGGTGAATTTTGGCCCATTCCTCCTGACAGTGCTGGTGTAACTGAGTCAGGTTTATAAGCCTCCTTGCTCGCACACACTTTTTCAGTTCAGCTCACAAATCTTCTATAGGAGTGAGGTCAGGGCTTTGTGATGGCAACTCCAATACCTTGACTTTGTTGTCCTTAAGCCATTTTGCCACAACTTTGGAAGTATGCTTGGGGTCAATGTCCATTTGGAAGACCCATTTGCGATCAAGCTTTAACTTCCTGACTGATGTCTTGAGATGTTGCTTAAATATATCCACATAATTTCCTACCTCCTCATGATGCCATCTATTTTGTGAAGTGCACCAGACCCTCCTGCAGCAAAACACCCCGATAATATGATGCTGCCGCCCCCGTGCTTCACTGTTGGGATGGAGTTCTTTGGCTTTGCAAGCCTCCCCCTTTTTCATCCAAACATAACGATGGTCATTATGGCCAAACAGTTATTTTTGTTTCATCAGACCAGAGGACATTTCTTCAAAAAGTATGATCTTTGTCCCCATGTGCAGTTGCAAACCGCAGTCTGGCTTTTTTTATTGCGGTTTTGGAGCAGTGGCTTATTCCTTGCTGAGCGGCCTTTCAGGTCATGTCGATATTGGACTAGTTTTACTGTGGATATTGATACTTTTGCACCTGCTTCCTCCAGCATCTTCACAAGGTCAATTGCTGTTGTTCTGGGATTGATTTGCACTTTTCACACCAAAGTACGTTCATCTCTAGGAGACAGAACGCGTCTCCTTCCTGAGCGGTATGACAGCTGCATGGTTCCATGGTGTTTATACTTGCGTACTATTGTTTGTACAGATGAACGTGGTACCTTAAGGAGTTTGGACATTTCTCCCAAGGATGAACCAGACCTGTGGAGGTCTACAATTATTTTTCTGAGGTCTTGGCTGATTTATTTAGATTTTCCCATGATGTCAAGCAAAGAGGCACTTAGTTTGAAGGTAGGCCTTTCAAATATAATCTACAGGTTCACCTCCAATTGACTCAAATGATGTCAATTAGCCTATCAGAAGCTTCTAAAGCCAAGACCTCATTTTCTGGAATTTTCTAAGCTGTTGAAAGGCAGTCAATTTAGTGTATGTAAACTTCTGACCAACTGTAATTGTGATACAGTGAATTATAAGTGAAATAATCTGTCTGTAAACAATTGTTGGAAAAATTACTTGTGTCATGCACACAGTAGATGTCCTAACAGACTTCTCAAAGCTATAGTTTGTTAACAAGAAATGTATGGAGTGGTTGAAAAACGAGTTTTAATGACTCCACCCTAAGTGTATGTAAACTTCAGACTTCAACTGTATCTTAAAGATCAGTGTTGTGTAATATTTTGCCATTAATGCTGTTTCCTCTCTATAGTGGAGGTTGAGCCCACATAGAAGTGAACAGCTTCATTACTTGAGAGGCTGACTACCCACAGAACTGTAAAATTGGTCTCAAAATATTGATCCAGCCACTCAAAGCAGCACAGTTGTGACCAGACTCTCAAACATCTCTGTGTGATAGTTCCTCTGTGCTATCCTGCTGCTGTTCTCTGAACCAAGACTCCAGACCCTCACTGCATCACAAGCCCTTAACCAACAATGTGGTTTTAAGAAAAATGAGTGTTAAGTAAAAATAGATAAGTAAAAAATAAAATAGTAAATAACTAATAATTAAAGAGAAGCGGTAAAATAACAGTATCAAGGCTATATATACAGGGGGATCCGGTACAGAGTCAACGTGGAGGGCACAGGTATTTGAGGTAATATATACATGTAGGTAGAGTTAAAGTGACTATGCACAGATAATAAACAAAGAGAAGCAGCAGCGTAAAAGAGGGGATGGGGGGGCAAAGCAAATATTCTGAAAAGCCATGTGATTAGCTGTTCAGGAATCTTATGGCAGGCAGTGATGCAACCAGCTCTCGATGGTGCAGCTGTAGATCATTTTGAGGATCTGAGGACCCATTGTAAATCTTTTCAGTCTCCTTGAAGGGGAATAGGCTTTGTTGTGCCCTCTTCACGACTGTCTTGGTGTGTTTGGACCATGATAGTTTGATGCTGATGTGGACACCAAGGAACTTTAAAAAAAATATTTAAAAAATTAACCTTTATTTAACCAGGCAAGTCAGTTAAGAACAAATTCTTATTTTCAATAACGGCCTAGGAACAGTGGGTTAACTGCCTGTTCAGGGGCAGAACGACAGATTTGTACCTTGTCGGCTCGGGGGTTTGAACTTGCAACCTTCCGGTTACAAGCTCTCAACCTGCTCCATTACAACCCCGTCGATGAGAATGGGGGCATGCTCAGTCCTCCTTTTACTGTAATCCAAAATCATCTCCTTTGTATTGATCATGTTGAGGGAGAGATTGTTATCCTGTATCCAAATGGCAAGGTCTCTGACCTCCTTGTCAGTGATCAGGCATACCGCTGTTGTGTCATAGGGAAACTTAATGATGGTGTTGGAGTTGTGCCTGGTCATGCAGTCATGGGTGAACAGGGAGTAGAGGAGGGGACTGAGCATGCAACCCTGAGGTGCCCCGTGTTGAGGATCAGTGTGGCAGATGTGTTGTTACCTAGCCTTACGACCTGGGGGCAGCCCGTCAGGAAGTCCAGGATCCAGTTGCAGTGGGAAGTGTTTAGTCCCAGGGTCCTTAGCTTATTGATGAGCTTTGAGGTCACTATGGTATTGAACGCTGAGCTGTAGTCAATGAATAGCATTCTCACGTAAGTTTACCTTTTGTCCAGGTGGGAAAGGGCAGTGTGGACTATAAATAGAAATTGCATTGGATCTTAGTCCTGTATTGATGCTTTGCCTGTTTGATGGTTTGTCGGAGGGCACAGCGGGACGTTTTATCAGCATTAGAGTCCCACTCCTTGAAGCTCTACGCTTTAGCTCAGTGCGGATGTTGCCTGTAATCCATGGCTTCTGGTTGGGGTATGTACGTACGGTCAATGTGGGGCCGACATCATCAATGCACTCATTGATGAAGCCAGTGACTGATGTGGTGTACTCCTCAATGCCACCGGAAGAATGCCGGAACATATTCCAGTCTGTGCTAGCTAAACAGTCCTGTAGCTTAGCATATGTGTCATCTGACCAATTCTTTATTGACCGAGTCACTGGTGCTTCCTGCTTTAGTTTTTGTGTGTAAGCTCGAATCAGGGGGATAGAATTGTGGTCAGATTTGCCAAATGGAGGTGAGGGAGAGCTTTGTAAGCTTCTCTGTGTGTGGAGTAAAGGTGGTCTAGAGTTTTTTTCCCCTCTTGTTGCACATTTAACATGTTGGTTTAAGTCCCCAGCCTCCAAGAGCGCCGCCTCTGGATGAGCATTTTCCTGTTTGCTTATGGCCTTATATAGCTCATTGAGTATGGTCTTAGTGCCAGCATTGGTTTGTGGTGGTAAATAGACAGCTACGAAAAATATAGATTAAAACTATTTTGGTAAATAGTGCGGTCTACAGCTTATCATGAGATACTCTACCTCAGGCGAGCAAAACCTTGAGACTTACTTAATATTAGATTTCTTGCACCAGCTGTTGTTTGCAAATATACACAGACCGCCACCCCTTGTCATACTGGAGGCGGCTGTTCTATCTTGCCAATGCAGCGTAAACCCCGCCATCTGTATGTTATCCGTGTTGTCGTTCAGCCACAACTCGGTGAAACATAAGATATTACCGTTTTTAATGTTCCGCTGGTAGGATATTTGTGATCATAGCTTGCCTATTTTGTTATCCAACAATTGTACGTTGGCTAATAGGACTGATGGTAGAGGTAGCTTACCCACAAGCCGTCGTATCCTTACAAGGCACCCCGACCTACGTCCCCGATATCTCTGTCTCTTTCTCCTGCGAATGACGGGGATGAGGGCCTTGTCAGGTGTCTGAACTAAATCCTTTGCGTCCGACTTGTTGAAGAAAAAAATCTTCGTCCAGTACCAGGTGAGTAATCGCTGTTCTGATATCCAGAAGCTCTTTTCAGTCAATAGAGATGTGATGGAAACATTACGTACAAAATAAGTTACAAATAATGCAAGAAAATACACACAATAGCACAATTGGTTCGGAGCCCATAAAACTAAAACCATCTTTTTCGGCACCATTATTAGAATATCTGTCTGCATTCATCTAGGATTGATCTCACATAGCTCAACTGTCTCGTACAAAACAATTTGAAATATTTTGCGCTGGTATTGTGCAAGTTCTCTCAGTCATGAGCAATGTATGAAGATTGAAATTCAAATATCGGAAGCAGAATGTCCTGTCTGCTATCGTGATGGTGTTGGAGCACAGGCATGGCATGATTTAATATTCTTCCATTGAAACAAACTGATATTTTTGAGGAAGAACATAACAACTGTAATGCTAATTTGAGTGGACATGGGATTACACGAGTTGGACACATGCAGACAATTATACCCCTGCGAAGGTATGCTGGCTTCAGGAAATCACACATGAGTGCTTGGACTCAGCTTCCATCAATAATATTGAGTTGTGTAATCGTAAAAAATAAACACGGGACTGTCTTGTCGCCTTGGCTACGTCTCCACAGGGTCACCTTGGAGGAAGCGGAGAAGCGGGGATGGTCCCTACGCATATATCCACCTAGGCTGGGATGTAATGGGATGGTAGATGTGTGGAATGAGGCCGACAGTGAAACCGGTTCTTGCGGACAATGACTGATTGCCTGGGGAATGCAACCATACATGTTGCATTACTGCTACATAATTGACTTTAGTGGCAGACAAGATCCCCGAGGGCTAACGGTTTATCCACAATATTACTTTTTTTGCGCAGGAAGCAACATTCTTATGAGGATGTTCATGTCAAGACGTCCCAATATGCAGATCAAAAGGTCAAAAAGGTAAAGCCATTATACATGACCTTGTGTAGAGTAGCATCTGTCAGAGGCCAACACTCTCACTAACCCAGGGCCCTCTTCAATTCAAAACTGTAACCTGTAACGTTATAAGACAATGACTGTTCTCCCTGTGTTACGAGAATTCAAGTTTATATTGTCCTGCTGTTCATGCTTTATTTGTTTCACCTTGTAGACATGGTTTTGGTGAGTACATTCATCGAAATGTGCAACAAGCACTAAATGATTTATACGGGACATAGCCCACTACAAGATTAATTGAATTTGGCCCACAGTTCTGCATGTTCTCTTAAACTTGAAAACCTAACACTTGTAAACCCTTATGAAGGTCTACTGACCAAAATATTGTTTAGAAGTGATGCCAGCCAGTGTGCTTCGCCAAACACCTCAAGTTGTGACAACTGTTCCTTCTCTAACTCATTAAAACACTTGACAATGTGAAATGTTGTGATAAACAACATAACACACAGGGAATATAACCCACTGGAGGCAATTTAGTTAGTAGCTGACACTCCAGGCATATACAGTGAGTATACCAATCACTAGGAACACCCCCCCCTCGCCTTCAGAACAGTCTCAATTCGTCAGAGCATGGATCAACAGGGATGTTGGCCCATGTTGACTCCAATGCTTCTCACAGTTGTGTGAAGTTGGCTGGATGTCCTTTGGGTGGTGGACCATTCTTGAATCACTGTTGGAAACTGTTGAGTGTGAAAAACCCAGCAGCGTTGCAGTTCTTGGCACCTGGCATCTACTACCATACCCCTTTCAAAGGCACTGAAATCTTTTGTCTTGCCCATTCACCCTCGGAATGGCACACATACACAATCCATGTCTCAAATGTCTCAAAGCTTAAAAATCCTTCTTCTAACCTGTCTCAACCCCTTCACCTACACTGATTGAATTGGGTTTAACAAGTGACATCAATAAGGGATCATAGCTTTCACCTGAATTAACCTGGTCAGTCTATGTCATGGAATGAGCAGGTGTTCTTAATGTTTTATACACTCAGAGTATTCCTCCAGTCTATCAGAAAACAAAGAGGCAGGAACCAAGGAGAAGTGAACTTGGCTCTGACTCTTTGGCGAGGCTGGTTGATTGAGCTTGACTCTCTTTCCTGGCCCAATGACAGCGTATTTAGTGTCAGATCCCATCAAGCATCTGCCGGTCTGCTGTGTCTCTTACCATGACGGATTGTCACACACAGGCGTTCAGTGACTCGACAGAGACAGCCTACCACTGTGTCACTCTCAGTGGTTAACGGTCCCCTCAAGGGATGTGACAGGAATACTAGTTGAATGTCCAGCCTGACCCTTGGTCGCATATGAGCATCCCCACGGAAACACTAACACAAACAGTACTAGAGAAATCCTTTAAATACTTGAGGCAGTTTTGTTGTCTCTAATATCTGTGTCAAATGGGCAAATTATGTCCGCCATATCGTGCATTCATGACTTAAATATTTCTATTTTTTTCCGCTGTGTGACAAAGGACGATGGTTCCTCCATGGAGACACACGGACAAACACATCTGTATAATGTGTAGTGTATTCCAGTCCTATAAAATGAAGTACCCTGGGTTTCCACAGTGCCACACGACCCAGCAGTAGACATAAGGAGTTATTGAACAGTTTTTGTTCTGAAAAAGCCTTGGTGCTTTCTGAGCATCCTGAGACCTAACGATGAGTGTGCCGTCTGCAACTTAATGCTGCCGCTTTGTGGCACACACACTGGTCAAGGTCACTGGCTGTTGATGTTTCGTTGCCTCAGCTATTGACACAATCATTTCCCGGAATGAACTGGAGACTTTATATTGCTGAACGTCTCAATAACTCATAGTATAGACACTGTCTGTGTTGCATCAATATGCCTCTATTCATTGAATGTGCTGGGTTAGTTTCATAAAGCACGTGGAGTCTCCTACACACCCATTAGCCACGATCCATAAGAGGAGGAGAGGCATTGAGAGACTTTACAAGGCCCTCAAGTCCAGCATGCTGCCATGCAAAACTGATGAGACTGAGTGTGAGCTGTGTGACATGGTAGTGATGAGAGGCGAGGCTGTGGAGATCAACTGCAGGGGTCACACATAAATCTGTCAGGGCATTTGTTAGAGCCTGCCCTGTTCCGTAATCCCCTCTGGTTGAGACCCCTATCTCTCTCTTCTCTCCCTCCAAGGATTCACCACCGAGAGATGCCCCCCTCCCTACCATGAATTTCACATGGATTCACAGAGAAGGTCACAAGAGGAATTTCAGTGGAAAGTACATGGCAGGTGGGGATTTTCCATTACACCTCCATTACGACTGACATAACCTGAGAGAAAGGCTGGGATGGAAGAGCTGCACCGTCGCAGGAAAAGAGTGGAAAACAGCTGCTTATATGCTACAGCTAGATAGAGACGACGGAAACACACATACGCACGCACGCACGCACACGCACGCACGCACGCACGCACGCACGCACGCACGCACACACACACACACACACACACACACACACACACACACACACACACACACACACACACACACACACACACACACACACACACACACACACACACACACACACACACACACTTAATGTAGGGTTCATACACCAACCAACAAAGTGAGATAAACAAGCTACATCATGGCTGTTGGCCTCTGAACAATATGTTTTTATCTCAGAGAAGCAAAACAAACTGAGCTAGAGAAAATAACACTCATTGCCCTTGTCAAATGAAAACTAACAATTTAACTTTGAGGTGTCTATACCTTGAGGCAGGTTACCAAAAAGTTCCCTCAAAGAACCTGCTCAATTTTGACTGATCCTTTTTTTGATATCCCTATTTACTTGTTGTTCAATTACACAGCAAAATGGTAATGCCATAAATCTTACCTACAGTAATAAAATCACTGTTGTATTAAAACAAGCAACATTCAATTCCCTACCAAGTAGTTACCGTCATAGATAACCTATTCAACTATTTCAAATTCCTAATTCTATGGTTTCCAATGTATTGTATATTTTTTAAGGCAAAGTAACCATGGTTGCCAAGTAATTTATGTGACATATCAGGTAAATACCATGTGAAACAGGACTGTGTTACCTTGAGTGTAATCTGGCAGCACCAGACGAGTGTGTCTCTGAATGTGGAATGTATTCCATAAAGCCTGTCAGGCTTGAGGGTGAAATGCTCAGAGAGATTGAGGGAGATAGAGAGAGGGAGAGAGAATGGTAGAGATGCAGGAACATATTTCTCATTCCAGGCAGACTCTCCAAGTGCCCCGACGAGACTAGTCTTCCATGAGGGCTGGCCATTGAACATGAAGGGTCCTCTTAGAGCTCTTTTCCACCTGTCAGGAAGTTTTCATGTCCAGGCTGCCTGTACCAGGCATGCATTCTTGATGGAGAGACAACGCAGAGGGATAGCGTGTGCACTTTCATGACCAGCGTGGCACTCGCCGGGGGCTCCGTGAAACTGCGGTATGCAACTGCCGCGTGGGCCTTGCAGACAACATGATGGCGGAGATCCCACTCTTATCCAGAGCAACTTACAGTTAGTTAACATAGCTAGGTTAGACAACCACATATCTCAGTGATAGTTACTTTAGAAAAGTCAGTGCCAGTAAGGGATAAAAAAAGACAAATGAGAGTGTTAGTTCACAAAATACTTTTACTTTTCAGGTGGGGAGCGGTGAAGAGGGGATGCGAGGGGGTGGGGTGCTGTGGGATTATTTAAGATACTCTATAAAGGGTTTCAGATGTTTTCGGGAAGATGGGCAGGGACTCTGCTGTTTTAGCTTCAGGGGGAAACTGGTTCCACCATTGGGGTGCCAGAACAGAGAAAAGCTAAGTCTGGGTTGAGCGGGAGCTGCCCTCCCGTAGGGGTGGGAGGGCCAAGAAACTAGAGGTGTAGGGTTTGAACATAGCCTGAAGGTAGGGATGGGCAGTTTCTCTTGCTGCTCCATAGACAAGAAACCATGGTATTGTAGTGGATGCGAGCTTCGACTGGAAGCCAGTGGAATGTGCGCACGAGCGACGTGACATTGAAGAACTTGGGAAGGTTCAACACCAGGCACGAAGCAGAGTTATGGATAAGTTGAAGGGGTTTGATGGCACAAGCCAACAACAAGTTGTAGTAGTCCAGACGGGAGATGACAAGTGCCTGGATTAGAACCTGCACCACTTACTGTGTGGATGTTGTAGAGCATGAACCTGCAGGAGCGGGTCACTGCTTTGATGTTTGCAGAGAACGACAGGGTGTTGTCCATGGTCACACGTTATTTGCACTCTGGGAGGGGGACACTGTGGAGTTGTCAACCGTGATGGAGAGCTCTTGGATCGGGCAGGCCTTCCCTGGTAGTAAGAGCAGCTCTGTCTTGTCTAGGTTGAGATTGAGGTGGTGGGCTGACATCTAAGATGAGATATCTGCCAGGCACGCAGAGATGCATGTCGCCCCCTGGGTGTCAGAAGGAGGGAAGGAGAAGAGTAGTTGAGTGTCATCCACATAGCCATGTTTTGACATATCATCATACAGTATGTGTGTGAAACCATCTTGTCAACCACATTAGAGAAATCAGAACCATTTATTTATTCTCATTTCCTGTTTCAAAAACCTCACTTTACAGAAGAGATGGTAAGACAATTTCATGAAAAGAAAGAAGATAATGTCCAGATTGAGGTAAATACAGATGTGCCTGTGTTTTACTTTAACGCGTTCAGAAATATTTTTACATGTACAACACTTTAACACTGGAAGCTCTATCTGTCTCTGTTAGCCTTTTATCTGTCCTCACAGGATGGAGGAACACATTCATTACACAGCCATTAGTCATGAACATCCATGTTGAATGTCTAATCCGGAAGCCATGTTATTTCCCTGCGTTTATGTTACTGACAAAGCCTGGCATGTGCTGCAGCAACAGGTCATTTAAGAGTTACGTTTCGCCACCACCTCCTTGTGCCACCACCTTGGCACATGCTGTTGCCTTGGCATGATCTGTGAATGTGAAGAGATGAGCCGTCATATAGCTGATACACCCACTTGACTTCATTGACTGAACCAGGCTAACAGCATGTGGGAATCAATGTGTGTGAATAGTTCAATGGGACTGTGTCCAAGGTCATTTGCCTAACTGAAAGGAGGTCCATGCTACTTTTTAGATTTAAAGACAATGAGAGAGCAATCAGTGTGACTGATGATGGGAATGCAGATAGCTTCCCATCAGTCCAATGTGTACACGAGGAGGCTATTGTAGCACCATTAGACAGTTTTACTGACCTATGAATAATGCATGCTGAGGAGATATAGGAGAGAACTGAATTAATAGTAAATGGATAAGACCTAATTGCAATTGGGAGTGTGAAGTGAGGAGCGTGACATGATTCAAATGCCATTACAAAACATTATTGGAGTTTCCCTTATGGCCTCTCCTATGGCTACTGACCCTCCCATCCCTTATTCAGGTTGCTCTCAAACTATGTAACCTAAGGGGCCTATTAGTATTCTTTTGGTATTCCCAGCTGAAGCCACCAACTCTTCAACCTTTATGAAGTTCCCGTGTGCCCGTTCAAAACAGATTATTCATGAATGTGTGTGTGTGCTCATATGCATTTGTACTGTATGTGTGCCTCTATGTGTGTATGCCTGTCTGTGTGTGTATCTGCCTTTATGTCAATGTATCTTTGTTGTATATAATTTGTGCTGCAGAGTGCAGGCAGTGACTGGGCTGTTTGCCCCACGCTCAAGGCAAAGTGCAGTCTGGGTCTCCAGTAATTCTGTTACTCTGGCTGAGCCTGGCCCTCCTCTGGTAAGAGGGGCTAGTAGGAAGGATGCCTCTTCACCGTCAGCAAATGAATGTAAATGGTCATTCTCACGTGGTGACATGAAGGACATGCAAGAGGATAACACTATTACTTGACTTCTGGCTGATGGATAGGACGGATTGTATCTTTACGCACCTTGAGCAAACAGCAAAGTTGATTAGGTGTGAGCTCAATGACAACGGGACCTAACGACAGACTGTTTTGTCTGTGATAATAGCTTGTTTTTTTTCCAAGAGATTACAGTCGAACATTACTATCGTTCTTTTGTCAGGATATAATTAATAAAATCACCCATGTGGTTTAAATAGGGCTTAACACATAATTTTATAGGAACAGGGACAATCCTTCAGTGCATGACAGGAACCCAGACTAATGATGTAATGGTTGATGAGTTGGTCAGTGTGTAAACCAGCTGTCGAGGTTGAAAGGACTGCAACAGTTCCTTAGAAGTGAATAACAATATCATAACAAAAAACTAATCTACCGCCCACTGAAAACACGACTCTGAGCTGATAAACAGAGAAATGAAGATAACAGCTTGTAATGTAGGATGCAACAGAATGAAAAAGCAATTGTCAAAAAATGAGCTTATAAAAAGAGATAAAATAGGAATGTTTTCCAAGTATTGTACTGGCATGAGGATACATCTTCCTGGGGTGATGAAGTGTATGGAAGTAGGGTTGAAATGAAACAGGAATACGGCAGATTGGATATATAGTGGCTTACGAAAGTATTCACCCCCCTTGGCATTTTTCTATTTGGTTGCCTTTAATACCTGGAATTAAAATAGATTTTTTGGGGGTGTTTGTATCATTTGATTTACACAACATGCCTACCACTTTGAAGATGCAAAATATTTTTTATTGTGAAACAAACAAGTAATAATACAAAAAAAAACTGAAAACTTGACCGTGCGTAACTATTCATCCCTTCAATTATGACCAGTTCCCCAGTCCCTGACGATGAAAAACACCCCCACAGCATGATGCTGCCACCACCATGCTTCACTGCGGTGATGGTGTTCTCTTGGCGATGAGAGGTGTTGGGTTTGCGCCAGACATAGCGTTTTACTTGATGGCCAAAAAGCTCAATTTTTGTCTCATCTGACCAGAGTACCTTCTTCCATATGTTTGGGGAGTCTCCCACTTGCCTTTTGGCAAACACTAAACGTGTTCACATATTTCTTCTTTAAGCTATTTTTTCTGGCCACTCTTCCTTAAAGCCGAGCTCTGTGGAGTGTTTGGCTTAAAGTGGTTCTATGGACACATATTCCAATCTCAGCTGTGGAGCTTTGCAGCTCCTTCAGTGTTATCTTTGGTCTCTTTGTTGCCTCTCTGATTATTATGCCCTCCTTGCCTGGTCCGTGAGTTTTGATGGGCCTCTCGGCAGGTTTATTGTGGTGCCATATTCTTTCAATTTTTTAATAATGGTGCTCCATGGGATGTTCAAAGTTCTGGATATTTTTTAATAACCCAACCCTGATCTGTACTTCTCCACAACTTTGTCCCTGACCTGTTTGGAGAGCTCCTTGGTCTTCATGGTGCCCCTTGCTTAGTGGTGTTGCAGACTCTGAGGCATTTCAGAACAGGTGTATATATACTGAGATCATTTGACAGATCATGTGACACTTTTTATTTAACTAATTATGTGACTTCTGAAGGTAATTGGTTGCACCAGATTTTTCATTTCACTTCACCAATTTGGACTATTTTGTGTATGTCCATTGCATGAAATCCAAATAAAAATCCATTTAAATTACAGGTTGTAATGCAACAAAATAGGAACAACGCCAAGGGGAGTGAATACTTTTGCAAGGCACTGTAGCCAGCTATCCTGGGATTATGCTCCACCATAGGATAATGCTCAGTGACAGATTGTGCATCTCAAACTAATGTAAAACCAGGCGTATCATCTCTTTCTTCACACAGAGGGTCTGCAGAATAAAAATCAATACTTATGCTGAAACATAAGCTGGTGCCAAAGCCTGTTTATCATGCAAATCCATTTGATAGACAATGGATTTCAGGATGAGTCAAACCAGATAAGGCGGCCATTTTAAGTGGGAACTCAAACACTCATACCACGCACATTCAACTCTGCATCAGTCATCCTTGCTGATGGTGAAAAAATGTCAGAACGCAAAAGTGTGGAAGAGTGGAGTGTCCTCTTTCTTCTCCCAGTGAATGAATAATAGTAGAAACCGCTGGAGACACACTGTACTGAATAACTGTGCATTAATAATAGAACTATAACACTGACCTGACTGAGAGCCTTTGCCTGGAATTACTACTAAAGCCATGGAATCTTCCAAGTATGAGTCACTGCATGAGACTGCAGAGAAGGGACTAACGTTTGAAAACCAATTGAGTGTAAATATAATTGTTTGGGTGAGATTTGTTGACAAGTAACAGCACTTTCACAAAGAAACCCACAAGGATGCCCTTGAGGTGTCATTTTCCCTTATGTCGGTCAGACTGGAAGGAAGTGACATATATTCATCTGTCCTGTTTTCGTTCTTTCATTCTTCCCTTCCTGTCTTTTTGCTTCTCTCCAAAAGAATTTTTCCTCTTTTCACAAATGCCAACGCTTGTCATTATATGGCCCCATTGGCATGTCAAAGAGGAGACTGCCCTATTAGCAGTCACAGTAATAGAGATGCCTCTCGGTGTGGCAGCTCCTGTCACCTCAGGAAATAATGGAACACTTTTTGATTGCCTTTAAAAAAAACATGAATATTTTAACACCTGCTATAAGCCTACATTGAACAATTTCAGTTCACGATGGCTTGTTCACCAGAGGCACTCCACTGTCTTTCTGAATCATTTGGAATTAATCAAGTTTTGCCCTTTGGTTTATTACTCATGGTAATTTTACATTCCAATCAGATTTCAATCAGATTGTCAGGCTCTGCTAAAGGTATTATCAAGGACCATTGTCACAAGATTTAACCATCAAAAAGTAAAACAACTGAACGGCTAGTTACTATATTGTTCACAGACTCATAATGACTACGCATGATAAGTGTGAAATGTATTTGAATTATAATGCTGATAGGTCCAAACATACATGCAATAATGACATTTTTGAACATATGTAACTTTTTTTAAACATTTCTAGGTCATCTTGAACTGATAATTTCCTTCCTTAATTTCCAAATGAGAGTGTGGTGAAAAGAATCACTTGTGCTTGCTTATCCTCAGTTATCATTTCTCCTCATAGGTTAATGACCGGTCTTCATCAGGAATCTCAATTGAAAGTCTTCTGTTTTTTCTTCAAAGATTTACAAACCTGCTCATTAACTTGGAGCATTCTACACCACCTCATTGATGATACATTTTCGTTAATTATCTAAGTTGCATTGCTGGTAAAGATACTATCTTGTGTCTAAGATCTGTGACAAACAGCACAAACAAGACATGCTTGTCTTCTGGCTGCACCAGGCAATGGATTTTACCCTGAGTTTCACCCACTGATGCTAGAATTTAATAATTCATCCTAGTGTGTGAAAGTCATCATGCCAAAATCAAAAAACAGTAGTGATAATATTGCTTAAAATGTAGTCTACTATACTCATGTTGGTCCATCCTGCAAATAAACGGCGTGAATTATTAGCTGACATTCAAGTGTATTAGTGTTTTGAATCTAGAAGGTAATTGTTTTGAATAGACTGAACACTCCATTGCACTGTCGAAGACATTTCTGATGGCTGTGCATGGCTGGCAAGTGCCAGGAGCGCAGCAGAAAAGGACTGTGTAATTTATGTATCTATGCTGTTTTGACTTTCCCAGTGAGCGTACTGGAAAGCTCCAGAAGGTAACCTAATTGGATACAGAGTGTCTGTGTGCCCTTCACAAACAGAAAAACAGGCTACACTGCTAGATGCTCTACTCTGTAGAACACAGATAGAGAAGGCATGTTTGGAGTTTTTCAAGCAACATATAAAACCACACAGGCACAGGCACACAAATCAGATTTTGTTGTGTTTTGCACTAATAAAAGAGAAGGGTTAGGGCAGGGATCATCAACTAGATTGAGCCGCGGGCCATTTTTTTCTTGAGTGGATGGTCGGGGGGCTGGAACATACTTGCAAATAATTAGTTGACTGCAAATTGACCGATGGTGCCCAAACAGATACAATGTTTGACTAAAACATAATAAATTCAAACCTTGCTTACGTTTGTATAGGATCAAATGTCTCTCTAATATGTGTTGGAGCTGATTTCCTGTGGTTTAACTGTCTTTTATGTCCAACAATTAAAAAAATAAAAAAATGTTTATTTATATAAAAAATATAAAAAATGTTTATTTTTTTTGCTCAGAAAACTTGGGAGGGCAAGTAAAACCACCTGTGGGCCAAATACAGCCCGCAATCCGCCAGTTGGGGAACCCTGGGTTACGGATTAGGTTGCAGTGTTTATATCTGTCTGCCACAGACAGTGAGACAAATATCTTCTGTCAAATTCAAGGTAACGATCTGTTTGACATTGGATACACACAACTCATGCTGTACTTCCCTTCATCACCTAATTGATTAAATATTAATGTAATTCCAGTCTCATTATGTGTGCTAACATTCGGAATATCACACATCAACTTCCTGTCGCTATTAATCTAAATAATACAAACCAACACTTTGCAATACAGCCAGGTACTGTCCCATTGTAACGGCTCTCTTCTATCTCCTCCTCTGACGAAGAGGTGGAACAAGGATCGGACCAAAATGCAGCGTGATGATGATTCATGATATATTTTAATGAAGGAAAAACTATACATGCAGAAACTACAAAAATAATGAAATTAAATAATGAAAACCGAAACAGCCCTATCTGGTGCAAACACAAAGACAGGAACAATCACCCACAAAACACTCAAAGAATATGGCTGCCTAAATATGGTTCCCAATCAGAGACAACAAAATCACCTGACTCTGATTGAGAACCGCCTCAGGCAGCCATAGACTACGTAGACACCCCACAAAACCCCAAGACAAAAACACACCACAATAACCCATGTCACACCCTGGCCTAACTGAAATAAAATGAAGAATAAACATAATATATTTCGACCAGGGCGTGACAGAACCCCCCTAAGGTGCGGACTCCCGGACGCACATCAAAACAATAGGGAGGGTCCGGGTGGGCGTCTGTCCATGGTGGCGGCTCCGGCTCCGGCGCGTGACCCCACTCTATAAATGTCTTAGTCCCCCTTCCTCGCGTCCTAGGATAGTCCACCCTCGCCGCCGACCATGGCCTAGTAGTCCTCACCCGGAACCCCACTGGACTGAGGGTCAGCTCGGGGCTGAGGGTCAGCTCGGGACTGAGGGGCAGCTCAGGACTGAGGGGCAGCTCGGGACAGAGGCAGCTCGGGACTGAGGGACAGCTCGGGACTGAGGGGCAGCGCAGGACTGAGGGGTAGCTCAGCACTGAGGGGAAGCTCAGCACTGAGGGGAAGCTCAGCACTGAGAGGAAGCCCAGCACTGAGAGGAAGCCCAGTACTGAGAGGAAGCTCAGCACTGAGAGGAAGCTCAGGCAGGTAGTTGGCTCCGGCTGCTCCTGGCTGGCTGGCGGATCTGGAAGAGTCTGGTTGACTGGCGGATCTGGAAGTGTCTGGTTGACTGGCAGATCTGGAAGAGTCTGGTTGACTGGCGGATCTGGAAGATCATGGCTGACTGGCGGATCCAGGCTGACTGGCGGATCAAGCTGCTCTGGCTGCTCCATGCAGACTGGCAGCTCCGGCTGCTCCATGCAGACTGGCATCTCTGGCTGCTCCATGCAGACTGGCAGCTCTGGCTGCTCCATGCAGACTGGCAGCTCTGGCTGCTCCATGCAGACTGACAGCTCAGGCTGCTCCATGCAGACTGGCAGCTCTGGCTGCTCCATGCAGACTGGCAGCTCTGGCTGCTCCATGCAGACTGACAGCTCTGGCTGCTCCATGCAGACTGACAGTTCAGGCTGCTCTATGCAGACTGACAGCTCAGGCTGCTCCATGCAGGCTGGCAGCTCTGGCTGCGCTAAACAGGCAGGAGACTCCAGCAGCGCTGTAGAGGAGGAAGGCTCTGGCAGCGCTGAACAGGCAGGAGATGAGGAAGGCTCTGGCTGCGCTGAACAGGCGGGAGACTCCGGCAGCGCTGGAGAGGCGCACTGTAGGCCTGATGCGTGGTGCTGGCACCGGAGGACTGGTGTGTGGAGGTGGCTCTGGATAGACCGGACCGTGCAGGCGCACTGGAGCTCTTGAGCACCGAGCCTGCCCAACCTTACCTGGCTCGATGCCCACTCTAGCCCGGCCAATACGAAGAGCTGGTATGTACCGCACCGGGCTATGCACCCGCACTGGAGACACCGTGCGCTCCATAGCATAACACGGTGCCTGCCCGGTCTCTCTAGCCCCCCGGTAAGCACAGGGAGTTTGCGCAGGTCTCCTACCTGGCATAGCCATACTCCCTGTGAGCCCCCCCCAATAAATTTTTGGGGCTGACTCGCAGGCTTCCATCCGCGTCGCCGTGCTGCCTCCTCATACCAGCGCCTCTCCGCTTTCTCCACCTCCAGTTCTTCCTTGGGGCGCCGATATTCTCCAGGCTGAGCTCAGGGTCCTTCACCGTCCAGTTCGTCCTCCCATGTCCAGTCCTTCTCTCGCTGCACCTTGGTGCGGCTACACTCCCCTGGTTTAGCCCAGGGTCCTCTCCCGTCGAGGATTTCCTCCCAAGTCCAGAAATTCTTGTCGCGCTGCTCCTGCAGTGCCTTGCGAAAGTATTCGGCCCCCTTGAACTTTGCGACCTTTTGCCACATTTCAGGCTTCAAACATAAAGATATAAAACTGTATTTTTTTGTGAAGAATCAACAACAAGTGGGACACAATCATGAAGTGGAATGACATTTATTGTATATTTCAAACTTTTTTAACAAATCAAAAACTGAAAAATTGGGTGTGCAAAATTATTCAGCCCCCTTAAGTTAATACTTTGTAGCGCCACCAAAGTTCAAGGGGGCCGAATACTTTCGCAAGGCACTGTACATAATTGGTTAAGAAAAAAATACATTAGACCAGATAAGAGTGAGGCTGCAGCTGCACGTTTAAAGTGGTTTGAATTTTGAATCTCAACACAAGGTGGAGACAATAAACTCACCTCCCAGACAATCATTGACACGGCTGATTAGCTGTTTAAAAGCAAAATTTAAGTAGGATCATCCTGTTACTCTGCTCAAACCATCGATACGTTTGGCTAGCCTATCTTCAAAGAAGCCTCTTAAAGAGTGAATGGAAGGAAAGTCAACTCTGTAGTTCGGTTCAGGACTACACAACAAGTCCCCGGCTACCAGACAACTACAAAGAAGGATAACAGTAGAAGACTTGTTGTAAACATTTCGTTCAATTAGAACCTTACAAGTGTGTCATGAAAAGGCCCAACCCCCTTTCCAAGGCTGCCCTGTTCACCCAGAGACCCCCAGCAAACCCAGGAATTTCACGTAAAAACATTCATGATTTCTTACTCAGTGGGCAGCAGTTCGTGTTCAAAGTATGTGGTTACTGTAGACGAGAGTGGTTTCTGAATGTACCAATGTTAAGTGTCTCTGTACCTCTCTCTCTCTCTCCATCGCTCCTTTAACCTGTTAGTCCACTAGGGGCATTATTTCATTTTTGGATAAAAAGACGTGCCAGTTTTAAGCGCAATATTTTGTCACGAAAAGATGCTTGACTATGCTTGGAATTGATAGTTTTGGAAAGAAGACACTCTGACGTTTCCAGAACTGCAAAGATTTTCACTGTGAGTGCCGTTGAACAAAAGCTTCAGGCAAAACCAAGATGTTTGAGCGCCCAGGAAATGAACAGGATTTCTGAAGCTACGTTTTCCATGATTGCCTTATATGGCTGTGAATGCGACAGGAATGAACGGACACTTTCTATCGTTTCCCCAAGGTGTCTGCAGCATTGTGACGTATTTGTAGGCATATCATTGGAAGATTGACCATAAGAGACTACAATTGCCAAGTGTCCCGCACGGTGTCTGCGTGGAAATTGGTGCGCAAAAGTCAGCTACCAGTATTTTTCCAGCCGAATCAGAGAAGAATGCAGGCTTCCAGGGACGGCATTTCAATGAAGAGATATATGACAAAACACCTTGAGGATTGATTCAAACAACGTTTTCCATGTTTCAGTCGATATTATGGAGTTAATTCGGAAAAAAGTTTGACGTGTAGGTGACTGAATTTTCGGTTAGTTTCGGTAGCCAAATGCATAGTAACAAAACGGAACGTTGTGTCCTACACAAGAATCTTTCAGGAAAAACTGGACATCTGCTATGTAACTGAGAGTCTCCTCATTGAAACATCTGAAGTTCTTCAAAGGTAAATTATTTTATTTTGATCCCTTTGCTGGTTTTTGTGAATATGTTGCGTGCTAAATGCTAACGCTAAATGCTAAGCTAGCTATCACCACTCTTACACAAATTATTGATTTTCTCTGGTTCTAAAGCATATTTTGAAAATCTGAGACGACAGGATTGTTAAGAAAAGGATAAGCTTGAGAGCAGGCATATTTATTTCATTTCATAGAAATCGCTAACGTTGCGTTATGGTAATGAGCTTGAGGCTGTAGTAACGCGACCGCATGCGGGATGGGGCGGACTATGAGGTTAAAAAGCATCAATACTGTTGTCATTCCGCTAGGGACCTGTTTTCAGTGTATTACAGTCAATAGCTAGTGCAGAGTGTGTATGTTTATCTTGAGTTCCATTTAATTATCTTGTAAATAAATAATTAAACAAATTTGTATAGTAGTGAATCATATGTAAGGCTCTGGTTTTTGCAGATCCAAGGAGGTTACGACTGTTCAGAATGGTCATATGATACGAGGTTATGATTCATAAGTTGACTGTTTATAGATGTTTTAGAGTTTAATTCGGGAGATGATAACTCTTTAAAGAACCGCTCTCGTGGTGCCCCAGATACTTATGAATTAATTGTTACATTATTAATTTAATCGCGTAACAATTAAACATAGTTAGTTAAAACTTCTCTAGGATAGGGGGCAGCATTTGGAATTTTGGATGAAAAGCATGCCCAATTTCAACTGCCTGCTACTCATCCCCAGAAGATAATATATGCCATAGTATGTATTTTTCATGTCAAGTAATAAATGCTTGAACTTCTTTGGGACTGGGGGGCAGTATTGAGTAGCTTGGATGAATAAGGTAAACTGGCTGCTACTCAGGCCCCGTTGCTAATATATGCATGTTATTAGTATATTTGGATAGAACACACTCTGAAGATTCTAAAACTGTTTGAATCATGTCTGTGAGTATAACATATGTAGCAGGTGAAACCCCGAGGACAAACCATTCAGATTTGTTTTTTTGAAGCCACTATCTTTTCAATTAGTTTTCATTGGGAATCCAGATTTCTATGGGAGTTGCAGTTCCTACCGCTTCCACTGGGTTTCACCAGTCTTTAGAAATTGGTTGAAGTTATTCCTTTGTGTAATGAAGAAGTACGGCCAACTTGAACGAGTGTCACTTCATGTGTACTGTTTGATAGAGGCGCAAGACCAGAAAGCATGCTTGAGTTTGTTTTCTTCCTGTATTGAACACAGATCATCCCGTCTTCAATTTTATCGATTATTTACTTTAAAAAATACCTAAAGTTGTATTACAAAAGTAGTTTGAAATGTTTTGGTAAAGTTTACAGGTAACTTTTGTGATATTTTGTCGTCACGTTGTGCAAGTTGGAACCGGTGTTTTTCTGGATCAAACGCGCCAAATAAATGGACATTTTGGATATATATGGACGGAATTAATCGAAGAAAAGGACCATTTGTGATGTTTATGAGACATATTGGAGTGCCAACAGAAGAAGGTAAGGCATGATTTCTATTTTTATTTCTGCGTTTTGTGTCGCACCTGCAGGGTTGAAATGTTTTCTCACTTTTGTTTACTATGGTGCTATGAATCAAATCAAATTTATATATATAGTCCTTCGTATATCAGCTGATATCTCAAAGTGCTGTACAGAAACCCAGCCTAAAACCCCAAACAGCAAGTAATGCAGGTGTAGAAGCACGGTGGCTAGGAAAAACTCCCTAGAAAGGCCAAAACCTCAGAAGAAACCTAGAGAGGAACCAGGCTATGTGGGGTGGCCAGTCCTCTTCTGGCTGTGCCGGGTGGAGATTATAACAGAACATGTCCAAGATGTTCAAATGTTCATAAATGACCAGCATGGTCGAATAATAATAAGGCAGAGCAGTTGAAACTGGAGCAGCAGCACGGCCAGGAGGACTGGGGACAGCAAGGAGTCATCATGTCAGGTAGTCCTGGGGCATAGTCCTAGGGCTCAGGTCCTCCGAGAGAGAGAAAGAAAGAGAGAAGGAGAGAATTAGAGAACGCACAGGACACCGAATAGGACAGGAGAAGTACTCCAGATATAACAAACTGACCCTAGTCCCCCGACACATAAACTACTGCAGCATAAATACTGGAGGCTGAGACAGGAGGGGTCAGGAGACACTGTGGCCGCATCCGAGGACACCCCCGGACAGGGCCAAACAGGAAGGATATAACCCCACCCACTTTGCCGAAGCACAGCCCCCACACCACTAGAGGGATATCTTCAACCACCAACTTACCATCCTGAGACAAGGCTGAGTATAGCCCACAAAGATCTCCGCCATGGCACAACCCAAGGGGTTGCTCAGATAATAGCATTGTTTGATTTTGCCGAAAAGCCTTTTAGAAATCTGATATGTTGGCTGGATTCACAACACGTGTTGCTTTGATTTGGTATCTTACATGTATGATTTCATGAAAGTTTGATTTTTATAGGAATTTATTTGAATTTGGCGCTCTGCATTTTATCTGGCTTTTGGCCAAGTGTGATGCTACTGTCCCACATATCCCAGAGAGGTTTTAATTGGATAAATAGCAGTCTTCAGATTGATGTTAAAGTAAAGTCACGACAGCATTGACTGACCTTTATGTCTTAAAGTAATGATGGACTGTCATTTCTCTTTGCTTATTCGAGCTGTTCTTGCAATAATCTAGTGCTATCTTCTGTATAGAACTCCTACCTTGTTACAACACAACTGGTTGGCTCAAACGCATTAAGAAGGAAAGAAATTCCACAAATTAACTTAACAAGGCACACCTGTTAATTTAAATACAGGGGACTACCTGATGAAGCTGGCTGAGAGAATGCCAAGCGTGTGCAAAGCTGTCATCAAGGCAAAGGGTGGCTACTTTCTACAATGTAGAAAATAGTACAAATTAAGAAAAACCCTGGAATGAGTAGGTGTGTCTATATGTTCGACTGGTACTGTACATAGCATAGTATAATAATAGTATTAAATTATTATATAATATAATAATAATAATAATATATGCCATTTAGCAGACGCTTTTATCCAAAGCGACTTATGTGTGCATACATTCTACGTATGGGTGGTCCCGGGAATCGAACCCACTACCCTGGCGTTACAAGCGCCATGCTCTACCAACTGAGCTACAGAAGGACCACCATTATATAGTAATATATACTACCTGGTATTGTACAAGTCCAGTAAGTGTGTGTGTGTGTGAGAGAGAGCCCTATTTCCCCATATTAAGGCAAAACTAATTTCCCTCATTGTCACATTCGTTATAAGGATCGGACCAAGGCGCTGACATACAAAACCCTAGACATACAACACAAGAGTACCCACCCTGGCCTAACCAAAATATATAGAAAACAGAGATATCTAAGGTCAGGGCGTGACAGTACACCCCCAAAGGTGCGGACTCACGGCTTCTACCTTCAGGGGTGGCTCTGGTTCTGGACGCAGCCCCCCCTCCTTACGCTGATCCCTCCGCTTTTGTGGATGCGGACCGCGAATCATCAGCGACAACCCCGGACCGGGGATCGTCGCCAGAGAGCCCGGACCGGGGACCGTCGCTGGAGGTTCTGGACTGTGGACCGTCGACGGAGGCTCTGGACTGGGAACCGTCGCCGGAAGCTCTGGACTGGGAACTGTCGCTGGAAGCTCTGGACTGGGAACTGTCGCCGGAAGCTCTGGACTGGGAACCGTCGCCGGAAGCTCTGGACTGGGAACCGTCGCCGGAAGCTCTGGACTGGGAACTGTCGCCGGAAGCTCTGGACTGGGAACTGTCGCCGGAAGCTCTGGACTGGGAACTGTCGCCGGAAGCTCTGGACTGGGAACTGTCGCCGGAAGCTCTGGACTGGGAACTGTCGCCGGAAGCTCTGGACTGGGAACTGTCGCCGGAAGCTCTGGACTGGGAACTGTCGCCGGAAGCTCTGGACTGGGAACTGTCGCCGGAAGCTCTGGACTGGGAACTGTCGCCGGAAGCTCTGGACTGGGAACTGTCGCCGGAAGCTCTGGACTGGGAACTGTCGCCGGAAGCTCTGGACTGGGAACTGTCGCCGGAAGCTCTGGACTGGGAACTGTCGCCGGAAGCTCTGGACTGGGAACTGTCGCCGGAAGCTCTGGACTGAGAACTGTCGCCGGAAGCTCTGAACTGTGGAGGCGCACTGGAGGCCTGATGTGTTGTGCCGGCACTGGTGGTACCGGGCTGGGGACACGCACCTCAGGGCAAGTGCGGGGAACTGACTCAGGTGGCATCGGACGGCTAACACGCTCCTCATGGCGAATGCCATGCATACTACGCCAAACCAACAGCTCTCTCTCTTCACTCTCCTCCAATTTGTCCATCAGTTCCTCGAAGGTTTCTAACTCTCCCCTCCATTCACTCTCCTCCAATTTGTCCAATAACTCATCGACAGTCTCAGACTCACCCCTCGGCTTCGCTGACCAACCCGTGTGCCCCCCTAAAGAATTTTCTTGGGGCTGCCTCTCGGTCTTCCGTCGACGACATTGCTGTCCTCTCATGCTCCTAGGCGACTCCCGCCAAGGAAGGCGATCCTGTCCTGCCAGGATCCCTTCCCATCCAGGATCTCTTCCCAAGTCCAGGATACTTCCTCCTCCTGGGCACGCTGCTTGGTCCTTTGTTGGTGGGATTTTCGGTCACGTTCGTTATAAGGATCGGACCAAGGCGCAGCGTGCTGTGCGTAAATTCTTATTTATTGATAGAATGAAACACTGAACAAACTAACAAAATAACAAAATGAAACGTAAAGCTATACAAACGAGTGTTGACAGGCAACTACACATAGACAAGATCTCACAGCAGAAAGTGGGAAACAGGGCTGCCTAAATATGATCCCCAATCAGAGACAACGATAAACAGCTGTCTCTGATTGGGAACCATATCAGGCCAACATAGAAATACAAATACCCTAGATTACAACAACCCTAGACATACAACACTAGAGTACCCACCCTAGTCACACCCTGACCTAACCAAAATATATAGAAAACAGAGATATCTAAGGTCAGGGCGTGACACTCATCCAGCAATTAAGCAGCCAAATAGAGCTAAGTCATAGCTGCCAAGTTAAAATTCTTAATTCTTAACTGTTATTTAAAGCTGCAATATGTATCTCTTTGGGCGACCTGACCAAATGAACATAAAATCTTTATTATAGTTCTGTCATTCTCATTGAAAGCAAGTCTAAGATCTGTTCTATTTGCACTATTGTTATGCTTCCCGTTCTTAAGTTTCGTTTTTTCATCTTTCGATTTTGTGCACCAGCTTCAAAAAGCTGAATATACAATATTTTTGCTTATGGAAAATATATTTCACAGTAGTTTAGATGGTACAATGATTCTCGACACTTGCTCATTTTATCACATAAACTGAAATTGGGCGACCTATTCAAATTTTTGCAACCAGGAAATGGCAGAGCAAGTTCTGCATAGTGCATCTTTAATGCAAGTCTGTCTCTGGAGGCTGATGTAATGTCTCAATCTGAATGACCTTGGCTCTTCTGCACTACAGTGGTGTTCTCTCCCTTACTCTCTCTCTCCCTCTCTCCACATCTCTCTCTCTACCTGAGTTTATGCATAGCAGGAAAAGATAAAGCTCTGTGATCAGACACAGTGACACAGTCCAGGAAGTGTATCGTCAAGGCACGGCTTATACTTTAACAGAATAAAAACACATGCAGTATTTTTAGGTAATCTCACTGTTGTACTGGAATTGAATGAACACCTATCCAATGCTATGTTGATCTACAGAAATGTAAGCCAATATTGAGAAATTAAACATGTAATGAGAGGTCCGTCTCATTTGTTATGAGAACAGAAAAGCAATATTTGGTTTTTAATACCTCTTACACTGATGGATTTAGGGAGTCATTTCTATCGACATCTTGTAATTGAACAACAGTTGGCTCTGAGAGCAGACTTAAGGTTGAGACATGAATGTCATTTGGCCACTTTTTAGTTGTCCAACTCAATCTTGCAAATCACCTAGATAAAACTGCAACAGCAGTAAGCCTTCACTCCGTCTCTCTCTTTAATAAGAAAAGAAAATATCAACCATCAACGAATTATTCCAACAATCCAGTATCCAGTTGATCATACTTGACGCAGCATATGGCTGAATAGTGTAAATAATAATAACATTCTGGGTTAACTACTCAATGAGTATTTGTTTGTTTTCCTTCACACTAATTACATTTACATCTCAGCATGGTTGTGGTGCTGAAATCCACATGTAAATGAGAGGAAATGAAAATGAAGACTATTCCCTGCAGTGAGAGACGCCTCAACAGATGTGTTAATGTCATAGGCAATCTTTACTAAAGGGGTAGAAAAGGTTTATGTATTCCAGGCAAACATTGGGCCCAAGCTCTGATTGAGTTACAGTCACAGTTAATGCAGGGTAATCAGATCAGAGAGAAAGTTGTCCTGGCTGGAGTCCCGTATGGCCCTGGCAATAGCCGTGGAAGAAAATAAGGTCAGTCACACACCTTCAGTAATATACAGTGCCCACTCACTCACTTGGTGACTCTTGAGAATGCCTCAGTTAGACCCTCATAACTTGTAATGTCCATGTACATCCTTTAACAACAGATAGCAAGCATAACTCAGATCTCCCACAAAGACTCAAGTAAACAGGGTTTGGAAAAGAACACTTTGACTGTTTATTTTCATCCTTTCTTGACATGATTCCAAGCAAACAATATTTGTTATTCAGTGGTAAATGTGATCCGGAGTGCCTCTCTAAAGTGAATAGAACAGCTGCAGAGGATGGATCAACATATTGGCTGCTCTCCACCTTTACCCACCGACAAACTCTCCTCTGAATAGACTGGTTTTAATTGGGCCTTCAAGTGCATAATCTGAAGTCAACATGTACATGAATTCGTTTGATCCATCATCTTCATTTGATTGAAACCGTCCATCAATATGCCTACTGCACCTCATGCTGTCAAAGGGAGAGCAGGGACGTTGACATACAGTGGGTAGTATAGTTTAGAGAATATAGGCCTATAATGCTGTCAATATTCCACCATAGTCAAGCTAACAATGACAGGCTCATCTGGGGACTCCCAAGGCTCTGCTGCTGCAGCATTCATCACCACAAACTGTGACACTGCTCTGTCATTATTGCTTATGACATCCATTGCGTTGTGCTTCGGGCTGCAGTTGTGCTGAAGTTGTGTTCAAGAGGAGCATCGTTTGATGAAAGACGAACTGTCTTTTATTCAAGCCGAGGGTCTGTTTGAGTGTTTTAATGATTTTTTTTTTCCACCAAGAGAAACTTCTTTGAGAAGTGGAAGATTGTCAAGAAAGGGAGTTGGTGTTAAAGCGTCTGTCTCTGATATTGATTCAGCTCCTACAAATCAGCTCTATAACTTGGGAGCCTGATGATGCATGTCACATCTGCACTGGAAAAGAAGCACTCTGCCAAACCACCGCAGGCTCATCCTTATACCATTTCTTCTGCTTGGATGTCGAATACTTTGCAGAAAAAGGGAATAGGAAAATAACTTTGGAAAGGAAGTATTTTTATTCAGAGGAGCATCTCTCAACTGGGAAGCAATCTAAAAGAACTACAGAAAAAACCTCAAGGCTCTTTCTTACATAATCTGTTTTTTTTTTAAACTTGTGTCATGTGGTCCATTTTTTTCCTGACTGTCTGACTGGTGCAGAACTCCACATGAAAAACTTCTCCAAAGAAGACATAAGGAACTTATGTCACTTTCACTTCATGAACATGTTAGCTTATTCTGAGTAATCTTGGTGCAAATCAGGGGAACTTTTGTGCATTTGACTGATGGTCTCTGTGGGATGTACAGCTAATGCTTATGCAAAATATTTCTGAAGATTCTCTATACTCATGGATCAGCATGAGAATTGATACAGTGGTTTAAACTGACTGCCTGTGTGATTTATTGACAGTTTAACAGTAATGACATAAACAACAACAACAACGAAAAACATTTCCTTGGTTACTAAAAGCAGAAAGTTGTCCCTATCTCAAAAGTTTTCCGAAGCTGACAGCACCCTCAAGATTTGTTATTTATGAGCACTGTGACAACCTACACAGCGACAACTGGTCCCTCTCCCCATACTCTCCCACACTAAAGAATAAACTGAATGTGCAAGAAAAATACATAAAAACGCTCTTGCTGTTGATTCTTTGGTTTTTCAGAATTGACCTGAAAGCTCTGGATTTCATTTTCACTGCATATCTGAGTTGTCAAAGAGGCTCATTGATACGCTGTGTAAATATCATTAGTTATTTTTTAGGAAGAAAGGTTTGGTAATAGTACACTTGGAGGTTGGACCAAATACAATGATTTCAAAGTATAAATAAATAAAATCCTAAATATATACAATTATATGCGAAAAAATCATTGTGCCTCATTACTCTCAAGCACTCTAGGCAAGTCAAGAGCATACAGAGAATATTAAGTAAGATGTCAGCTTGATACAAACACAGAGTTAGTGACGTCAACAGGATGTTGTCCACAAACTACATTAAGCAGTATTGAGAGGTCTATGTTCCTGGCAAAAAAAGTATTTGTACCTAAAACAAACAACTTGACAATGACTGCGGGTGAAACACCTTGTCACCCCAAAATGTTATTGTTTGGTGACGTTAGGCAGATATAATGAAGTGTGCCATGGCAGAAGCAACACAACACCCCTGGCATTCTTTCCTGGCAGTATTAGAGCAAGACATCCTGTGGGTTAGGCACTTAAAGTGGTTATTAAACTGGTGATGATCACAACATTCACACAGGCAACAACAGAGTTAGAGTTAGAATTCCCTGTGTAAAGCGGGACAATAGTGATGGAAATCAAAGCTTTTCATTTACCGAATGTTAATTCTGCTGCTTAATGCTATCATCAAACTAAGGAAAATGAGTTCAATTCATCATCAGGAGGAAATTCATTTGTGTCAACCCCACCACAATATTACGATTATTGCCCCATAGATATGAAAAAGTGCATTACGATTAGATTTTACGACCAGGAATTCATATTGGAAGCATCCATTCAGATGATCTGCTCTCAGGTTCCTAATACTTTATTCCAGACTGAGGGATAAATAAAAACCAAAGCAAATAAAATAACAAAATACCAAAGTCTCTTAATGGGGCAATCAGCAGTTACTATGTCGATTTTGGTATGTACCCATTGATCTTTGAAGAACATAACTTATAAATGCCTCCTGAGCTTAATTTAAAACTAGTTAAATGTAACTAAATGCAGTTGAAAATGTAATCTACAGTACCAGTCAAAAGTTTGCAAAAGTTTACTCATTCATGGTTTTTCTTTATTTTTACTATTTTCTAAATTGTAGAATAATAGTGAAGACATCCAAACTATAAAATAACACATATGGAATCATGTAGTAACCAAAACAGTGTTAAACAAATCAAAATATACTTTATATTTGAGATTATTCAAACTAGCCACCCTTTGCCTTGATGGTATGCCGTCACTGTAAATAAGAATTTGACTTGCCTAGTTAAATAAAGGTAAAACAACAAAAAAATGATAGCTTTGCACACTTTTGGCATTCTCTCAACCAGCTTCATGAGGTAGTAATCCGGAAAACATTTGAATTAACAGGTGTGCCTTGTTAAAAGTTAATGTGTTTGAGCCAGTCGCGTTGTGACTAGGTAGGGGTGGTATACAGAAGATAGCCCTATTTAGTAAAATACCAAGTCCGTATTATGGCAAGAACAGCTTTATATGAGCAAAGAGAAACGACAGTCCATCATTACTTTAAGACATAAAGGTCAGTCAATCCGGAAAATTTCAACTTTGAATATTTAATTCGCAAACCAGTAACAATGATAAAACTGGCTCAAATGGAAATAAACAAGGTTACCTCTGCTGCAGAGGATAAGTTCATGAGAGTTACCAGCCTCAGAAATTGATGATCAAAATGCTGCAAAGAAACCAATACCAAAGGACAAATAAGAAAACAAGACTTGATTGGGCCAAAAGAAAAATCATTTCACTAACCTTTTGAAATCTTCATCAGATGACAGTAAATCTGTCCTTTTTTCTGATGAGTGCAAATTTGAGATTTTTGGTTCCAATGATGACTTTGTGAGACACAGATGTAGGTGAACGGATGATCTCTGCATGTGTGGTTCCCATCATGAAGCATGGAGGAGGAGGTGTGATGGTGTGGGGTGCTTTGCTGGTGACACTGTGATTTATTTAAAATTCAAGGCACACTTAACCAGCATGGCTACCACAGCATTCTGCAGCGATACGCCATCCCATCTGGTTTGCACTTAGTAGGACTATCATTTGTTTTTCAACAGGACAGTGACCCAACACACCTCCAGGCTGTGTAAGGGCTATTTTACCAAGAAGGAGGGTGATGGAGTGCTGCATCAGATGACCTGGCCTTCACAATCACCCAACCTTAACCCAATTTTGTATTTGTATTTTTATTTTTATTTTTTAACTTTATTTAACTAGGCAAGTCAGTTAAGAACAAATTCTTATTTTCAATGACGGCCTAGGAACAGTGGGTTAACTGCCTGTTCAGGGGCAGAACGACAGATTTGTACCTTGTCAGCTCGGGGATTTGAACTTGCAACCTTCCGGTTACCAGTCCAACGCAATTAAGATGGTTTGGTTTGAGTTGGACCTCAGAGTGAAGTAAAAGCAGCCAACAAGTGCTCAGCATATGTGGGAACTCCTTCAAGACTGTTGGAAAAGCATTCCAGGTGAAGCTGGATGAGAGCATGCCAAGAGTGTACAAAGCTGTAATCAAGGCAAAGGATGGCTACTTTGAAGAATCTAAAATCTAAAATACATTTTGATTTGTTTAACACTTTTTTGGTGTGTGGTGTATGATTCCATATCTGTTATTTCATAGTTTTGATGTCTTCACTATCATTCTACAATCTAGAAAATAGTAAAAATAAAGAAAAACCATTGAAAGAGTAGGTGTGTCCAAACCTTTGACTGGTGGTGTATGTAATTATTTATCATGAGAGGGACATAAAAATAGTTAGTCTGAGGACACAAGATCAAGGACACAAATACGATAAAAATATGAAATATTTTATATGATGTATTTCCTATTCAATGTATGAATAAGGCTTGAAATGACTTATAAGCTTTCTAAATATAGTATAATCATTATAAAATGACTAAGTATAAGATTTCACCTTCCTTATAACTGGAAAATACTGTACATATTTGTACTGTATATTTAGTGTTAGAGAAAACGTGCATATTTTCTAATGGTCTCTCTTGATCATACGTCTTCCCCCATCGCTGTTAACATCTCACAGAGCTCTAGCTTGGCTTCTTGAACTCGTTAGGAACTCGCCTTTCATCTAATTTTAATCAGTACGTGTTTTGTGTTTAGAATCAGTTAATTATTTTAGATGAATGGCTAGAAATCGATCACTGAATGTCCTGCAGTGATGAAACCACTGCTTTGTCAATGGCTATGACATAGGATTCAGCCAGGAGTTGATGGACAGTCTGAATATCAAATGAAATGGTAGGAGGCACCTCCCAGCTTCAAGTGATTTAGGATTTCACATCCTACGTCACACAGGCTCAGACAATATACTATTGTATCTGTGGGAATCAGGGCCATCGCTTAATGCCAGCCATTTCGATCTACTGTGTCCACAGATCGATTTATAAGTGCAAATGTTGATCGGAAACGGTACCAGAATCACGCAAGTCCCCCAAAACAGGGGACTTTACATCTAAGAGTTTTAACTGTTGTATCCCATCAGAACCCCAAAATGTACACTTGTTTTACTCCAATGTCTCTAAACAATGTAAATGTGAACAAACACTGTTTAACCTCAATATCACTTTGTTATTGTTTCAACTGCTGATTGGCCCATTAAATCTTCTCAATTAAAACCACTTGGAGATTAGGATTATGTTACAACATAAATGGGTAGTTTTGCCAGTCAACAAATGACATCAAACACAGCTGTTTTTGGTCATTTATGTTACTTCTATGATAGTGTTTTTAGAGTACTGTGGTCATTTGTGTTACTTCTATGACAGCGTTGTGAGACTACTGGCAGACCAACTCATGTACTGCCATAGATAAGCCTTGGAAGTTGAGAGTGTGTTACTTGGATAATGGGCAAGATTTCATTCTGATCACATGCATGCTGTCAGAGAAGTGTATACTCTGGAATTGAGGGTCCTCCAGTCAATTACAGAAGCAATCAAAATTGCCAATAGAATCGGCCATGGTAAGCTGTAGCAATGCAGGTCCCATTGATGAGATTTTGGGGGTCTTCTTTCTGCTCTGTTAGTTTTACAGATTGTATTTCTCATGGAAGGAAAATCTGTTCTTGGTTTGTTTGTTTTACAGATCATAATTGTTTGATTTTCTGTTTTCAACAACATCTCATCAAAAAGGTATTTTACAGGGATTTCTTCAACCTCCACCGATGGACTATTTACCAGAACAACAGAGGCTGATTTCCACATTTATTTATTTATCAAATATATGTAGACCATTGTTATTCACACCAGAGACTTTGTTGGTAACAACTGACATAAATCTTGTCATCGACAATGTGTGTGTGCTGAACAGTAGAATAACGCACTTACAACCAATACATTCTACCTAAGAATTCTTATCATTTTATTGTGTGTTGTGTATGATCTTATGTAATAAATGAGACATCTTAACGCATGTTCAAACTTTTTTAGTCGAGAACGAGGAATCTTTTCCCCTGTGTTATCTAGCATTTCCAGGAGGAGCTACAGTGCATCTGTAACACTGAGTGGAGACATTTGAGAGGTTGATAGCTTTAGGCAAAAGACCAAAAACATTTCAAGCCATCAAATCCGATCCCTCGTCTCGTGGATCGACTAAGAACCTTTCTACTTATTTTGCCCTGCCGAGGCATAAAGTCTGAAATCTCTTAATGTAGGTTTTCCCCCAATGGAGAATGATTTATATAACATATGTTCGCTCTGAAACAGCCATAAAACAAACAAATAAGTAGCAAAAAAGGTTAGTTTTAATGGGATTTTGTCTGTCTTTTTAATGTGACTCCAACATTTCACTGTGACCTCCATCACACGATTGAAGAAGTTATGACAGTAATGAAATTGATACTGACAAGTTAGGGGATCTTACTTCATTGGTTTACTGTTATAAAGAGGGACAAATCGTTATTTTTCACCTGTGCAGTACAAGCAAAGAAACAAGGAAAGAAATGTGTTAATATCGACAGACCCTGTCACCCCTGGGTCTATAAAAATGGTCTGAGACTATTAAAGATTTGACAAGAATAAAAGAGGAACCCATGCTGGCTGTTGGCTGAAAGCAGTCTGGACGTCAAACGCTGTATAGATGTCTGACCTTTTAATACCGCCTGTGGACAAAGAATGTGTACACTGTTGAGGAGCACCTTTTGCCCTAAACCTGCTCTCTCACATGTGCACGTTTACACGCACAGAGACAAAGACACAAACAAACTCATGGAGTGCAATGCCCAGTGAAGAAACAACAGGTTATTTTATATGTTATACTAGCAGGGCTAGCAGGACATTAACAATCAATACAAATTTAAAGGTGACATACTCATTCACCATATATGCAAGGATGCCTTTGTAAACAAGACACGTACTGTGCAGTGTGGGGGAAAATAGTCTCACTAACTGGAATGGTGATCTCAGCAAAGAAATGCTAGCTACCTGTTGTTCAGTATATGAACTGCACACATGTTGATGTTAAGGTCAAAAGGTGGGTTCCTATAGACATTTCTAGTAGCCTACTGTTTTGTTCTTCTTCTAAAAAGCTGTGCCTGTCTTTCTTGGTTTGAGAGGATGACTCAGGGTCTGAGCCATCATATATCCATTGTACTGTGAAGGGGTTTGGAATGAGAGGGGCCTGTTATTCAGCTTTCATAAAGCCTGCTGCTGTCAGAGCCCATGCAGTGCCCAGACAGAGGCTCAGGGAGGGGCGCAGGTGCAGCAGAGAGAGACAATCTCCCAGCATCCAGAGGGGAATAGACCTGTCAGCCAAACCAGCACTAAAACAGCCAAAGAAACCATAGAGAGGCCTCACCACAGGATTCTCATTCAACTATGTAAAGAATCCTATCACATAGCCAACAAACAAGCAGCGCATAAAGATACAGACTTGAGTGATGCATGATTTGTTAAATGATGCTTCATTGAAAACATATTGAAGAACTTCAAAAGGAAATGGTAGGGTCATTTGGTTTCTTTGATTTCAGACTGACATGCAGCAGAGGCAGTGCGGTAAGTGTATGAACGTTAGAATGCGCTATCCTTGGTGCTGAAATTGAATTACGGTGCGCTTCTTTGACCTTCCTACCACAGCAGGTGTCCTCCAATAAAATCAAACTGAAGTTCACCTCTTGCAACTCGGGATCAGCCCTTGCACATTTGTGTTATCATATACAAATCTTTAGAAATAAAACTATATTCTTTTATAAAACGACATCATGTCTCTATCTCCATGAGACATAGGCTATTACACTGTCCATCTATTCATTCAACATACTTGCCGTAATATAAGATACAGTGACCATCATGTTCAAGCATCACTAGTAAAACGAGTCAGTCATCAATGTCAACCTTGAGAGACACTTTTGTGTTCAATTAGATAATTTAGTCTATCTAGAAATGGGAGGTGGAGGAGGTGTCATCACTGGAGGGGAAAGAAAAGCTTGGGGAGCTAGGACTGAGAATAACAAAATGAGACCGCAGTGTGCAGAGCAGACGGCTCGAGGAGGATCAACCTCAAAGATCCATCTGAAGACGCAGTGGGTCGCCCAGGAAATCCCTTGACAGTTGAATATTTTGACTACTCTAGTTCATAGTTTTGATGTTATTTCGTTTTTTTTTGTCTTGTTTTCTTTTCAATTAGAACGTTACAGACGAACATCTCTTCAATAGGCTTCCGGTAGAAGCTTTTTCGGGGCTATTAGTTAGGCTACTTACAGTTTTATCGACTGGTCTCCAGAAGTGAAGATAAAGGAAACGGAAAAGGAAAGTGTGAGAAGACGGAAGGCAATACATACCTTGTACAAAACAATGACCTGTAGGATTTAAACAAAAAATATATGTGTTCATGTTAATCCTATCAAACAGAAAATAGAAGTCTTCAGTCTAACAAATATGAAATGACATGCATTTCAAAGCCAGCGCAGACTTAAACTGCTCTCGAATTGGATTTGTAGTTTACACGTTTTTTTTATATATCTCGTTGTAGTTTATATTTTTGTATCATTATTTTATTCCCATATATGCGGAATAAAATATCTTGCAATGTGCGGATTAAAATAGTTGGTTTTGATGTAACAAAGATATTTGCTATGTTTATTTGAGACAATTAAATAGATAGAGTTACGACCAAAAATAAAGTTTCAGCAATATATCTAGTAGGCCTACTTGTGTCCTTCGGTAATTGTAATGCAAAGTTGATGTGACATATAGGCTACACAAGCACTCTTGATGTATAGGCATTACATGCATTGAAGACAAACGCAGAGACACCTGCCACTTTGTCCGGGACTTCGCGAGCTTCGAATCCGACACTGTTTTCTCCACAGGCTACACCAAAAAACAATAACGGTCAAGTGACAGAACCTAAACAGAGATCTTTTTTTCCGGTTGCAAAATGTTGTTCTCCAAAGTGGACTATAGCAAAGTTTCGGTCAGCAAACTACAGTGAGCTATATGAAGATCGAGACACAGATTTACCCTCGCAGAAATGCCAGTGCGAATGCCAGTGCGAACCACAAGGTTAATGTACAAGGGAAATTGCACTATTCCAGATATCCTATCATACCGGACCCCCATTAACCTGCCCGAGGATGAGGTGGAAGGTGAGTCATGATTATTATATCTATTGTTTCATGTCTTGCCTAAATCCATTCTGCATGTGGAGGATCGATACAGCCAGGTCAAGAAAATGACCCTTGCTTTAACGGTGCAATGAGTCACTCGATCTGAACCGTTCAGCACCCTGGAGAGCGCCCCGGAGAGCGCCCCACAGCTACGGGGCTAAATGTTAGCACATCACAATGGTCTCACATAAGAGCAGCAATTACAACTTTAAATGCACGCAGATTGCCCTAGTATGTTCTATCATACTTGTCTTGTTGACTCATTTACTTGTTCGTACATGTTCCCAGCTGTTAAAATTGCGGTATAAACATATGCCATTTACCAAACGTTTTTATCCAAAGCGACTTACGTGCATACCTTTTACTTATGGTTGGGAGACATCAGTTAGCACAACGTTTTTGTAATTGTTGTTAATAGTCTGTTTTGATGTAGTTCTACCATTTACAAAGAAATTTAAACCAAAGAGAATGTGTGCACAGCGGTCACTGCATCTCAGTGCTACAAACCCTGGTTCGTTTCCAGGCTTTATCACAATTGGCCTTGATTGTGAGTCCCATAGGGCGAGCACAGTTGGCCCAGCGTCGTCCGGGTTTTGCCGTTGTAGACAGTCATTGTAAATAAGATTTTTTTCTTAACTGGCTTGCCTAGTCAAATAAAGGTTAAATAAAAATCATAAAACAATTTATAAAACAAAAGGTTCTACCTAGAACCTAAAACAGTTCTTTGGCTGTCCCCATAGGTCGGAGAAACCGTTTGAAGGTTCCAGGTAGAACCATTTTGAGGATCCCTACATGGAACTCAAAAGAGTTCCACCTGGAAGAAAAAAGGGTTCTTCAATGGGGACACCCGAAGAACCCTTTAGAATACCCCTTTCTAAATGTTTTTTTCCTGTAGGCATGCCAATCTGAATGAGTGCTATGATGAACTATGATTTATTCCAAGGCTTACAGGCTTGGAAAGTATGCCTTGAATATTGCTAGACAATATTTGTTTGAAATTTGCTTGAATGGTCTTTGTATATCTTTGTAATGAATGAATTTTAAGGCGTTAACACCAATGACATACGACTTTTAATAGCCTTCTTTGTTTTTATTGCTCTATACAATATATTACATACTTTTGTTCACTTTCTAGCATTCAAAATAATAGATATATCTAAACCCCCAAAACATGTCACAACTGGAAGAAGCCAATTCGCTTAGCCTTATGTACCTTAAACAATGCATAAACATAATGTTTTGCAATATAAAGAACTTGTATGATGTTTTATCATTGACACACCGTTCAATATAACAAATAAAATAATGTATGACATGTAGGGTTGCACATTTTGGGGAATATTCAGAGGTGGAAACTTTCCTTGGGAATTAACAGGAATATATGGGAATTAATGGAAATATATGCAAATTAATATTAATACCATTTAAATGTCGATGTTTTTTGCATTGGATATATTTACCATATCACATGGAGACAGAAACATAAACCTTTTACCTTATCATAAGTAGACATAATTGCAAATTATTCAATTCCTCCAATAGAAATGTAAAAAATCCCAAAGCCCTTGCTTGGAAGTGTACTTCACCAGACTGCCAAGAACCTTGCCCTCATCCAGGCCAAGGCAGTGAGAAATGGTAGTGATGACACCATAGACCTTGTTGATCTCTGCACCAGACAGGATGTTCTTGCCAGCATACTTGGTCCAACATGTCTGCTGCGGCGTGTATGAGCTTCAGGCAGAAGTCTTCATGCTTTTTGATGTATTTCAGAACTGCAGTTTCCTCTGCTTGGAGCAACAGTGAAGTGGGCAGGGCAGTAGGGATGTATTCTCTTACATCTGCAAGCAGAGTCTTAACATCAGACAGGATGGCATTGTCTCCCTCAAACAGTGCAATGGCTATTGCTATAAGTTCCAGGAGTTTCAGGCTGCTTACCACTCTCTCTCAAAATACATCATCCAGGAGGATCCTCTTGATGGGGCTGTCCATATCAGCAGACTGTGATATAGCCATTTCTTGGAGAGACTCCTTCCCCTCCAGGAGACCGTCAAACATGATGACAACACCACCCCAACGGGTGTTGCTGGGCAGCTTCAATGTGGTGCTCTTATTCTTCTCACTTTGCTTGGTGAGGTAGATTGCTGCTATAACTTGACAACCCTTCACATACCTAACCATTTCATTGGCTCTCTTGTAGAGTGTATCCATTGTTTTCAGTGCCATAATGTCCTTAAGGAGCATATTCAATGCATGAGCAGCACAGCCAATGGGTGTGATGTGAGGGTATGACTCCTCCACTTTAGACCAAGCAGCCTTCATGTTTGTGGCATTGTCTGTCACCAGTGCAAATAGCTTCTATGGTCCAAGGTCATTGATGACTGCCTTCAGCTCATGTGCAATGTAGAGACCAGTGTGTCTGTTGTCCCTTGTGTCTGTGCTTTTGTAGAATACTAGTTGAGTGGAGATTATGTAGTTAATTAGCGATGACAGAAATACAGTCTGCTTTCGCTATGATTTGCTTGACCTTCACTTGAACTCTGTTGAACTCTGCATCCAGCAAATTAGTAGATAAAGTATGTTTGGTTAGAGGGGTGTATGCTGAGCGAAGGACATTCAGAAATCTCTTCGATACACATTGCACGTGAGCATCAGCGGTGAACAAGTTGCATACACAGTTCGAGCAAGATATTCATCAGCATTTCTCTGACTACGTTACTCCATTGAGTCAAAAAAAAACTTCTGATTCCAGGAGGACCATGAGCTGTTGCTATCGATAAGGTGTCTGATTCATCATGTTCACCTCGAATAGAAGTAGAGGGACTTTGTCAGAGGTTGCTTGTTGTGAGCGCTGAGGGAACTTTATGCACTTGGCCAGATGATGCTGCATCTTTGTTGCATTCTTCACATATGATTTGGCACAATATTTGCAAATGTACAAAGGTTTTCCTTCCACATTAGCTGCAGGGAAATGTCCTCTCTTACATGTACCCCTGAGAATCAGCTGTACATGTAATGGAAGAGTGCACTGCACATGCAGAGAGTTGCAATTCCATTGAATTGGGGATAGATTAACCAAAATATATCATAAGACCTAGAATTGCCTTACGTGTATCCCACAAAAAAGGTACACTGTTATAAGCTAACTTTTTTGATGAATTTTAGCTAAATTCCCGGGCTTAACTTCACATGGAAAAATTCTCGGAAATTCTCCGGAAGGTTCCCAAATCTTTGCAACTCTAAATGATGTGTAACTATTTGTCATTTTAATGTGTTCTTCATGGTTGCAAAGGCAAAGGACCCAAATGCCAAGAACACCCACATAATGATACTTATAGTGACTCTATACACTCCTGTTTCAAAGACAACTTGTTGGACCCACATCTTCCAAATCTTTGTTATGTCTAGCAGTACATGGAATAGCTCTCACTCAATATTAATGATTTGATCAATCTTCCGTATCTTGCAAAACATTATTGATTCAGACTGCCTGTGAGTAAGCATGTGTATGTTACAGATATTATATATTTCAACAGCAATCACTCAATTAACTCCATTAATCAGATAAACACATTATTTATTGAAGCCCCTGTCTATTTCCCACTCCAAGTTACAGTATTTCCTTTGGAGGCCACCCAGCATCCACAGAGTGTATCTATCTGCCTACTCTAATAACGTTTCTGAGGTAATTCAATTAAAGGTATGACTTATAATTAATGCATTGGTGCTGCAGGGAAGGGACATATAGAGTAAAAATCAGGAGACAGATGATATCACCAAGTGTAACTGTGTAGCAGGATAAAAAACAAACAATTCCACCGGCATTTCCTGAGAGAACATAAAGTAGCAACGACGAGCCGACACTCCAGAATATAACCTGTGTATGTATGTCTGTCTTTTCCAGATCTGAATCACAGAGAACAAAGTACTTACAATTCAAATGGAAGAAAAAAAACACTTGGCAATTATGAACTTTTTCACACTTTAAGAAAAGAACAGTTGTTGAAGTACAATCCAGTGGGACGTGACCCTGAAGTAGAGGACATTGTGCCTTTCAGTCCGTATGTGTTGCATGGTACGGCATTGGAACTCACAATCTGTGATGACTGCTGATGATGATGTGTGTGACTCACAGCAGCCAATAAGAAGTGGATATATTCATGACATTGGCTGCTTTTCTGAAGGTCATTGATGATTGACAGCAGAATGTGACATGGAGGATTGAATGCTACCTGGAAGCACCAGATGATAATGAAAAAAGCTGCATGGTGAATTCTGAAAACAAGTGGCTCATGGTGGAGATGTGTGAACTAAATACATAGATATTAAAACAATCAACAGTAAAATACAAATCCCTTTAGTTAGGGATTGATTGACATTGATGCATTATTGTTCTAGTTCACGTTAGTTTTGTTGACAGAGGTTGCAAACCATAGAGAACCTATGGGTTTAGGGTAATATAGAACCTAGTCTTCCACAGTAGATTTGGTCCTGGGTTACGAGATTAACCATATATCACAACTCGAGACTATTATTCATTTACTACTCCAGGAAGAATGGGCTGTGTAGTTAAATTCATAGGGGATGTTTTCATTTTAAAAAGACAGATTCTAAAGTTCACATGGTAACACAATCTCCCTGGCCTTTGATGTCCAGCTGCATCTCAGCAGAGGGATCATTTAAGAGATCCTCTGTCTGGCATTGGGTAAAAAACAACACTCTGCCTGAATATAGTAGCATTCTTCCTGTCTGAAAGGGCAGTTTGGTGGTTCTAGCAATGATGAGATCCACATACAATACAACACAACACAACTTTATTATTCCCCAAGGGGCAATTCCTTCCGGGCTGACATGGTGCTTCAAACAGGACAAACACACACTGACAGTGTAAAACATCAATAGAAACCCTTATTAAGGCATCAGTTCAGGGTGCATAGTGCAATTTAAGAAACTTAACGTTAATGGCATTCACAGTTCTTAATTAATTGTAGGGCTAAACTATCTCTAGAATAGTCCATCAGACTTCCTTAATGTTCCTATTAACCATGTGGATGGCCTCGGGCACAAACGAGGCCCTGCATGAAATAGAATGTGTTTTCATACATTTCGGGAAAGTTGAGAGTGGAGATTTTGTTGTTGTAACATCCCAATCAAAATCTGTTTAAAGGCTAGTGTTTTTGGAGCAAAGTCAACAAGAAGTAAAATAGAGATGACAGTCAGATCAGATATGGCTGAGTCTTTCACAAAGAATAATGAAATTCCTATTTCTGCTGTTAGTTGGTCGCCCTGGCCCCAGATCTGGCCAAGCTGTCTCGCCCTAAAATTCCATCGTTGCTTTGAGCAACTTATTTGGCATGGAGAAAAAACTAGCTGTTGAGGGACTGAGACTCTAATCAAAAGACCAACCATGACGGGGCCCAACTCATAGAATTAGATCAAAACAAAAATGCCCAAGATGCCATATGTTGCAGGTGGAGTGCCAGCCAAAGGACAGTGCAGCAGGCAGAGCTCTGCAGCAAATCATTAACTTATTGAGGAAGCCATTTGACTGCTGTTTACTCATTGAGGATCATCCAATGTAACAGGCACAGTGAGCTGTCCAAATTCAGACAGGGGGGTGGAAAAGGGACAGGCTGATTATGAGGGGAAAGACTTGATAAAATTTGCACAGGAGCCAATTGTCTTTTTTCCTGAAATAATTGGCTTGTGTTTTTGGCTGGGTGGCTGGCTGGCTGCTGTGACTGATTACACTGTAATACTGCACTGTGCAAGTTCCAATATGAAAACCTGCGTGCTCCTTGAAGATAACACAGCAATGTGTTAATATGATAATTGTGACATTTACATTTTCTCACCAAAATTACAATTATTATAGTTGTTATATGACAAAAAAACATTTACCAAAATAATGCATTTAAAAATTCAAATACATTTTTAAATATGTAGTGGGGAGGTGCACCTATATTCAACATCAGTGAAAACAAACGGGAATAGGGATTTAAGAGAATTGCACTTTTTTATTATTCTCCCCAATCCCTAGTCCCTACAAACAAGAGTCAACTCCTCAAAATAATCAGGCTGCATAGTTAATTCAAGTGTACCTCGACAACTATTGCATAGTCAGGAAAGTGTTTTTAACTGCCAGTTGTGGCACTTGAACATGTCTGCCGAGCTAGATAAGACTGGTGGTTCGCCCACACAGCACTGACTTCCTTAGAATGAGGACCCAGGTCTCGGTCTCTCCCCACCCTCTTCCTGTTTGTCAACGCACAACTGACGGAGCCTGCAAACCTTATTTATAGATCACAGCATGTCAGAGAATCCCCCAGACACCAGGCATTGGAGTAGGGCTCAGATCACTTTCCACTTTGTATGCAAAAGCTATCTTCATGCATGGTTACAAATTGGAAGAGGTTGCAGTAAGCACCTCATATAAAGGAGAGGGAGGCTTCCGTCTCTACTATCTGTAAACCTGCAAATCGATTAGTCTACTATTATATTTGATACAATGTTAACATTTGACAGAGACCCACAAACCTCTAGTCCCCCATTAGCTGATTCCCACACAGTACCAAACACACAGTTGAAACACAGTGGACTCTAATCAGGATATAATAGAGTGCATACATACAGGTGTAGGATCTTAATTTGACCAGTATTGTCAACAGCAAAATAATCCTGCAGCAACAGGATTTGAATGTTTAGTCCATAATGTTGCTTGATCGGTGGTTAAACTATTAGCTGGTCAAAATGAGGCTCCATGAAAAGTGTGAAACTGTTAATATAACCATGTGTTAGTGAATGTATGTAAATAACGAAGCTCATCTGCAGGAAAACTCTCAGTAACAAAAGAGTGATCAAATTAAGATCTTCCATCTGTAATAGAAAGAATCATCAGCATTATATTGAGCAAGATTTACAAGCTGTTCTAAGTGCTATAGAACAAAATGGCATAGCATTGTTTGAACAAACTATAACACTGTAGTATATAGTGCTGTTCTCATCAAACACTGTTACCCTGATCACTTACTGTATGTAGCTGGGTAATTCCTAGAATGGGGAATCCTATGCGAAATGTTGACATATGGTAAGCAGTAGTGTCCCAATGGACTCACCAGCAGTTTAAATTAGTACCATTGAGGCTTTTCCTCTCATTTGCAGGGTCCCAGAATACTGTGAACTATGAGGTGGTTTCCTCACCTTACCTCACCACCACTGTGAAGAGATCAGCTCTGCTATATCTCAGCAGACAGGTTGTACTGCAATTCCCATGGCACATCAGAAGAAGCTCAGTCTCTTGTAGTATCTGTAAACCTGACGAGATAACCCGGGATTAGTCATAACAGAGATGGAATGGAGATTGTGATCATTTGTTGACGCGCTCTAGGCTTACAGTAAGCTATTTGAAGAGGAGGGCTCTTCTCTCTCTCTCTCTTAGATGCAGCCTCACTGAATGCAGAACCAATGTCACAGTGCGAGTTCAGCTGTATTATCATAAAAAGAAAAGCCTGTTGAATGATAGAGAAGTCTCATGAAATGGATGAGCAGCCCACTGGGCACACCATGTCATTTCAACATTGATAATTTGGTAATATTTAGTTGAGACGTTATTCAATGAGAGTACAACCTATATTCACCCACTCAGAAAGACAGCCAAAAGTTAGTTGAATTACCAATGTGTTGTCACTATGTTTTCAACCATCTAAAAGCACAACCAAATTCCAATGGAAAAACAATGTCTGGTTTTTAGGTTAGTTGTAACCCAAATGTCAATCACTGCACTTTCAACAAATTACAAATTAAAAGCACAGTAAAGTTCAAATGGGAAAACAATGTCAGCTATTTTGTTTAATTATACAACAGATTCTGTTATCACTGTGCTTAATCTAATATCAGAACCAAATGACCTGGATTGCAGTTGAGATTACATTCAAAGTTTACATGGTCCAAGTGATCAATGCCGTTCGAGATTCTGGGCAGATTATTACAGCAATTGTGAAAATCTCTTCAGAGCTGTGATGACCAATGCATGGTATCTTAAACATGCACAAAGCTGTATTAAGGCCCTTACTCACACGCTTTACAAAATTACGTAAGACATTTTAAGTTACAGTAACCTCAAAATGTGGTCATGGATGTGTTACTCATTTTAAGGTTGAATGTTAAATTAGTTTGCAAGATAGCCTTAACTTTAGGCTATTTACTGTATTACAAAAGTAGGATTGAATTATGTTTGGTTGATAACTCAACCAAATATCAACATTTAAAGGAGATGTATCTACTGCTTGGATAGTTCCATCTGAGTCACTGGCTTAATCCCATTCTTTAACTTTTATTTTAATCTGAAATCAACCAGAGCTTGAAACCCTAGGCCTATTGTATTGTCTATTTTTTTGTGAATTCTGGGTTGAATTTAGCTGAATAGCTGTGGATGACTGCAATTGCTATAAAGGCCTAAACAGCATCATTGATGATATACTGTATGAGTGAGAAATTAACCTACCCTTTGGAATGACTTTGATAGCAACAGTGAATCTATTTAGTTGGAGTGGAGATCTCTCAACAATTATTCTCACAATAGCACATTGATAATAGACAGTGACAAATAAGCAAGGCTGTTCTTGGATAAAACCCTGGATGGGAGACTAAATGGTAGCTGTAGATATAGTGGCTTGTGAAAGTATTCACCCCCTGGGCATTTTTCCTATTTTGTTGCCTTACAACATGGAATTAAAACATATTTTTGGGGGGGTTTGTATCATTTGATTTACACAACATGCCTATGACTTTGAAGAATCATTTTTTATTTATTTATTGTGAAACAAACAAGAAATAAGACAAAAAACAGAAAACTTGAATGTGCATAACTTTTCAGCCCCCAGTAATTACAGCTGCAAGTCTCTTGGGGTGTGTCTCTATATGCTTGGCAGATCTAGCCACAGGGACTCTTGCCCATTCTTCAAGGCAGAACTGCTCAAGCTCCTTGAAGTTGGATGGGTTCCGCTGATGTACAGCAATCTTTAAGTCACACCACAGATTCTCAATTGGATTGAAGTCTGGGCTTTGACTAGGCCATTCCAAGACATTTAAATGTTTCCCCTTAAAAAACTCAAGTGTTGTTTTAGCAATATGCTTAGGGTCATTGTCCCAGTCTCAAATCTTTTGAAGACTGAAACAGTTTTCCCTCAAGAATTTCCCTGTATTTCGTGCCATCCATCATTCCTTCAATTCTGACCAGTTTCCCAGTCGCTGTCGATAAAAACACCCACACAGCATGATGCTGCCACCACCATGCTTCACCTTGGGGGATGATGTTCTCGGGGTGATGAGAAGTGATGGGTTTGCGCTAGACATAGCGTTTTCCTTGATGGCCAAAAAAGCCATTTTAGTCTCATCTAACCAGAGTACCTTCTTCCATATGTTTGGGAAGACTCCCACATGCCTTTTGGTGAACACCAAACGTGTTTACTTATTTTTTTCTTTAAGCAATGGCTTTTTTTCTGGCCACTCTTCCGTAAAGCCCAGCTCTGTGGATTGTACAGCTTAAAGTGGTCCTATGGACAGATACTCCAATCTCAGCTGTGGAGCTTTGCAGCTCCCTCAGTTTTATCTTTGGTCTCTTTGTTGCCTCTCTAATTAATGCCCTCCTTGCCTGGTCTGTGAGTTTTGGTGGGCGGCCTTCTTTTGGCAGGTTTGTTGTGGTGACATATTTTTTCACATTTTTAATAACGGGGCTCCGTGGGATGGTCAAAGTTTCGGATATTTTTAATAACCCAACCCTGATCTGTACTTCTCCACAACTTTGTCCCTTACCTGTTTGGAGTGCTCTTTGGTCTTCATGGTGCTGCTTGCTTGGTGGTGCCCCTTGCTTAGTGGTGTTACAGGCTCTGGGGCCTTTCAGAACAGGTGTATACCGTGGTGCAAAAAAGTATTTAGTCAGCCCCCAATTGTGCAAGTTCTCCCACTTAAAAATATGAGAGAGGCCTGTAATTTTCATCATAGGTACACTTCAACTAAATCACATTGTAGGATTGTTCATGAATTTATTTGCAAATTATGGTGGAAAATAAGTATTTGTTCATCTACAAACAAGCAAGATTTCGGTCTCTCACAGACCTGTAACTTCTTCTTTAAGAGGCTCCTCTGTCCTCCACTCGTTACCTGTATTAATGGCACCTGTTTGAACTTGTTATCAGTATAAAAGACACTTGTCCACAACCTCAAACAGTCACACTCCAAACTCCACTATGGCCAAGACCAAAGAGCTGTCAAAGGCCACCAGAAACAAAATTGTAGACCTGCACCAGGCTGGGAAGACTGAATCTGTAATATGTAAGCAGCTTGGTTTGAAGAAATCAACTGTGGGAGCAATTATTAGGAAATGGAAGACATATATGACCACTGATAATCTCCCTCGATCTGGGGCTCCACGCAAGATCTCACCCCGTGGGGTCAAAATGATCACAAGAACGGTGAGCAAAAATCCCAGAACCACACGGGGGGACCTAGTGGATGACCTGCAGAGAGCTGGGACCAAAGTAACAAAGCCTACCATCAGTAACACACTACGCCACCAGGGACTCAAATCCTGCAGTTCCAGACGTGTCCCCCTGCTTAAACCAGTGCATGTCCAGGCCCGTCTGAAGTTTGCTAGAGAGCATTTGGATGATCCAGAAGAAGATTGTGAGAATGTCATATGGTCAGATGAAACCAAAATATAACTTTTTGGTCAAAACTCAACTCGTTGTGTTTGGAGGGCAAAGAATGCTGAGTTGCATCCAAAGAACACCATACCTACTGTGAAGCATGGGGGTGGAAACATCATGCTTTGGGGCTGTTTTTCTGCAAAGGGACCAGGACGACTGATCCGTGTGAAGGAAAGAATGAATGGGGCCATGTATCGTGAGATTTTGAGTGAAAACCTCCTTCCATCAGCAAGGGCATTGAATATGAAATGTGGCTGGGTCTTTCAGCATGACAATGATCCCAAACACACCGCCCGGGCAACCAAGGAGTGGCTTCGTAAGAAGCATTTCAAGGTCCTGGAGTGGTCTAGCCAGTCTCCAGATCTCAACCCCAAAGAAAATCTTTGGAGGGAGTTGAAAGTCTGTGTTGTCCAGCAACAGCCCCAAACCATCACTGCTGTAGAGGAGATCTGCATGGTATTGAGATAAACTTTTGTTATTGACCAAATACTTATTTTCCACCATAATTTGCAAATAAATTCATTAAAAACCCTACAATGTGATTTTCTGGATTTTCTTTCCTCATTATGTCTGTCATAGTTGAAGTGTACCTATGATGACAATTACAGGCCTCTCTCATATTTTTAAGTGGGAGAACTTGCACAATTGGTGGCTGACTAAATACTTTTTTGCCCCACTGTATGTACTGAGATCATGTGACAGATCATATCTTTATTTAACTAATTATATGACTTTTGAAGGTAATTGGTTGCACCAGATCTTATTTAGGTAGGTTTCATAGCAAATTGGATGAATACATATGCACGCACCACTTTTCAATAAAAAAAAATAAAAAGTTAAATAAGTTTTTTTTTTCATGTCACTTCACCAATTTTGACTATTTTGTGTATGTCCATTACATGAAATCCAAATAAATCTACATTTAAATTACAGGTTGAAATGCAACAAAATAGGAAAAATGCCAAATGGGGTGAATACTTTTGCAAGGCACTGTAGATCAATTCTCCAGTAGAAGGTGCTGCCCACCCAGCCTATTTAAAAAAATATTTTTTCATAGTGGATTTAAAGTTGAAGATCTGATCTTATTTTAAAGGTACAAATAATTCAACATTATCACGTTTCAGGTAAGACCCAAATGTAGACTGTGTTGAAGTAACAATGTTTATTACAGCAACGGGGGCAGGCAAATGACAGGTCAAGGCAGGCAGGGGTCGGTAATCCAGAGTAGTGGGGCAGAAGGTACAGAACGTCAGGCAGGCTCAGTGTCAGGGTGGGCAGAAAAGGTAAAAAAACGGGAAAACCAGGAACAATCAATGATTAGGAACAGAGGTAAAAAGCCTGGTAGTCTTGACGAAACAAAACAAACTGGCAACAGACAAACAGAGAACACAGGTATAAGTACCCAGGGGATAATGGGGAAAATGGGCGACACCTGAGGGGGTGGAGACAAGCACAAGGACATGTGAAACAAATCAGGGTGTGACAAACATATTCTATATAAAGTATGTATGTGTTGAAATGTGGTTGCCATGATGAAATGTCACCCTCAAAAACAACAATTGATTAACTTTTTACAAATCCTATGTATTCTTCACGTAGATTACACGTCACAATACTTGACAAACTATGTTGAAAAATGTTGATTCAACCAGCTTGTGCACAGTGGGAGGTCTATATAAAAAATATATCTGACACCAGCTTCAGCAAATACAGTGAGATGGCTGTGAATAAAGTAATTTAATCTTTGATAGATGTATGCACAACCAAAGAGGCTTTTAAATATTTGACGACCATATAAACACCATTATCAGTCAGTTGGCTCCACACAGTCTAGCTATTTTTTTCCCATTTTGGTTTCATTGTCGTTAGTCATCGGTTGGGAAAGCATTAGGGACAGTGCAGAATACAGCTATATCGCCCATACAAGAGCTACAAGCCGAGTGAGACAGATGAGCAGAAAAAACTGTCCTCCTCAGAGAGAGAACCAATGGTCCTGAGGCACTGGGGAAGACTAGAGCTCATGCTCAGAGGTTATCTTGTTTTTCAAGGGGAACGGCGCGTGATCCCCTTTCTGAGCTTGCTACACCAGAAATGGTTTATTTCTGCTCTATTCAATAAAGAGCAGATTGATCGAGGAGGTTTTAATACACATCTAGATTGGAATCTTTTTTTAAGTGACTTCCAGGTGGAAATGGAGGAATTGACTTAGAATGTAAATTAATTCTACAATACTGGAATGTGGTTTGGTGTGTATTCATAGTGCTGTCACTGCTCAGGAATGTCAGCAATGCCAAAGATCAGTCTTGTACTGTGAGCATTAATAATTGTAGACGACATGAGACTTCAACTCCAGTCAATGATCTGCAGCTGTGCAATGACTTTGAAAAAAATGGACAGGCGCAGGCAGCAAGCTAGACTTTGTCATTTTACGTTCTTGAAGCAACAGACCATGACTTTAACTCAATACCTCTACAGCTAACTTTGGAACTAACTTTGCAAAAAAATATGTTTGAAATTAAATCAGGATATGCCAAGGAACCTAAAAGGCGTTCAAGTGTAACTCTCCTTGGAACAGGACCGATGCGGCGGCCATACCCTTGACATTTAATGAAGAACTAAGACAAATCAAAATTACAAACTCATTTTCCAAGGTGGTCCTAGTCAAGAATCTATGACCCTCAACCTCTCTCACTCATTAATAACTCATTCCTAATCATATCTGACAAAGAGCCAAGGTCACTGGCTACCAAAACCATACCTTTATATTCAGTATTTGTCAATGAACATATGTGTATATCAGTGGGGCTGTGCTGAAATAGTAAAGAAGTACAAACAAAAATAAGTGATGTATTGCTGCCCACATAACAGTCAGTCACTGGTGACTGTCTCTACAGCCACAACACTCCAAGGGGTGTTGCATTTGTCATTCTGATGGCATCATATCTCAACAGTAAATGACAACAAGAGTTGGCACTATATGAGCTATGAGACAATTGTTCAATCACACCCATTGGTCAGGTGGAAGTAGGACATTGGTTGCTATTATTGTTGTGAGGCATTGAGCAGGGCTGAATGATGTCTGATGGCCAGGGCGATGTGACCCCATCTCTCTGTTAGAGCTCATGGGATGTCAGTCTGACTGATGCAAAGACTTGAAATCCCAAATAGGGTTATGTGAGACTTGTGAGGGAGGAGGAGGAGGGGGGGGGGATCTCTCTTTCAGTGAGATGATGAAGGAAAGACAAAGGTGATAACCTGACAGCAGATCAAACAGAGCCAACAAACAGAGCCACACAGGAGGGAGATGAAAAATAAACAAACAAACATCAGCCTAGCTGTCTGCTTCCAAGAGAACACACTAAACAATGATTTTATTGGCAAAGGACTGTCAACGCAAGCTATTGAGCCACTCCTTTTATTGTTTTAACCGCCTATCTCTATCATTGTATGTGGTGAAAACCTCATTATTATCACAAACTGTTTATTACAATGAGGCCCTGGTATTTGTATCAACCTTCCTTATACAGCCAAGAGTAGAGAAATCCATAAAACTACTTGGTACACTCGGCTGTCCCCATAGAATAACCCTTTTTGGTTCCAGGTGGAACTGTTTTTAGTTCCAGGTAGAACTTTTTGGGGTTTCATGTAGAATTCTCTGTGGAAAGGGTTTTACATCGAACCCAAAGGAGTTCTACCTGGAACCAAAAAGGGTTCAGGCTCAGGTTGAACTGTTTTTGGTTCCAGGTAGAACCCTTTTTGGTTCCAGGTAGAACTATTTAGGGTTTCATGAAGAATTCTCTGTGAAGGGGGTTTACATGGAACCCAAAATACTTCTACCCAGACCCCAAAGACTTCTACCCAGACCCCAAAGACTTCTACCCAGACCCCAAAGACTTCTACCCAGACCCAAAAGACATCTACCCAGACCCCAAAGACTTCTACCCAGACCCCAAAGACTTCTACCCAGACCCCAAAGACTTCTACCCAGACCCCAAAGACTTCTACCCAGACCCCAAAGACTTCTACCCAGACCCAAAAGACTTCTACCCAGACCCCAAAGACTTCTACCCAGACCCCAAAGACTTCTACCCAGACCCAAAAGACTTCTACCCAGACCCAAAAGACTTCTACCCAGACCCAAAAGACATCTACCCAGACCCAAAAGGGCTCTACCTGCGTAACAGTTTGCTTCCATCTCTCTCCTCACCACTACCTTGATTCAAACCAGCAACCCTCTGCATACATCAACAACTGACACCCTCAAAGGATTGTTACCTATTGCTCCACAAAATCCACGGCCCTTGGAGAGCAAGGGAAACAACTACTTAAAGGCCTCAGAGCGAGTGACGTAACCAATTGAAACACTATTAGCGCGCACCCCACTAACTAGCTAGCCATTTCACACCGGTTACAACTGGAACCAAAAAGTGTTCTTCAAAGGGTTCTCCTATGGGGACAGTCAAAGAACCATTTTAGGTTGTAGATAGTACCTTTCTTTCTAAGAGTGTACGGAAAAAGATAACCTTGGCAATGGCATATTAATCTCCATCATACATAGGATGTGATAACTGAACAATAGCTATCAAAACAACTTACTCATTGATTTGACTATTATAAAAATCATTAATCATAGTTTTCCTTTGATGTGCTTTCTGGGAAGCATAACAGTTTGCTATAAAAGCACTCACTGTAATTGTAACGTGTGATTTGTCTTGATCCTGCTGTTGTGTCCCAGAGCAGTAAGTTCAGTCTGACCCTGTCCGCAGAATAGTTGGCGCTCTGCCTATGGTTAGGGACACACAGACACATTTCTTTTCAGTCCTCAGTACACAAAATAGGTTCCGATATGCCTTTTATCAATTGCAAACATTTAACAGAAGGTTAACACATGAATGCAAGTGCTCAAAGTATTCATCACAACTAAAGTAATGGGAGTCTCGACTAATTTGTTTGCATGCTATTACTATTACTATTACCATTCTCCTGTCAAATGGAACTGAGTTTGTGGTGTCTAATTACTTCACTATATTGTAAATCAGACCCCATGCATGTTTTATAGTGGATGCTGTGGAGGTATTTGATGATTGATCCCACAAGCCAAATCCTTCGGACTTTGTCTCAGCTCACTAAATATAAATGGCCTATGGCCACTCAGTTGCTCATTGTTTCACAGTAAACATTATTATGCATTCAGCAGGGGAATATAGAATCCAGTTCCCCGAAACACATGCTCCACTTTGCAGTTAGTCGTTTTCAAACCCGTTGAGTCTTGTTAAATTAAGTAACTGCAATATTTAAAACCTATTTTGGATTAGAAGGCTTATTTGCCAACAAATGTGGATTTAAATTGGCACAAGTTGAGGGAAAACAGCCTATGTACAATTTGCATGGATTGTGTACAGATTTAGTATAGCGTTTTGATTTAATTTGTATACCTCATTTGAGCACAGTATTGTTGAAGTTTGGTGTGCTGAAATCTGATATGAATGTATGCTTCTACACCTTCTACACCATACTTCTATACCTGCATTGCTTGCTGTTTGGGGTTTTAGGCTGGGTTTCTGTACAGTACTTTGAGATATCAGCTGATGTAAGAAGGGCTTTATAAATACATTTGATTTGATTTGATGTATGCATAATTGCCTCGCCTGGTTCACCAACTATTTCTCAGATAGAGTTCAGTGTGTCAAATCGGAGGGCATGTTTTCCGGACCTCTGGCAGTCTCTATGGGGGTTAAATTCTCGGGACGATTCTTTTCTCTGTATATATCAACGATGTTGCTCTTGCTGCTGGAGATTCTCTGATCCACCTCTACGCAGACGACACCATTCTGTATACATGCCCTACCACTGAGGAAGTACAGTTCCCGCTCAGCCCAGTCAAAACTGTTCGCTGCTCTGGCCCCCCAATGGTGGAACAAACTCCCCCACGACGCCAGGACAGCGGAGTCAATCACCACCTTCCGGAGACACCTGAAACCCCATCTCTTTAAGGAATACCTAGGATAGGATAAAGTAATCCTTCTCACCCCCCCTCACCCCCCTTAAAAGATTTAGATGCACTATTGTAAAGTGGCTGTTCCACTGGATGTCATAAGGTGAATGCACCAATTTGTAAGTCGCTCTGGATAAGAGCGTCTGCTAAATGACTTAAATGTAATGTAAATGTAAATACATCTGGCCCTTCTTTGTACACTGTGCTAACAAACCTCCAAACGAGCTTCAATGCCATACAACATTCCTTCCGTGGCCTCCAACTGCTTTGAAATGCTAGTAAAACGATGTGCATTGCTCTTCAACCGAATGCTGCCCGCACCCTCCTGCCCGACTAGCATCACTTCTCTGGACGGTTCTGACCTAGAATACAGTATGTGGACAACTACAAATACCTAGGTGTCTGGTTAGACTGTAAACGTTTCTTCCAGAGTCCCATCAAGCATCTCCAATCCAAAATTAAATCTGGAATCTGCTTCCTATTTCACAACAAAGCCTCCTTCATTCATAATGCCAAACATACCCTCATAAAACTGACTATCCTACCCATACTTGACTTCGGCGATGTCATTTACAAAATAACCTCCAACACTCTACTCAGCAAACTGGATGTACAGTCGTGGCCAAATGTTTTGAGAATGACACAAATATTAATTTTCACAAAGTCTGCTGCCTCAGTTTGTGTGATGGCATATACTCCAGAATGTTATGAAGAGTGATCAGATGAATTGCAATTCATTACAAAGTCCTTCTTTGCCCTGCAAATGAACAACAACAAAAAATTCCACTGCATTTCAGCCCTGCCACAAAAGGACCAGTTGACATAATATCAGTGATTCTCTCGTTAGTAGTGTTGACGAGGATAAGGCTGGAGATCACTCTGTCATGCTGATTGAGTTTGAATAACAGACTGGAAGCTTCAAAGGAGGGTGGTGCTTGGAATCATTGTTCTTCCTCTGTCAATCATGGTTACCTGCAAGGAAATACGCACCATCAGCATTGCTTTGCACAAAAAGGCAAGGCAAGGATATTGCTGCCAGTAAGATTGCACCTAAACCAACCATTTATTTGATCATCAAGAACTTCAAGGAGAGTTGTGAAGAAGGCTTCAGGGCGCCCAAGAAAGTCCAGCAAGCGCCAGGACCGTCTCCTAAAGTTGATTCAGCTGCAGGATCGGGGCACCACCAGTACAGAGCTTGCTCAGGAATGGCAGCAGGCAGGTGTGAGTGCATCTGCATGCACAGTGAGGTGAAGACTTTTGGAGGATGGCCTGGTGTCAAGAAGGGCAGCAAAGAAGCCACTTCTCTCCAGGAAAAACATCAGGGACAGACTGATATTCTGCAAAAGGTACAGGGATTGGACTGCTGAGGACTGGGGTAAAGTCATTTTCTCTGATGAATCCCCTTTCCGATTGTTTGGGGCATCCGGAAAAAAAGCTTGTCCGGAGAAGACAAGGTGAGCGCTACCATCAGTCCTGTATCATACCAACAGTAAAGCATCCTGAGACCATTCATGTGTGGGGTTGCTTCTCAGCCAAGGGAGTGGGCTCACTCACAATTTTGCCTAAGAACACAGCCATGAATAAAGAATGGTACCAACACATCCTCCGAGAGCAACTTCTCCCAACCAGGAACAGTTTGGTGACGAACAATGCCTTTTCCAGCATGATGGAGAACTTTGCCATAAGGCAAAAGTGATAACTAAGTGGCTCGGGGAACAAAACATCGATATTTTGGGTCCATGGCCAGGAAACTCCCCAGACCTTAACCCCATTGAGAACTTGTGGTCAATCCTCAAGGGGCGGGTGGACAAACAAAAACCCACAAATTCTGACAAACTCCAAGCATTGACTTTGCAAGAATGGGCTGCCATCAGTCAGGATGTGGCCCAGAAGTTAATTGACAGTATGCCAGGGCAGATTGCAGAGGTGTTGCAAAAGAAGGGTCAACACTGCAAATATTGACCCTTTGCATCAACTTCATGTAATTGTCAGTAAAAGCCTTTGACACTTGTGAAAAATATCTAAAGACACTGAAGCAGCAAACCTTGTGGAAATTAATATTTGTGTCATTCTCAAAACTTTTCTAACTTTAAGCATCAGCTGTCAGAGCAGCATAGCGATCACTGCACCTGTATACAGCCAATCTGTAAATAGCACACCCAACTACCTCATCCACATATTATTACTTACCCTCTTGCTCTTTTGCACCCCAGTATCTCTACTTGCATATCATCATCTGCACATCTATCACTCCAGTGTTAATGCTAATGTCACAACTTCTGCCGAAGTTGTTTCCTCTCCTCGTTCGGGCGGTGTTCGGCGGTCAACGTCACCGGTCTTCTAGCCATTGCCGATCCATTTTTCATTTTCCATTTGTTTTGTCTTGTTTTCCCAAACACCTGGTTTTCATTCCCTCATTACGAGTTGTGTATTTAACCCTCCGTTCCCCCCATGTCTTTGTGTGGTATTGTTTGTTGTAAGTGCTTGTGCACATGTTGACTGGTGCACGTTGGGTACCCATGTTATTTTCTTGATGCCGTTGGTTTTGGAATTAAACTGCTCCAGCTATTACCTAGTTCTGCTCTCCTGTGTCTGACTTCCCTGCCACCAGTTACGCACCCCTTACAGCTAAATTGTAATTATTTTGCCTCCATGGTCTATTTATTGCCTACCTCCCTACTCTTCTACATTTGCACACACTGTACATAGATTTTTCTATTGTGTTATTGGCTCAGCCTTTATTTGTGGATCTTCTTATGCACACATTTCTCAATAGTGATGTACTGTATCTAGGTAAACTCCAGGTCAAGGATATTTCACACCTGATCTAAACAAACTTATCAAGCCCTTTACCATTTTGATGAGGATTTTGTGTATTTTCTCTAAGATCTGGTATGGAAACTATTCCAAACCCCCAAGCTACTGCTAATAGGCTTGTAGCCTCTCATCATGTGCTAAAGTATTCTGTTTGAAGTGAAAAAGGTACAGTTGGCATCAAATATGCAAAACTTCCTGTCTCTCTGCTGTTTGATGCAAATACACACTCAGAGATTTAAAGCTCTACAAATTCAGCTGAGCAATACAAATATCAGCCAACTAGCAGCAATAAGATATGAACCTAAAGCCACCTTACTCTAAGTCTGAGCCTTATTAACAGTTATCTGTGGGTAGTTTGAAAGGTCAGAACAGCTATGTTGTGTGGTGGGGAAATCTGAACTTCCCATTAGTACATCAGACTAGTCTCAACCCTCCTATCTGAGTTTTGTTCCTTCATTACTCCACAGAGATCCGTGAGGCCTTCAAGGTGTTTGACCGAGATGGAAACGGATACATCTCAAAGCAGGAGTTGGGGGTGGCTATGCGGTCACTGGGATACATGCCCAATGAGGTGGAGCTGGAGATTATTATCCAAAGGCTGGACATGGATGGTGAATCACAAACACACACAATTTTAAATGCTGTTCACTGAGATCATTCAAGATAAGGCCTTTGCTCCATTACATGTGTAAAAGTGTCTGACTGACCGACATATTGACTAAATATCCACACTCCTATCCCTGCAGGTGATGGCCAGGTTGACTTCGAGGAATTTGTTGCACTGCTTGGACCTAAACTTATTGCTGCTGGGATGCCTGATAAGTTCCATGGGGCGGACTTTGACTCAGTATTTTGGAAGGTATCTGCTATCACCCCACTCATCTACCTCCTTCTCCTCTTTCTTTATCAGAGCTAATTATGGCTTAATATTTCCTCATTGGAGTGAGATGATTTTCCTGAGGGCTTTCAAAGCTTTTGTGATTATAAACCACAGTCAGTCTAATTAAAATTACCATAAAGACATGATAGGAGCTAAATAATCATTAAAGAGAGGGCAATTCCACTGTGGTTATGACATCACGTATTATATTCCTAATTGCCGTTGCAAGCGTTCCCCGGAGATTCAAATTTCTATTCAATTTATTCATGAGAGAGAGAGTCTATTCCAGAGCCATGTTCAAACAATTAAAACAAACACTTTATTAGTTGCTTTATCGTTTAAATTCTTCATCACTGTGATGAATGGATCATTACATTGGATGTCATAATAGTCAGGAGGCTGTTCATGATTTTAAACGTTATAGCAGTACAAAGAATTCATATCTAAAAAAGCTCCAGGCTAATCAAAATGTATGTTTTTCCAAATGAAATGTGTGAAATTTGATATAACATAATCCATTAATGGAAATGTATTCACCACAACTGTGTCGGTGATGGGATGGGATAGAAACCTTTGCACCACCTCTAGTTGTCTTACATAGAAATGCTCCTCTGTGTAACCTTGCTCAAACATTGATATGCAGACAGATACCTGTGCTCAAGTGTTTGTGTCTGGTACTGTGTCCCCCAGTGTGACATGTCGAAGCTGACAGTGGATGAGCTGAAGAGGCTACTGTATGACACCTTCTGTGACCACCTCACCATGAAAGACATTGAGAACATCATCATGACCGAAGAGAGCCACCTGGACAGTCAAGCGTGCCAAGTGGACATTGACAGTAAGAGGTTTCAACCACTATCAATAAGTGTGACCGGTGTAGGTTGTCCCTTCGTTGTGTTTTGATCGGCTTACAGTTGACCAAACAATCAGGGCTAGTGTTGATCTTTTAGTCTATGATAACGACAGGACAAACTTCCATAAACAAATGCTGTGCTGCTCTTACAGTTGAAGTCAGAAGTTTACATACACCTTAGCCAAATACATTTAAACTCAGTTTTTCACAATTCCTGACATTTAATCCTAGTAGAAATTCTCTGTCTTAGGTCAGTTAGGTTTACCACTTTATTTTAAGAATGTGAAATGTCAGAATAATAGCAGAGAGAATTATTTATTTCAGCTTTTATTTCTTTCATCACATTCCCAGTGGGTCAGAAGTTTCTACATACACTCAATTAGTATTTGGTAGCATTGCCTTTACATTGTTTAACTTGGGTCAAACATTTCAATTAGCCTTCCACAATAAGTTGTGTGAATTTTGGCCCATTCCTCCTGACAGAGCTGGTGTAACTGAGTCAGGTTTGTAGGCCTCCTTGCTCGCACATGCTTTTTCAGTTCTGCCCACACATTTTCAATAGGATTGAGGTCAGGGCTTTGTGATGGCAACTCCAATACCTTGCCTTTGTTGTCCTTAAGCCATTTTGCCACAACTTTGGAAGTATGCTTGGGGTCATTGTCCATTTGGAAGATCCATTTGCGCCCAAGCTTTAACTTCCTGACTGATGTCTTTGAGATGTTGCTTCAATATATCCACATAATTTCCTTCCTCATCATGATGCCATCTATTTTGTGAAGGGCACCAGACCCTCTTGCAGCAAAGCACACCCACAACATGATGTTGCCGCCCCCATGCTTCACGGAAATAACAAAATAACAAAGAGAAACGACCGAAAACAGTTCTGGCTGGTGCAGACACACAACAGAAAACAGAAAACAATCAATCACACACGAAACACAATAGAAAACAGGCTACATAAATATGGTTCTCAATCAGGGACAACGATTGTCAGCTGCCTCTCGGGCTTCCTTTCCAGCCGTGTTCCCTCAAAGTGCTGGCTCCCTTTACCTACTGCCTCCGCTCTCCTGGCTGCCTCCATCTGTTCCCATGGGAGGCGATCCCTTCCAGCCAGGATCTCCTCCCATGTATAGCAACCCGTGCCTCCCAGAATGTCCTCCCATGTCCATTCCTCCTTATAGCGCTGCTCCTGCTGCTGCTGCCTGTACCACGCTGCTTGGTCCTTTGGTGGTGGGTGTTTCTGTAACGGCTGTCGTCGTGGAAGAAGGTGAGGACCAAGGTGCAGCGTGGTAAGTGTTCATGATTTTTAATAATAATCCAAAACTGAATAACAAAACAACAAAGAAACAACCGAAACAGTTCAGTCTGGTGCAGAAACACACAAAGACTGAAAACAAACACCCACAAAACCCAGGTGGAAAAAGGCTATCTAAGTATGATTCTCAATCAGAGACAACTAACGACACCTGCCTCTGAGAACCATAACAGGCCAAACTCAAAAACCAACATAGAAAAACAAACAGACTGCCCACCCCAACTCACGCCCTGACCATACTAAAACAAAGACAAAACAAAGGAACTAAGGTCAGAACGTGACACTCTGTCAGGAGGAATGGGCCAAAATTCACCCGACTTATTGTGGGAAGCTTGTAGAAGGCTACCCGAATCGTTTGACCCAAGTTAAACCATGTAAAGGCAATGCTACCAAATACTAATTGAGTGTATGTAAACTTCAGACCCACTGATAATGTGATGAAATAAATAAAAGCTGAAATTAATCATTCTCTACTATTATTCTGAGATTTCACATTCTTAAAATAAAGTGGTGATCCTAACTGACCTAAGACAGGGCATTTTTACTAGGATTACATTTCAGCATTTGTATATTAAAAAAAAGGTGTTTAAATGTATTTGGCTAAGGTGTATGTAAACTTCTGACTTACACTGTACATATACAGATCTGGCGTTTTCTCGCTCTGACGTTCTCTCTATCTACATATACAGTATATAACTCTCTCTGACCTTCTCTCTATCTTCACAGCCAGCCCAACACAACAGAAGCACACATGTGTGCGGAAGAGCCTGATTTGTGCCTTCGCCTTTGCATTTATCATCAGCGTAATGCTTATTGCAGCTAACCAGATGCTTCGTAGAGGTATGAAGTAGAACGCCCCGTCCTCCACTACCAGAAGGGTTGTTTCCTTTGTTATCCTTTCACACTCAACCCAGTGACTAAGCATAGACAAATTGAACTGATAGATAGGAACCAGAGACATATATTTACTGACCATTCTGTCCTGAGATCCATTTAGAGCCAAAACACAGACTGAACACCCTGATACCAAAACTGTCAACTGGACTAATGGTTATAGGCCAGGAACCTGAGGAACAAAATGTCTTGTTTACCCTTCACCATTAGTTTCAGATGTCCTGAAGGTTACCACCAAACACACTGTATCATACACAAAAAGAAAGAACAAATACTAAGCAATTATACAATCTCTTTGATTCAACTCAACATAATGTTGCCCTATACCATTCACAAGGTAATTTATTAGCCTTCTATTTCCTATGAGATAAATGAGTAAAGCTGTAGTGTCTGTGCTCTATTGCTAACCATGTTGTCTGAAACATATCAACATTACTAGTGTATATCATGTGGCATTACAGCCTGCCCTTGCAAAGCACGTAGCCAACGGCATTTTTTTCCCTGCATACATTTGTATTCAACAGCACATAAAGAACATGCACAGTACATACACAACATAACTCTGCAGTACCAACGGCAGTTTCTAAAGAAAGTATCCTACCTGTTGTAGAGAAGGAATTTAGAGATGTGGAGATATCATTTGGGGAATTTAGAGATGTGGAGATATCATTTGGGGAATTTAGAGATATCATTTGTGGAATTTTGTAGAGAAGGAATTTAGAGATGTGGAGATATCATTTGGGGAATTTAGAGATGTGGAGATATCATTTGGGGAATTTAGAGATATCATTTGTGGAATTTTGTAGACACAGATAATAATAGTTATCATCAGCAAACCTGAGATGCATCTGCCAATCTCTATCTCTTGAGTCACTGTTCCGATTGCTGGCTCACCCCAATTCTCCTTCTAAACACACAGCACATGTACATGTAAATAATACCACGTAGTATGACTTGTGTACTTCCTCTGTGGTGTTTAACTTCAAAGTCAGATGTATTTATTGAAATGATTATGCAAATGATAGTAATTATTGCAAAAAAGTACACCGTAGATTAACGTTTTGTGTAAATATTTCTATTCTGTGAATGTGGAGACAGTTTCAAAGGACATTTAAACATATTTTTCGTTTGGCTTCTGACATGGTCCACCAAAAACAACATTAAGCTATTGTTTAGATGGTTCTATTTTCTTTACAGAAGAAGAGATACTTTATATCAAAGATCAAGATATCAAGAATGCAAACATATACTTTTTTTTTTTAAATGAGGGTTCTTATGTATGATTCCCAGGTTTACTGAAACATCATTCTAACACATTTAGTAACCTGCTAATTGCCATGTACTTAAATTTGACATTTTGCTCTTTTGTCATATTTCTTTTTTAGAAATCTATGTTGTCTCCTTATCATATATGAAGAATTTAACTATCATTTTAATGAAATGCTATATATATTCTCTTGCTCTTTTTATCACAAGCTGAATCAAGTCTGTATCATACCAGAAAATAGTATATCAAATAATGAAAAAGAACAGGGCTTGCAATAGTCTACCTTGATGAGGGTGACAAAATGTTGCTTGGTTATCTGTTCATATATGAGAAATAACTATTTGACATTATATGGATTTGCGCAAATGTGAAATAGCCAGTGTAATAGACAATACATACAAAAATAGCAAAGCAATGATATTGTATATGACCGATGTTACATTGCATTAATGAGGAGAGATATGTTAATGTACAGTTTGTTGAGAGTGATCTGATGTTTTTTCATATCCCTCAATGTGTTGTCATATGAAGCAGTTTTGTTCTCTATATGTGACTGTGATTTTCATCAAGTCAAACATAGTGCAGCTCTGATACTTTGTGCCAAACGCGGGGGGAAATGCACATATCAATCATTTCAGAATAACATGTTTTAGGGATCGAATATTCTTGATAGAAACATAACTTGCAAACAAATGCATTTCTTATCAGAAAGAAATGTCTTGCAAATAAAAACTAACGCAATATACTGTATACTGTATGGACATGGTGTATAGAAATGACCTCTCATGTGAACCTTCAAGTGTCCTCGCACTGTCTGTTGTTGCCTTTGGTTGAACTTTCCAAGGCATTCTTTCAGCATCAGTAATCTCATCCTATGCACTGTAACTGCACTGTACCCGTCACCACATCAAATATACATTTATAAACATGATGTCTGGATGCATGTTGTCCAATAAACAAACACAAATGTAATAGCCTTGTCAAATGTTGTTTTCATACCTACCGTACGGATCCTGTAACTTTTAAGGGAACAGACATGAGTATTGTAATGTTTTAAGCTCTAGTGTGTACAAGTCTCCTACGCCGCGCAAGCGTTCACACGCCACATCTATTTCTATGGGCACAAGCACTGTTTATGACACAAACTGTTCACACCCCTCTTGTTGGTGGAGAATATTGCAGGTTCAAAGCTTATTTCCTGAAATTCTACACATTTTGTCATGGGGTGCAAAGAAAACTTTGCAGTTTTTAAAGCAGATTTGCTTGCAATTCTATACATTTTGCCATGTCTAATATGTTTTCATGTGTTATTTGAGTGACAAAAAAATTACAACAATATGTATGGGCTAAAAAACAAAATAAAAAAAAACGTTAGCTGACATGGGCAAGTTGACCTGGACATTTCTAACAAGTTATAAATATCTCTCTAAGGTATGCCATTGACTAGCATAACAAGAAGAACTGGTGATGCACTACCCAATTTTGAAATTGCACCTTGTGCATTCTACTATTACAACTTTCAAGAGTACGTTTAAAGCCGGACTGAGTTCCTGAACAAAAAAAAAAAAACAATTATTATTCCTATGAGATAAATGAGTAAAGCTGTAGTGTCTGTGCTCTATTGCTAACCATGTTGTCTGAAACATATCAACATTACTAGTGTATATCATGTGGCATTACAGCCTGCCCTTGCAAAGCATTTTTTTCCCTACATATATATATGATTGTAATTTTGTGTGGGTGAGGAGACCCCGCGCCACCCCTGCCGACCCCTTGCGGGCGCGCCCCACAGTTTGGAAACCATGTGTTATGTTGTGAGCCAATAGGTGATATATACATTCATATAAGATGGTCTCAAAATCTACTCAGGGAAGTTACTAGAATGTGACAGAAATGAGGAAATTATACCGAATTGTGTAGCTGCTTTCTAATGAAGTTTGAATATGAATCTTCCAGCTGCTTTCTGTGACAACACCATTAGTGTTGTGGCTGTATCAATAGGGTTTAAACCCAACAGGACAGATGGTGGCCCTCCCTTCAGACAGACGTAAGGAGCTCTGGTTCCCTGGGACTCAAATCCCAGCATGTGTAGACAGGACAACTTTTTATACCAAACAGTGGCAGACATCATTAAGAGATAGCGCTGGGTGATATGGACCACATCCGTATGGCAATAAACTGCCTGAATTGATGCAATAATGATAAATAGTACAACACGTTTATAACAATGTGCACCACCGTAAAACAAAAAAGTCCTTTAAACTACTACTACTGGTTTGATGGTTGTATGGGTCCCGTTAACAACCACCCATAGTAGCAAACATATTTAATTTCAAACTTCACATTTCTCTCGTATAGGCTACTTGTTGTAATAAACTACATCAGCAAAATGCCTGCGATAAGTAATCGGTATGGTCGGTGTCGATAGTTTTCAGTTTATCATCCCACTTCTGTTACAAAACATCCCAATGTTCAGTAAACCATACAGTGATGGAAAAGGAGACAGACTGGGTAGGAAACAGACTGGGTAGGAGACAGACTGGGTAGGAGACAGACTGGGTAGGAGACAGACTTGGTAGGAGACAGATTTGGTAGGATACAGACTGGGTAGGAGACAGACTTGGTGGGAGACAGACTGGGTAGGAGACAGACTGGGTAGGAGACAGACTTGGTAGGAGACAGACTTGGTAGGAGACAGACTGGGTGGGAGACAGACTGGGTAGGAGAGACTGGGTAGGAGAGACTGGGTAGGAGACAGACTGGGTGGGAGACAGACTGGGTGGGAGACAGACTGGAAATTGGAATGTCAATGTCCTTGGTCCATTTCACTTTCTTTTCAGCCTACCATATTAAATCACATGAGAAGTCATACGAGAGAGTAGAGTGAATTGAAAGTTCTGTTTTAGGTGACTATAATTATGAATCAATTATTCATATGGCAAAATACCAGGAAACCTGTATGAAATTCTCACCCACAGCCTCTAGGGTCTGAACTACAGAATGGAACTTCTTTCTGCCCTGTTTCCTAACATGATGCAAATGATAAAGACAGTGAATACTCAAGTGTGATTGATAAAGTGACATTATCTGAAGATAAATCAGCAGTAAAACATATGGCTATGCTGTTGTATGAAAATATATTTTTCAAAGAATGGATGGGTGGTATATTAACCTGACAGCCAACCTAGCATTAATATTATATCACCATGAATGTAAAATCAATAGTGTGAAATCAATACACCACAGTAAAGGCAAGGTTCCGTTGGAAACAGATGAAACATAGTTGACAATAATAAGTTACTGTCCCATTGCAAATAAAATCTGTGATCACGCAGCTCAATTTTCTATGAAACCAAGCAACTAAGCTAAAAATATTCAAATTCCTACACAGTATTCTTCACAGATACTTTGTTTATTGTTGTTTCACCAGTTACTGCCCAAAGGGTTCCCAAATCTCTGGTTGTTTACGTGTCAGAATCCTCCTTGACGATATTGTGTCTTGACAAGCTGATGACCCGAGAGGCTCCAACATGGAGGCTCTCACTGAATTCTGAGTTTAGTTCCAAACAAGGCATGCCTTCTCTTTACCCCTCTGACAGTGATGGGGCTATGACTCACACACAGGGAAAGCATTCCCTTTCTCCCTCGAGGTCCTCCATCTCACAACACGAGTCTGGCAGACTGTCTATAACATTCCCCTAAGGGGACTTTGGCAGACACTAGTTGCTGGCTTTAACTGGCCAAAGATCTCTCAAAGGACTCTAATGGCGCTAAGGGAGGGCTCCAGAAGTGATGAGACAGAAGGGGATGGATGTGACTGGCAGGACAATTCAGACTTTCGGACAGACTTTGGATCATATTGACGACTGTATGTTTGGTCTCCTGGGAGAAGAACAGAAATGAATTGTTTACTTGATCATTATGAACTTATTTTTTTGAATGCTGGTAAATAGCCAAAGTATACAATAAAGTGAAATGATGTAATGGATCTAAAGAAGGAAATGGTGCCCATACACCACAGTGCTGTTCATAATGGCTTTCTTTCAGCAGTGCAGATATGCAGAAACTAATTTAAATTGAATGATGGTAATCTATGCCTTTATTCCTTTTCCATCTTTTTTATTTTGCATATCTGGTTTCCTGACTCCTTATCACCCTTCCTAGACTGTAACACATACCATCTTAGTAAAGAGAAGAGTCGAAATAAATGATATTCTAGGGGACTACAAAATCTAATAATATCGACATCCCTTTGAACACATCTAGAGAACTTCCCAGACAGTGAAAAAAAGAAATCCCTGAGACACATTTTAAGTTTAGCATATTTTTGTGGATAGAGTAAGACTCAACACTTCTGTTTTAAAGATTCATACAACATGTTATTCTCCTGCGATTTGCCAAGCCGTTGAATGTATTTATACTTGTTCGAAGAGAAACAGAGGTCGGTGCCGTTTCAGATGGGGGAGGATGATTCGTTTTTTTTATGAGCACGGGCTTATTTATATTACAGCATATTGGAGGACTGCCATTCATATTCCACTCACCCAGCTCAATGTAACATCAATAGGTTTAGGCTACTATAAAACACAAAAAAATGTCCTGTACCGATCATGAGTTTGCTACAACCTAGCCTATTATTTAAAGTTTACAATGTAGGTGCACAGGTAAAGAGAATTGAGTAATCAAGGTGACAGTGACACATTCAATACCGCCTTGCGCACTCTTTTTTTCTTCTTTTTTTTCTCCCTTTTTCTCCCCAATTTCATGGTATCCAATTGTTGTAGTAGCTACTATCTTGTCTCATCGCTACAACTCCTGTACGGGCTCGGGAGAGACGAAGGTTGAAAGTCATGCGTCCTCCGATAGCGCACATCCAACCCGGAAGCCAACCGCCCCAAATTTCCTGGAGGAAACACTGTGTACCTGGCAACCTTGGTTAGCGCTCACTGCGCCCGGCCCGCCACAGGAGTCGCTGGTGCGCGATGAGACCACGACATCCCTACCGACCAAGCCCGGACGACGCTAGGCCAATTGCGCGTCGCCCCACGGACCTCCCAGTCGCGGCCGGTTACGACAGAGCCTGGGCGCGAACTCAGGGACTCTGATGGCCAGCTGGCGCTGCAGTACAGCACCCTTAACCACTGCACCACCCGGGAGGCGCCTTGCACCCTCTTGCCTGCATCTATCTGATCTAGGGTGTAACCATTAGTCCAACAGTTGCAAATTTGAGTTCCTATTGGACAAGCATGTTTATCTCTGTTTGCTTCCGTTTAAGAAACGTTTTCAACAGAATCGATGGAATGAATACACCCCTAATCACACACAAACAGCTCACTTTCATAGCTGCCACATAAAAACAGCATGATCACTTTGCTCATTGTATATATAATTCCTTCTTGCAACTATATATGTGCTCTCCTCTCTCCTTTTTCCTTCGCTTGTGGACTTCAGTGCACAACGTGTTAGCTGTCTGTGACCAGGCGGAAAAACCTTTCCAGGCCAAACCTTCATATTATGACCACTAACCGCTACACACAGCCTACATCATTGTCACTTCATAGTCAACTAGAACTATTAGAACTTAGTAAACCCTTCACAATCACGCAGTACAGTGTAGAGTCAGAAAACAGTTAAGCAGCTACACCAACGGCCCCTGTTACAATATATTAATAAAACCAAAAGCTTACATTGACTTGGAAGAGTTCCAGTGTTGGATAGCTATAGCTAGCTTGCTAACATAGCATGCCCCTTTGTTTGAGCCGGGTGTTTGAGTAGGCTAAACTAGCTAGCTGCATAAGCAGTTTAGCCATTACACCGGTGGGCCCCGGTGGCAATAAATGAATAAAACCAAAAGCTTACCTTGACTTAGAAGTTCCAGTATTGAATAGTCATAGCCAGCTAGCTAACAAATCATCCCTCTCTGTTTGAGGCGGGTGTTTGAGTAGGCTAAACTATTTAGCTGTATTTGCTAGCTAAGTAAATGTGAAAGTAAAAAAACACAACCAAATCTCTCTCTCTCTGTTGCGTTTCCTTAATTTTGGAAATGAATGTTCAAAACTGTTCCACTATTGTCTGTCTCTCTCTTTGAGTCAACTACTCACCACATGTTATGCACTGCAGTGCTAACTAGCTGTAACTAATGCTTTCAGTACTAGATTCATTCTCTAATCCTTTGATTGGGTGGAGAACATGTCAGTTCATGCTGCAAGAGCTCTGATAGGTTGGAGGACATACTCAGGAAGCTGTCATAACTACTGTGTAAGGCTATGGGGGTGAGAACCATGAGCCTCCTAGGTTTTGTATTGAAGTCAATGTACCCAGAGGAGGACAGAAGCTTGTTGTCCTCCGGCTAAACATGGTGCTTCCCTACAGAGTGCTGCTGAGGCAGAACATTGTGTTTTAATCAATTATTTGGTTAAGTGAATCTGTATTTAGTATAGTTTTATCTAAAAAAAAATGTTGTTTCACTATTTCGATTTTTATGAAATTCATTGAGGAGGATGGTCCTCCCGTTCCTCCTCTAAGGAGCATCCACTGAAGAGTAAGATGAAATGGTTGGACGGTTTTAAAACAGGATCTACGTTTGGAATAGTGCCTGCAGGTACTAAATTACTGAGAGGAAAGAGAACAACTGGGGGTAAGCCATGGACTTGTTCCCCAAAAGGAGATGCAGAAGGTTGATCGTCTCTTAATTAAATGCTTAGACTTTTGGTGCTCGTCTTGGGAAGGGGAGAATGTGCCCAATCTCAATAATGATACATTCATCTATCTCGGACTACCTACCAATGATGGGTCCAACCAAGCAGCCGCCTACACCATGAATATGATAAATTATCCCACTTTGTCTTTACCAACTATTATTGCGGCATAATACATTAATCAACCTTTATTTTCCATTCATTTTCAATCAACCTTTCAATTCCAAACAAGGCAGTGAAATGTTTATTAGATACTTATCAGCCAAATATTAATTTCCAATTGTTTTATGTTGTCGTTTTCTTGAACTGCATAATGATCGACATTCTTACCATGATAATTCCATGTGTTGACCCTAATTCCAAGCTATCTACTAGTGGGATATATAAGATGAAAAGATGACATTAATGATTAATGACCAATCTGTGAAATGAGGTTTGACCTGGCTGGCATGTGCTGCTCCTCAAACAACTGAATCAACATCAACATCTGTTCCTGGTGCATTTGCTTTCAGCAGACAAACTGAAGACTTGCTGCTAGGGAACCATTTCTCTTACAACTGTGTGTGTTACAAATCAAAAGTAAAAAAAAACGGTAGTGTTGATTTGGTATTTACTCTGCATTTAACCTTAATCGCATACAGTTCAGATTCGATGCTTGAATGACTGGATTGTGAAAAACAAACCGACTCACAGTCACAGCGAATGGACCTCTACTACTGCCTGGTGCCTAGAGCACAAGTCAATAACGAAACATCTGTAGGGACTTCTGAAGAATAACAAAAACACAAGCTGCTTTTAGTAACACCTATGTCAAACGCAATCACTCTCGCCAGAACGTTCAACGTCAACCTGTTGTAAAATAGCCTACTGCGATATTTCCAAGACACAGGCAACTTGTTTAATCATGGATTCAAGGAAGACCGCCTCTATGTGCAACAGAGCTCCAGTGGGACTCGGCTTTGTAAGTCTCTCTTGCTGAGTTGAGAGAGAGCTTGTTGATGTGTCACATTTCAGCAGGGAATTGACTCAGTATTCAGTACTGCAACTTCTCATTTGTGGAGGTTAAGGTCTTAAAGAGCAGTTATTGTGGCACTGGAGAGCAGTGCAGCTAAAGGGCACAGAGTGTACTGACAATTAAGCAATCAATGCAAGCTGCATATTAATGACATTGAAGTTACTACTGATAGCTAAACACTGTTGCACTTGGAATTGTGTTTGGGTACAATGACTGTACATGTTGGTGAATAGTTTGAGTACATGCAAAACTACAAGTGTGGATGCAAGTCATCCACAGTAAAATGTAATAACTTTTTGGAAATTACCAACTTGATTATGTGAAGTTATTGTATGCCTGGGAATCTCAGGGCCAGTGACACATGTCAAAGCTCTCGGTGGCAGTTACGCAGACACAAAGGCTTTGAGACAAGTCATTAACTGTAGTCCTGCTCCAATATTGGCCTTGCAAGTTTTTATCACAGAGCCCAGAGATGCGAGACAGCCAGCACGGTCATAATAATCATCAGAATATTATTCACACTGCCGGCCAACCAACCAGGGAAGGATCCAGCTGTCCTGTCATCTCCCTCGGGGAGCCTATCTGAAACAAATTGAAAATGTTCTTTTAGGGTGTAGCAGTTTCGGTTTCAATCTGTGTCACTGTCACAGGAAAGGCAGACGCTGCCAGGAAAGGGTCCCTGTCACAGGGTGATGGGACATCCTACCAAGATCTGGGCTGGACCGTAGCTGCCTGGCACATATGGACAGGCCTCCATTAACACACTGAAGTAATGTCCTGAATACCACTTGTTCTGTTATCCCCTAGTTGATCTTGCAAGTGAAACAGGGGAAATAACAATATGTCCAGTTAAAACACTATTTTATTACCAGAAGATAGAAAATGTAAAACCATTTTGTTACAAAAGTGGCCAGCCATCCTTGGCGAGGTAATCACTCGTGGACAGACTACGTAACCATAAATGGTATCGTAGATCTGTCATGATATGGGAAGGTTTGATAACGAGCAGCATTAGTTCCCATGCTTTGGAAAAATCACAATTTTCTCTTCTTTCGAAAAACATAAGGGGAGGGAACATTTGGTCAATAGACTTGCCTGCAACTCAGAGAGAGGGTGGAGCTCTTTGTTCCGGTTCCGATACTCATTCTCTTAATACGGACCAAGAACTTAATCGGAGGTAAAACAGTATGCCATCCATTATAAATAAATCCCAACATGGACAAACCACTTTCCATTCACATGGAATGTGGAGGGAAGCAAATGACAAAATACAAGTATTTTTTTAAATAAACTCAGCATAAAAAGAAACATCCCTTCTTCAGAACCCCGTCTTTCAAAGAGAATTTGTAAAAATCCAAATAACTTCACAGATCTTCATTGTAAAGGGTTTAAACACCGTAACCCATGCTTGTTCAACGAAACATAAACAATTCATGAACATGCACTGGTGGAACAGTCTTTAAGACACAGTTATGAAAACTTAGGACACTAAAGAGGCCTTTCTACTGACTCTGAAAAACACCAAAAGAAAGATGTCCAGGGTCTCTGCTCATCTGCGTGAACGTGCCTTAGGCATGCTGCGAGGCATGAGGACTGCAGATGTGGCCAGGGCAATAAATTGCAATGCCCGTACTGTGAGACGCCTAAGACAGAGCTACAGAGAGACAGGACGTACAGCTGATTGTCCCCGTAGCCCAGACCACGTGTAACACCTGCACAGGATCGGTACATCTGAACATCATACCTGCAGGACAGGTGTAGGATTGCAACAACTGCTCGAGTTATACCAGGAACGCACAATCCCTCCACCAGTGCTCAGACTGTCCGCAATTGGCTGAGAGGATGGACTGAGGGCTTGTTGTAAGGCAGGTCCTTACCAGACATCACCAGCAACAACGTCGCCTATGGGCACAAACCCACCGTCGCTGGACCAAACAGGACTGACAAAAAGGGCTCTTCACTGACGAGTCGCGGTTTTGTCTCACCAGGGGTGATTATCGGATTCGCGTTTATCGTCAAAGGAAAGAGCATTACACCGAGGCATGTACACTGGAGCGGGATCGATTTGGAGGTGGAGGGTCCGTCATGGTCTCGGGCGGTGTGTCACAGCATCACCGGACTGAGCTTGTTGTCATTGCAGGCAATCTCAACTTACAGGGAAGACATCCCCCTCCCTCATGTGGTACCCTTTCTGCAGGCTCATCCTGACATGACCCTCCAGCATGACAATGCCACCAGCCATACTGCTCGTTCTGTGTGTGATTTCCTGCAAGACAGGAATGGCAAGCAAAGAGCCCAGATCTCAATGCCATTGAGCATGTCTGGGACCTGTTGAATCGGAGGGTGAGGGCTAGGGCCATTCCCCCCAGAAATGTCCGGGAACTTGCATGTGCCTTGGTGGAAGAGTGGGGTAACATCCCACAGCAAGAACTGGCAAATCTGGTGCAGTCAATGAGGAGATGCACTGTAGTACTTAATGCAGCTGGTGGCCACACCAGATACTGACTGCTACTTTTGATTTTGACCCACCTTTGCTCAGGGACATTTTTCCATTTCTGTTAGTCACATGTCTGTGGAACTTGTTCTGTTTATGTCGCAGTTGTTGAATCTTGTTATGTTCATACAAATATTTACACATTAAGTTTGCTGAAAATAAAAGCAGTTGACAGTGAGAGGACGTTTCTTTTTTTTTGCTGAGTCTATATCACGGTAGCCACTCCTGTTCTGCTGCTTTCCTGAGGCCATCATTTAAAAAGCATTAGAACCTCACATTCTGTACATTTCCAACTCAGAATACATTTTCTTGAATACGAGGACCTACTCAACAAAATCTCTGCATGCACGCAACTGAATTTTAATGTAGTCGGTGATGGAGAAAATCAATTAAAATGTGTTACAAATTCACTCACTTCTATCAAGTAAAAGTTTGAGCCCTAAAAGCAATTAATGATCCGTTCTTGCATCACCACATCAAACTGAGAAAAAAATGGTGACCCAGCTTTAAAGCTCCCATGCAGTCTTAATAATTTCTAAATCACTGTATGTCTAATAAATGACTGTGTGTGTTTATTTCACGAAAATATTTATTTCCCTGAGGCTCCTTTTGCCATTGAAATGCTCAGTCTGATTGTGTGGGCGTGTTGATACAAATGTAAATATATTAACATACACAACCCTGATTGGCGGATAGGATCGTCTTGACTCTGAGCCTACCCTGCTTACCCCTTCAAAGTAGGATGCGTATACAAATAAAAGATGACTGGTCATAGGTCAGAATAATCAGATCAGTTACCAAAAAAAATCCACCCCACCTGAACAGGTTGAAATTCCAGTTCAGGTTGTTATTTTGACCTCAGTGTAGAACTGCCATTAACTTCACTGCCCCTTCAACCCCATTCAGTTCTGACTTTGACTTTCCATCCTCCAAGGGGAGGGGGCAGAAGGGAGGGAGGAAGGTCAGGAATGGTGAGGAAATGTGGCGGTATATCATTCTCTGGTTGATTATCTTCATCCTCCTCATCTTCCTCTTTCAGAACACTGTAGAGAGTAAATAGAGTCAAATAGTTTAAGAAAAGGGGAAAAGTATATTTTCACACTAACTGTATCAAATCTGACTCCATGCAAGCGTAAATAACACTGTATGCAAGTACTGACAGCCTTTGACCATTGCTTCATACTGTACCTTCCACTGCTTAGGGCGGCTCTCTTTTTCTCTCTCCTGGTGAGCCACTCCTCTATGCTCCGCTCAGGGGACGCTCTGTGCTCCGGGTCCTCTCTGCTCCGTCTTTCATCTAGACATTAGACTACACCTCTTAATATGGATTTCATTAGCACAATCACCTTTGGAGCTTTGAATTTTGAGTGAAATTAGAGAAGATGATTACTATTAGAGATTTCATTGAACCACCTAAATTAACAGAGTGGCATTGTGTGTTCATAATTGAAATACCAGAGTACTTGCCACCATAATGACAGAAAATTGCACTTCTTAAAAATGTTATCATCGTGCAAGGTGCGACAACAACAACAGCGTTGCCCATAAATTAACACTCTCAATATGAGGACCATGTCCATGGCAGACAGTGCCATCTTGTGGAAACAACTCACCTTCAATCTGCATTCTTAGGTTCTCCATGTCCCTCTCTGACATGTGAGAGAACCTACAGTTGTTGCCAAACACACACTGGCCTGATGCAAAGGACAAAAAAATAAACCATTACACACCGATAGTTGTAAGGGTCTTTCATTAAAATGTTCATTATATATCTTTGTTGTCTTTACCCGTCTGAAGAAATTTCCTGCAGGGTTTCTTAGTTTGTTCATCATACAGGATGGCTGCTGCATCTGTGATGAAAGAAGAGGTGTCATATTGTCCTCAGCCTGTTATGACAAGTACCTGTCAGATGTCGCCAGAAGATACCAAACCAAACGGAAAACGTACAGTAGCCATAACAGCCACTTTGGAATGGCAGTGTCAGCCAATTATCTCCTTTGTTGTTCAACGTGATGTGCCATTCAATAATGGCTGCCGTGGCTACTGCTAGCTAGCGTAAAGACGATAAGGGCAGTTTTCCAGGAAAACTGGCTGTAAGTATTTCAATCTTCTCGATGGAGCAGTGTGGATAAAGGTAAACATTTGGAGTACAGTGGCATATCCCCATCCCTGCATTGAGGTATGTTTTCTGACCACAGTGCAGATCAGTGTAAACAAGCGTAAGGGTAGGATTGGTATCTTCTGGGAACTGTCATAACAACAATGGACTGCAATTTCATTTAGAAAAGGATTCGAACTGAAATGTATTTGATCACATCATTCTGAATTGAACCCCAACCATCTCTTTATGCTGTTATTTTTGTTTAATCATGTCTCCTAATTGGTTACTGTGTCAAACATTGAAGCCCTGGTCTGATAAACTGAAGTCAAAACATGTCGGCCCTGCTATTTTTTAAATATGTCTACTGAAATGCCAAGTAAATAAAGCCTTTTTAAATCAAGAAGTGCCTGCATTCATTCTTTAAGAGTGCAAGATAATAATTGTTTCTACATTTAACGTTTACGAAGTGGTGGCCACCATTCTCTTTATTTTTTTCTGACAGTCTATAGAGTGCCCCTTTTCAAAGAGCACCTTATACCAAGACTCCGTTATCATTTTTTTTTTTAAAGCTAAATCAATTTTTAGAGTTACAAATTAATGATATGTACCCACTGGTTCTTAAAGAAAATACAGCTTATAAATGCCTCATGAGCTTAGTTTAACTGTATTCAGAATACTAAATATATGCTTGTTTTACGCCAATGTTTGTAAACAAAGGAAATGTAAACAAACACTGTATGGTCTAAAAAACATGGTTAAAACAATCATTCTGATATTATCGATGGTCAGGCCCTGTCCTTGCATCCACAGCTCTGTCTTGGCATTTGGGAGTGATTACATTTCTCCAGCCCCATTCCTCAGCTTTCTACGGAAACAGTGGCTTTGTTATTGTTTTAACTCCTGTTTGGCCCTTTAAGAACACCATGCGGTTTTTTTCTGACCCCCCAAACCATGTTGGACAAACGGTGCATTCAAGACAACTGGGAACTCTGAAAAAAATCTGACTGGGAAAACACTTTTTTTTTTTAACGGTCATCCAACTCAGAAACTCAGGCATCAAAAATATATATAATAATGATATTTAACCAGGTAGGCCAGTTGACAACAAGTTCTCATTTACAACTGCGACCTGGCCAAGATAAAGCAAAGCAGTGCGACAAAAACAGAGTTATGCATAAACAAAAATACAGTCAATAACACAATAGAAAAATCTATGTTCAGTGTGTGCAAATGTAGAAGAGTAGGGAGGTAGGTAATAAATAGGCCATAGAGGCGAAATAATTACAATTTAGCATACTGGAGTGATAGATGTGCAGATAATGATGTGCAAATAGAGATAATGGGGTGCAAAAGAGCAAGGGGGTAAGTAACAATATGTGGATGAGCTAGTTGGGTGTGCCATTTACAGATTGGTTGTGTACAGGTACAGTGAAGGGTAAGCTGCTCAGACAGTTGATGGTTAAAGTTAGATTGGGAGATATAAGACTCATGCTTCAGAGATTTTTGCAATTCGTTCCAGTTATTGGCAGCAGAGGACTGGAAGGAAAGGAGACCATCATCCTAGATTTCTGACTGCCCTGACCTGAAAATCACTAACGTAAAGATTTCTCCTAGTCTGAGCTGTTAGTTTTTTTTGTTGTTCTCAGTTGTCTTAAACACACCATGAAACTCTTGGGAAATTAAATGACTTACCCCTGAAATTGTCAAACCAGGCCTTTTTAGATCTGTGGTGTTGAACACCATATAGGTGTTTTTTCCTGTTGTGCATGTTGTCCTGAAAGGACCGGTCACAGTAGTCACAGTAATACCGCTTCCCCATGGTTGAGATGCTGGCCTTCACTTCAGTCAGCTGTAGGTACCCTCACATCTCTGAAACAAAACACACAATGATTTGCAACAATGACCACCACAATATAGGCCTAATCCTTGAGGTGCTTACCAAAAATTCCACTTCAACTTACTGAGCCGGTGGGTAGGACAGTTGGTCCTTTAAACAGAGGGAATTTGAGCCAAAATATCTAAAGCTACTTATTATTAAACAACTTTCCAAACGTGGGTCTGTTTTAGACCCAAGTCCTCTGCTAACCTCATGTCAAAATACAAGTTATTCCTTTTGTCAACATATGGCGCACCTTCTGGACTTTTATTTTGATATGAGGTAAGTGGAGAAGAAGTGGCTATATAGCAGAACCACGTTTGGAAAGTCTTTAATAAATGTTATTTCTTTAGACATTGACTCAAATTCCCCCGTGTTAATGACCAAACGTCATGACCACCGGCACAGTACGTTGGTGTAAGTAACGCTATATTTAACTTCTGGGGCGTATTCATTATGCCGAACCTGTTGCAAAACGTTTCCGAAAGCAAACGGAATGAAACGGGGAGGCACTAACCTTACTTTTTTTCAATACAAACGCTCGTGTTGCTCCGTTTGCTTCTTAAACGATAAACGGCCTCCGAAATGAAAACGCCCCCTGCTTCCTAAACTACGGACTGTTTTTGTGCAACTCAATGCCAATACAAAAAGGTACCAACGATATAGTGTAAACACAACAGCGTTGCTAATAGCAGCTACTACTGGGTATGCAGGCTTTTGCTCCAACCTTACTCTACACAACTGATTATAAAGGCTACTAATCCCGCAACCCCCTGCTCATCAGGGATTTGATTAGTTGAAGCAGGGCTGAGGGGAGTGGAAGGAACGGAAGCTATAACGCAACCTTTGTCTTTCAGTGTAAAGAAATAAGCAATACGAACCCTTTTATGTGAGAATTTAAAGACAATCCAAGGGACACTCAGTAAAGGTTTTCAGCCAACGTTACATTGTAGGAAATTATTTAGCTGTAAAAAGTTAAGTTGTTATGATTTCGACAAAAGATTATTCGGAGCGAATTAATTTGTCAGCATTTTATCAGCAACACTTAAAATAAGTACATCCGGGTCATGGAATGGCGGACTATTTCAAAATAAAAGTCCCCTGCGTAATAGTCGAAAAGTGTCATTAACCTGTAGTTATTCATGATGTATGTTTAAACATTAATAAGGATTCATATTTGTTCATATATAAGTGACATTTGCATTGCATTTGTGTTTTAGAACATGTTCCAAGGTAAAATAAATGCCCCCAATGCAAATGCATGACATATTCGTTTATAGAGAAAAAAAATATTATTTGTGCTGACATAAAAGTGAGGTGGGGAGTACTCAGTAGGCAAGGTCTACAGAATCTAGATGGTGTCATTTCATGGGGCTCTGAATAATATGGAGTGTTGCTGGACTTTTACTGTGGTCAAACAGCTGAAAATGTGTTGACTGGACACTATATGGCACAAATACAGCACTGTACAGGAAAAAAAATATTATTTGTGCTGGTGTAAAAGTGGGGTGGGGAGTACTCAGTAGTGTCTGTAGAATATTTATAGGGTGTCATTTCATGGGGCTTTGAATAATATGGAGTGTTCCTGGCAGTGGCATAGCCAGAAATCTGTTGATTGCAGTGCCAGCAAAAATGTAGGTGGGCCAAAATTTGGAGACTCATTAAATAATCATAAAGTCATAGCCTACCATATACCCAACTGTAATCGATTGCACACAACAAACCATCTAACATGTGATTTTGCATTACAGATCAAATAGTCTTGGTGGCCTATGGAAATCCATGACTCTTGCATTTAACATGTGACTGACATAGAGCTACACATAATAAACCATAAGCTTATAATTAATAGACTATGAGACTCGAACATAATGCCTTGGTATAACAATAATACTCCTAAAGTAAGAGTTCACCAACTGTCCGAATACAGCCCAGCTGGTGATTTTATTTGGCCTCCCAAGTTTTGTAGTTGTACATAAAATCATGTAAAAACATCAGCCAGTCAACTCCAAGTAATTTACGTTTTGGAAATCTGTTCCAAAGTATTCCCACCCATAATAGATACAGTATATGTGATCGTATACAAATGTAAGCAAGGCTTGAAATTATTATGTTTTAGTCAAATATGATATCTGTTTGGGCTTCTTGTGGTCAATTTTCAGTCTACAAATGATTTGTAATTATGTTCCAGCCCCCTGACCATCCGCTCGGCTGAATGTAGTTGATTATCCCTGCTACATAGACTAGAACAGTGGTCACAAACCACTTTTTAGTCGAGATCCCTTCATGAGTCAAAATTTGTTAGCACGTAGCCGGCCATGGGCTGATTTAATGAATGTGTAAAGGCTCATCAACACCTATTTCATGCAGTGTATTTGGAATGCATTCAGATCACTTCCCTTTTCCACATTTTATTACGTTACAGTCTTACTCGAACATTGATTTTTTAAAAGTTAAAACTCATCAATCTACACACAATACCCAGCAATGACAAAGTGAAAAAAGATCCTTGATGAAAACCTGCTCCAGAGCGTTCAGGAACTTAGACTGGGGCGAAGGTTCACCTTCCAACACGACAACGAACCTAAGCACACAGCCAAGACAATGCAGGAGTGGCTTCGGGACAAGTCTCTGAATGTCCTTGAGTGGCCCAGCCAGAGCCCGAATTGCTGGGTAGCATTTCCTGCAGAAACCTCATATCCCCTAAACCAGAGAAACATGACAATGGAAATTTACACACACCTTTTTTGGACTTACCTAGGTTGACTCAGTTTGGGGAATCAACTGTCTTCCAACTTGATCTCTTCAGCGACCATTGGAGAGAGGCCTCGTTGCTTTATCAGGTATGCAACAGGGTCTCAATACAGTGATTTAGTTGTTTATTGGTCAATTTTGTTGTTACTATTACTGTTTGTGTATGTATGCTTATGTGTTGTTAATTGAATAGAACTACATGAGTTAGGTAGGGTCAATTTGAATTGAAGACAGTCAATTCAATGAGTGATTTGATTTACAAAATGGAGAGATAATCATTGACATATAGCTTTTCCTTATCAGCTTATTTAGAAGTAAATGAAAATACAGTTGAAGTCAGAAGTACATACACTTAGGTTGGAGTCATTAAAACTCCTCTCTGTAGCACGTTTGATATCTTTCCATCTTGAGGTACACCGCAGTTGGTTGTACTTATATTTCTTAGACAAGTACGTTTTTTTTTTAAAGACCATGTATTTATCGTCAGTATTGTTTTCGAATTTCCTTTGGGCGCACAAGGACATGACCTAGATGTTTACAATTTAATTTCCCATCATACACTTCGGTTTACGTTATTCTGACGTTATTTCCCCCTTTCGCTAATCACGGTCAGCCAACATGTCGCTTGCGAAAGGAGTCTACAATTTGCTCTTCAGGAGAACATCTACTTTTGCCATTACCATCATATGTTCGTAGTGTTTTTTTGAAAGAATATTTGACCAATGAGGAGATGCCATATTCGAGCAATTGAATCGGGGTGTAAGTCTATTGACAGATCTTCTCGTAACCTCATTTAGCCCGACATTGCTTAGGACAACTGCCAATTGTTGGCGTAAAGCCCAAATCAAACGAAAAGTGTTTTACGCGCTGGAATGATGCCGCGTTCAAAACAACTGGGAACACAGAACTCGAAAATCACCGACTTTAAAAAACAACTGGGAACTCGGAAAAAAATATTTGAATGGTCATCCAAGTCGGAGTTTTATAACGCGGCCCGAGTTCCTGAGCTGGAATTCCAGTCAGAGCACCTTTTTTTCTGAGTACCCAGTTGTTTTGGACTCAGAATTCGGAGGTTTCCAGTTCCGAGTAGTTTTGAACTGTGTTTGGTTCGTAGACACTCTGGAAACACATCAAATACCAAAACGAGGAGGAATAAAGAAGTGGCCTTATGTTGCGGCAGAAATTAAGCAAACGCCACACTTCAGTTTCCATTCCTGAGTCAGTCTTCGTGAACCATCACCTGCATTGACCTGTCACTGCGAGGCTGGTTGTTCGCTATCAGAAACTCCATGGCATGGGAGTTTCAAAAAGACTGATCAAAACGTGGAAGTGTTTCAACTTGACCTTGTATACTGTGATCTCCTCTCCCTCACCATTTGTAAATGTACTGATACTTTAAAACTGTTAATAAATTCAAAGTAAACATGTTTTGATTTGTAGAATCAATTAAGTAGCTAGCTCGCCATCAACTGTACTTGACACTTGTCTCTTGTTAGATATTGCACACTGTTACCCCACCACATCTACTATTTTAGCATTGCATTGTAGAAGGTAACGAGGTCTAGTTAATCACTTTAGTACAGTGCTGTAGAGTTCTGTCGTGGAGATTGTTTTGCATTGCGCATCAATAACTTGGGACTGTATTTGGCCCATTTTTATTTATTAGGATCCCATAACTGGTAATGAGACCTGATTGTGTTGCCATTAGGTATGACTATGGACTTATTGAATAGTGTTATTAATGGATGCTGTGAGAAGCACGCAAACGTCATAAATAGCACCTATCCACAAGTCAAAGAAAGTGCAAATCCAATACAGGTCAAAGGTCAACAGCACTGGGTTTATCCTTCAGTCAGTCCTAGAAGAAACACAGGCCTATTCCTAATTAGATTTGCTCAACTTCTGTGTCTTCTCTAGCCTCCTTTTGAACAGGTCAAGGTGAGCCTGTGAGAAGACAAAGTGGACACATCCGCTTGTATGAAATGACTCCAATTGCGCATCAGGCAAATGACTTACAGGGTGGAATCCTAAAATAAATGTATCTTGTTGTGCAAAACATTTAATAAAGGGTTAAGTAGTATATTCTTAAATGTCTGCATGCTCTTCTCCTTCGGGAAAATAATAGCTGATTCAAAGGGGGTAGGGTACACTTGTCTATTCAGGTAGAATATACCTGTGCTTCCTTGCCAGAAGGAGGCTATTGATTAAGGGAGGACCATAGACCAAAAAGACCATCCTCTTGCCTCAGTCCTCCTCTGTGACCCGGAAATCGGTGTGGTAGAGGAATGTGTCAATTCGTTAGGACACTGTTTTCCTACTAACTTTTATTTGTTTGGATCACTTTACACATTTTATTTGGGCTTCACCTCTGTAAGCATAAGTTGCCTTATGTGGAGGTTCTCCTGTAAATGTAATTTGCCTGATCTCCTCTCCCTCACCATTTGTAAATGCTGATACTTTAAAACTGTTAATAAATTAAATATAAACATGTTTTGATTTGTAGAATTAGATAAGTAGCTAGATAATCATCAACTGTACTTGAGTCTCATTTGGAGGAGCCATTGCATACAAGCGGATGTGTCCACTTTCCGCCATCTCGCCTTGATTATCTTTTACCTGTTCAAACAGGCAAGAGAGGACACAGGAGTTAGGCAATTCTGTGGAGAAGGACAGTCTCATTTCAAGCAAGTGCATTTCCATCCGCTATCACTCTCAATTTAACTTTGACCTTTTCAAAAGGAGTTGAGAGGAGGCAGGAGGTGAGCTAATTTAATAAAAGGCCCATCTTCTGAATTGAAACAGGACGGAGAGAGGACGGAGGACAGACATTTGCCAAAATGAGAGAATCCCAAAGGTTATTTACCAGAATATCAGAAGATGGTTGTCGGTAACCGTTCGCTCACAAGGCACTGCTGTCTTTGGTTTCCCTCACTGGGAGAGTTGATCTATGGTCACAGGTGTGACAGCCAGGTCCTGCTCTGTTGGGTAACACACAGCCTCAGTCCCCAACAACCGGTTCAGTTTTTCAGGGGAAATGGAAAGAGCCTGTGAAGCAACTTTTTGGATGTTGATAAGGTGACACTCAATCTTCTCCACATTTATGGGATTGGTAGAACAGTGCAGAAGAGATCCCCAAACAGTTTTATTTTCTTCTCATCAAGACCAGTATGTAATGGGAGCTATACTGAAGAAAAATACAAACTAAACTGTTTATTTATTTTATTTTAATAAGTTACAGTTCATATAAGGAAATCAGTCAATGTAAATAAATTCATACGGACCTAATCTATGGATTTCACATGATTGGGCAGGGGTGCAGCCATGAAAAAGCCTGGGAGGACATGGGCCCACCCACTTGGGAGCCAGGCCCAGCCAATCAGAATGAGTTTTCCCCCACAAAAGGGCTTTATTATAGACAGGAATACTCCTCAGTTTCATCAGCTGTCTGGGTGGCTGGTCTCAGACGATTCCGCAGGTGAAGAAGCCGGATGTGGAGGTCCTTGGCTGGCGTGGTACATGTGGTCTGCGGTTGTGAGGCCGGTTGGACGTACTGCCAAATTCTCTAAAATGACGGAGACTGCTTATGATAGAGAAATTAACATTAAATTCTCTGGCAACAGCTCTGGTGAACATTGCTGCCGTCAGCATGCCAATTGCAGCTACCACAAAACGTGGCACATCTGTGGCATTGTGTTGTGTGTCACAACTGCATATTTTAGTGACCTTTTAAAGTCCCCAGCACAAGGTGCACCTGTGTAATGACCATGCTGTTTAATCAGCTTCTTGATATGCCACACCTGTCATGTGGATGGATTATCGGGGCAGCAGGGAGCCTAGTGGTTAGAGCGTTGGGCCTGTAACCAAACGTTTGCTGGATCGAATCCCTGAGCTGACATGGCACAATTCTGTCATTCTGCCCCTTAACAAGGATGTTATCCCACTGTTCCCCGGTAAGCTGTCATTGTAAATAAGAATTTGATCTTAACTGACTTGCCTAGTTAAATTGAAAAATCAATATATCTTGGCAGTGGATGTACATTTTTTATTTATCCGCTATTTTACCAGGTAAGTTGAGTGAGAACACGTTCTCATTTGCAGCAACGACCTGGGGGATAAATACATTTGTGCTAAAAATTTGAGAAGCCTTTGGTGTGTATGCAAGTTTTTTGGTATATTTTATTTCAGCTCATGAAACATGGGACCAACATTCTACATTGTTGCGTTTTATATTAGTTTCAGGCATTTCTTTTACCCAGCTATAGTAGGTAACTCGAGGAAGACAGTGTCCAGCAGATGGAGCAATTCCCTCTTTTTGTAGCGTCCATTCAGCATCCATCTATTTTTATCCATGTGCTGTTTATGTAATGCTTTATATCCCACATCTAAGGTCGGTACAACCCAATGATTTATATATGCAATAGTGCCTCCATCTTGGCACTCCCCCTCCATTGTAAAAAATATTTTGGAAGCTATAGAAATATATTTATTAATTTCTACATTTAATTAAAAAATATATATTTAACCAGGCAAGTCAGTTAAGAACAAATTCGTATTTACAATGATGGCCTTACCAGGGAAGAGTGGGTTAACTTCCTTGTTCAGGGGAAGAACAACATATTTTTACCTTGTCAGCTCAGGGATTTGATCCAGCAACCATTTTGGTTACTGGCCCACTGTGATAACCACTAGGCTACCTGCCGCCCCAGTTACAGACACCTTAATGCATACTTTTAAATTATATTTAATCAGCTAAATATAAAAATGAAAGTATTATTTATCTTGAGATTACTAATGTTGATGTCGCCACTACAATAAAGAAATACTTGTACATGTAATTTTGTCCTTGAAACATTGCATTGAAATACTGTAGAATTCCATTCATTCCTATGGAGGACTGCTTCTACTGGGGAGTGCCAATATGGCCGACAGGTGGCTTCAAAGCCTCTCAATGGCCAATGCATAGCATCAGCAATTCATGGTTTATATAAATCATTGGTACAACCCAGATGTTTTGACCCATTCTTCTAGAGTATAAACATGTAGTCAGAGCACCTGCATGGACACTAAAATGAATGCTATACAGCCAGATTGAGGATTCTGGTCAAGTATAATCTCTGGGGGTAGAGAGAGATCATGAGCAGTTTTATTGTGGATGTTGTGATTGTGTCCAGAGAATAAATGATGAGTTTATGAAGACTAGAATGTGGTCCTGACAGACAATGAACTCGACTGTTAGCAGAACAAGTATGTTCGCATGGAAAGATGGAGCCAGTTTTGGTATTGCTCGCAGAGATGAGATAACGTGTGCTTTGGCCTACATGTTGGCGATGATAGCAGCTTTTTCCAGTTTATTGTGGCACATATTGATTGACACCCTTATTTGAGTGGCTCCAATATGACCATGTGACTGATAGAAAGTACTTACACAATATACAAAGGAAATTCCCTCTTTGATGAGTCACATCATAACACTTGTCCTGGCTATGATCTTGTCTGTTCATTCTGGGTCGCCTGTGCTGGTTTCCAATTAGGATATATCATGATGTCTGTACTTTCCATTACTGTTTCGGGGGAACAGAGAAAATGAAAAGATCATGGTGTAGCGTTGCCTACACAGAAGGTTCCCACCATCCCGTTCATACCACAGTGACTAGACACTCGCAATCATGTAGTCATTCCCATAGAAAAGTCCTGCCATTTGCTTGTGGTGTTATATACAGTACTTTTGGAGCCATGTATTTGACTTGAGACAGTTTTTAGTTGCATAAACAGTCCGTTAGTAATTGCCGAATGTGCTTATTAGTAGTAATAATTTGTTATTGGTTAGGATGTTGGAGCCGGAGAGTGTTATTGTTGGGACAAAGGGAAGTGCAGAAAGTTTCTATGTCCACATATTTTATTGTTGTATATTCATATTTCTAAGAAAGTAGGTAAAGAGCCACAGCTGACTCTCAGTTCCTGGTAAGGTCAGGCGAGATTTTGTGGAACTAGGGCAGTGAGAGACGTGGAGTTTAACATTGAGGTGAGGAGAAATTTGAGGAGAGAAGAAACCTCTGGGAGGGGGGCTAGAGGGGCCCATCCCAACAATACTCCAACTGTAGTCTTATCGCACACACATGTACACATCCCTGCTCATGAAGGTTCTGGAACACCAATAGGAGGAACATACTTATTATTATTGCCCAGCAACACTGATTGTTTATCCTCGATAGACGAGGAGGTGACTCCTAATCGGAAGGCATAAATATATGCTTATGTAAATTGTGTGCTATGCAGCTGCAGCATTCAGTTTGGATGGAATAAATCTAGTCTGAGCTTCCTTTGGTGTCCAACTGGATTTGTACCAGAACTTAGAATCTAACACGTGTATGGCCCATATCCAAAGTCATTTTTTATACAAAATTTCAGAAAATACAATTCTCAGTGAATGATCCTGTACCATCTTGGCATTCCAAAAATATAATAAGACAACAAATTCAAACCATATTTAGGTAACAACTTATGTTTTTCTGAGACCAAGGTTTCCAATTAGGTCATACTGATGTTTTGGTGTTATCACTCTAGGTTTTCTGCTTTGCTTAGCGCAAAATATTTGCTTTTTTCCCTCAAGTCGTAAATGTTTTTCCATCGATGTAATGGCTACAAGATGTTAATGCTTTCATAGGGTGTCTCTATGCTAACCACTGTCTCCCAAGAGGATTCTGGGACAGGATTGAGTTGGCGGTTGCTTCTCAAGGCTTGGCATTCAGTTACAGACCAAGCTACACGGAGATGTTTAAACAGGGAGTCAAAACGTAATTCTAGTCCCCTTCCCACCACTAGTCCCCATCCCTTTTCCACAGTAAAACTTCTAGAATGAAATAATGATGTATAGACGCCTCTGCGTGCAGCAATGCACACAGTCGTGCCTTGAAAGCATGTTTGTACACTCAACCATTGTAGCCTCTATAAATGTGTTCATTATGATCTAATGTTCACAACAAGGCAGCTGGTCTGTGAGGACATGCTCCTGTATTATTTCAAGTGATCTGCAAATCTTACTATGTTACTTACTTGCAATGTTACTTATTTACGTTTAATAACTTATTTGCAGGACCTTGCTGCTCCTAAACGTGCCTTTGCTTTGTCTGTGACTCCTGATAGCAAAGGGAGAGATGTTCCTGTCTAAGCAGGTCACATCATGGATTCAGGACGACCGGTGCCAACAGTCTGGATTCAATTAAACACCATATGATCTTCTGTAGTCTTTACAGCTGCCTCAAAGTCTATCATTCTCCCCCAACAAACTGCACACACACACAACTGTAGCACATGTGTCAGACAGCCACAGGGCCCTCTACACAGACCCCAGACTGTTCCACCATCAATACACCACACCTCTTGTTTGTCTGAGGCCCTGTCGTGGCTCCAAAGTTCTGGGCAGTGGGATCGACTTTCCAATTTAAAATATTGATTTGATATGGGAGATGGAAAATCCAGATTTTGGGGTGTTTGGTCTATTCGATATGAACAAATTAGAAAATGAATAAAATAACGAGGGTAAATAATTATTCTGATGTCTTAGCACTTTTACTAATATATTGATTTGATAATAACTAAAGTGAAGGAATATAAAAAGTTCAAATATAAAGAATACTGCATTGTATAATAACATTTCTCAAGATCAAAAACATCCACCCACGGGAAAAGATTCCATCGTTCATTTGAGTTGGTGCTAAACACAATGAAACATGTGCCCAATCAATTATTTCAAGCATCACAACACGTGCGTCATTGTTTTTCCAGAATTGAGAAACATCCAGACTGGCTGTGCTAATTTGAAGCCTTTGGTGGCATCACTGCAACCTTTGGAGCTGTAGTCTGTATTTTTGAGTCTACATTACCTTCCTTGCTCTTTTTCCGAGGAGGCTTTTTCATTGGGGTCTTATTTTTGGGCTCTCCCTTATCTGAGCTGCTTTCAGAGTTGCTAGAATCTTGTTTCTCTTGGTATTTGGCTTCTTTAGATGGACTATCTGGCAGAGGCTTCTGTGAGCTGTCGGATGTGGGAAGCAAATCCTTTCCAGCTCCAGGCTGGGTGCCCGAGGTCTTTTGGGGCGGGGTGGGCTTCTTTCTCTGGGCCTGGAGGTGAGACAGGCTCTCTTCACAGCTGCCGGCCTCGCTCCTGTTCAGGCTCTGAGTCTTCTCCTTCAGCTGAGCAGTAAAGAGAGAGGCTACCTCAGAGTGTATGTTCGGTTGGTTAACCTCCCTGTTTAGGGATAATCTGGGCCTCTTCTCTGGGGACTCTTTGGGGATTGCAGCTTTCCGGTCAACACGGAAATTGCCCATTTTCCTCAGGACACTCTGCACTGCCCCATTGATGTGCTCTATCTGCAACAGACCTGGTCTGCTTTTATTAGGCTTCTTCTCACCTAGGGAGCTGGCCCCATCTGTACCTGCAGACTCTGGGGCGTTGGGAGCTCGCTGCTTGCTGGCTTTCTTTCTGGAACAAATGTTATCCTCAGCCACAGTCTCTTCCTGACTTTTCTGATTTGACCCAGGAGATGCATGGATCCATGAGAGCTTGGGCTTGGTGGAGGGGTCTGGTGGCTGTGGTTTAATCCTCTCAGCAGCTATAGGCTTTCCATTATATTTGACATTGTTTGACCCGCCATTGTTCTCTGGCTCCTTGCTGGACTGCTGTGGTGGCTGAGGGGCAGAGACCCTGAGGCAGAGGGTGCTGGTGGCTGACTCTGTGCCACTGCAGGAGCCCTCACTCTCTGATGACTTCTGGAGTGGCAGCTCACTGGTGTTAACTGAAGCCTGCTCAGTCATATCCCTGTCCTCCGGCAATGTGTCTACCTCAGAGACATCATCATCAGCTAGGACTGTAGTCTCTGTTGTGTTGATTCTGTCCCCTTTCTTTTTCTTCTCTTCTCAGAGGGCGAGAGAAAGGGCGAGAGAAGTTCAAACGTCAATTTTTATTCAATTAAATAAAAGATCATCAGAATCCGACTCCCCTTCAGCTCTAAAGACGTTAAGGAAACAAACACAAATGCTTTGGGAATGTTTTAAGTACTGGATGACCTACTATTAACATTTTCCTGTTCATGCTTACTTTAGAAGCAAGGGCTTTAATTGGATGATACTGCAGCAGATTAGGCAGTGTATTTAGGGCAGATCAGTGAAATTATGATCTATCAAGAACTGTAGTTTACACATCACCCTCTGGATCTTACACCGGATATGACTATGCAGCAGTTGTTTTGACAAAAATCTAGTCATTGCAGAAAATCAGTGAATCATACAAAAACAAAACGTTGTGTGCAGCCAACGACTCATTACCTCATAATGTTCTGTCATTCCAAAATGATCTCTTGTTTTTGGAATGACATTCCCATCATTATCGGAGCTCAATGTGAAAAATGTAACCTTCCTTCACATATTTTGGACAATAATTTGCCTTAACGAATTCCCATCACCTGCAGAAATGAAGGTTCTAGGATAGACAGGTGTCACTGTCACAGAGAGAACAAACAGAGTTTTTTTTAATGCAGCACTCTTATCATGCAGGAGTGACAGGGAAGATTTAGTCTGGGATACCCACCGTCAGGCACAGCATAGACATGTCCGTCCTCTGTGGTCTCTACGGAAGAGAAGGACGCTCTGGATGACCCGGAGGCGGTGGGTTGCTCCACTGCAGAGGGGGGCTCAATGAAACTACAGTTGAAAGTATTCTCAGGGTCATGGTGGGACACTGTGGAGAACAGAAACCGAGCAAACACTTAGCCTCTTAACAGTTAGGCCTACATTCGCTAAAGCTTTAAACTTATTTGTTAACAACAATAATCCTTCACTACATTTTGTCCCTTCAAAGAAATTGTGTTACACATGGGACCTTATATTTCCCCCTGACTTCCTGTGTCATACATCAGTCCACCCAGCCCAAACATCCCCCCTTCTAGCCCCGCTGCCCCTGTTCCAGTAGAGCGAAATTGCAGGTTAAGATCATTTTTGACACTTCCTGTCGGTGGTCTAGAGGGGCCCTCGATGGAATGTAGAGAAATGGGGAGGGTGAAGAGGGGGCAAGCAGGACGCTGTTCAAGTATGGTTTTAAATATACGCCGAGTTCACTGTCACAGACATTCAGAGAGCAGGCAAAGCAAAAAACCAAGGAGAAGGGATGCTACTTTGATTTAGGAGAGAACTATCTTTGGGTATTGGACTGGTTTATCGTCAATCATGAGAACCCAGTGAAAACGTACGTTAACATTCATTGAGTTTGTGCAGGTAGGACCTACCAACAACGTTGGGTAGCTTCTGCCGTCTCAGTGGGATATGAGGAAGTTTAGAGCTGATTCGTGTGAACCCTCCACATAGTCTTCTTTTGGACCTTTTCTCAGGGCTAAATGCAATCAACAGAGAAACCAAAGAAGATGTGAAGTATACATTTAACTTCAGCTAATGTGACAATATATTTATTGTGCCCCAATACAAACAACAATCATTCTTACTCGTTCTGTCTGCAGACGCAGCAGCAACACAGCAAGGAGAGGAGCAGGAGACAGGTGACCAGCACCCCTGCTGCCATCACACCCATCCTCTTGTTAGGCTCTGTTCAAAGAGCAGAGGTCATACATCTGTCCCACTTGCCACAGAATAGACTCCTTTTAAAAAGAAATACAGTGGGGCAAAAAAGTATTTAGTCAGCCAACAATTGTGCAAGTTCTCCCACTTAAAAAGATGAGAGGCCTGTAATTTTCATCATAGGTACACTTCAACTATGACAGACAAAATGAGGAAAACACATCCAGAAAATCACATTGTAGGATTTTTAATGAATTTATTTGCAAATTATGGTGGAAAATAAGTATTTGGTCAAAAACAAAAGTTTATCTCAATACTTTGTTATATACCCTTTGTTGGCAATGACAAAGGTCAAACGTTTTCTGTAAGTCTTCACAAGGTTTTCACACACTGTTGCTGGTATTTTGGCCCATTCCTCCATGCAGATCTCCTCTAGAGCAGTGATGTTTTGAGGCTGTTGCTGGGCAACACGGACTTTCAACTCCCTCCAAAGATTTTCTATGGTGTTGAGATCTGGAGACTGGCTAGGCCACTCCAGAACCTTGAAATGCTTCTTACGAAGCCACTCCTTCGTTGCCCGGGCGGTGTGTTTGGGATCATTTTCATGCTGAAAGACCCAGCCACGTTTAATCTTCAATGCCCTTGCTGATGGAAGGAGGTTTTCACTCAATCTCACGATACATGGCCCCATTCATTCTATCCTTTACACGGATCAGTCGTCCTGGTCCCTTTGCAGAAAAACAGCCCCAAAGCATGATGTTTCCACCCCCATGCTTCACAGTAGGTATGGTGTTCTTTGGATGCAACTCAGCATTCTTTGTCCTCCAAACACGACGAGTTGAGTTTTGACCAAAAATATCTATTTTGGTTTCATCTGACCATATGACATTCTCCCAATCTTCTTCTGGATCATCCAAATGCTCTCTAGCAAACTTCAGACGGGCCTGGACATGTACTGGTTTAAGCAGGGGGACACGTCTGTCACTGCAGGATTTGAGTCCCTTGCGGCATAGTGTGTTACTGATGGTAGGCTTTGTTACGTTGGTCCCAGCTCTCTGCAGGTCATTCACTGGGTCCCCCCGTATGGTTCTGGGATTTTTGCTCACCGTTCTTGTGATCATTTTGACCCCACGGGGTGAGATCTTGCGTGGAGCCCCAGATCGAGGGAGATTATCAGTGGTCTTGTATGTCTTCCATTTCCTAATAATTGCTCCCACAGTTGATTTCTTCAAACCAAGCTGCTTACCTATTGCAGATTCAGTCTTCCCAGCCTGGTGCAGGTCTACAATTTTGTTTCTGGTGTCCATTGACAGCTCTTTGGTCTTGACCATAGTGGAGTTTGGAGTGTGACTGTTTGAGGTTGTGGACAGGTGTCTTTTATACTGATAACAAGTTCAAACAGGTGCCATTAATACAGGTAACAAGTGGAGGACAGAGGAGCCTCTTAAATAAGAAGTTACAGGTCTGTGAGAGCCAGAAATCTTGCTTGTTTGTAAGTGACCAAATACTTATTTTCCACCATAATTTGCAAATAAATTCATTAAAATCCTACAATGTGATTTTCTGGATTTTTTTTTCTAATTTTGTCTGTCATAGTTGAAGTGTACCTATGATGACAATTACAGGCCTCTCTCATATTTTTAAGTGGGAGAACTTGCACAATTGGTGGCTGACTAAATACTTTTTTGCCCCAATGTATCTGTCATGAGTGTTTTTATGGCAGATACATGTTACCAATAAGGTCTCTGGAAAAATAATACATGACACTTTTTTCTCTCTCGTCACATTAGACAAGTCTGTTTTAGGAAAGGTTCTTACGTAGGTTGCATGCTCCAGTCACTATGTTGCAGTTGTTGTCATGGCAGGAACAGGTCTGGGTACAGTTAAGCCCATACTGACCCGCTGAACAGCTCACATTACAGCTGCATAGGAAAGAGTGTGAAATTTCATTGATGAAATTTTCAAAATTGGTCTTGACACCATCCATATTACTTTCTCTATTTGTTACATTCAATTAGTTTTCTTTTTAAATATTTGCATGTAAAATGCTTTGCACTCACTAGGCACCAGAGAAGCCAGGATTACAGAGACAATTTCCTGTGGCGAAGTGACACATCCCATTGAAGCAGCTGTTGCAGTCATTGACACAGTTCTCTCCATAGGTTCCATTTGGGCACTTGACCTCACATCTGTGAAGACAAATGGTTGAAAATCACGCACAAACTCAGACGGGATGTAATTGCCTTTCTTATCTACATTTGATTAGAGATGACGAATGTGATCGGAAGCTCATAATGGTATTCCTACCGATCACCCATCCAACCAGGGTTGCAGTGGGGGCATTTTCCGTCGATGCGGTTGCAGAAGTGTCCGTCTTTACAGGATGAGCAAACGTCCTGGCAGTTTTCACCAAAGAACCCAGGAGCACACATCTGGTCACACCTGGTGCCATTCCAACCGCTTTCACATGCGATGCAATGTCCCTCTGCCACCTTGCAGGGCTGCTGGCCTTTGCAGTGACCACACCTGGAAGAGCAGTAAGACCAACAAAAGATGATAACAAAACAAGATAACAAAAGATGAATAGCATGGACTAACTAAATTCATTACAGTAACATTCATGCTGGAATAGGGTTTCCAAATGGTTGGTTCCCTCTTCCAGAGCCTTTCAGCCAAGGCTAGTTCCCTTGTGGTTAGAAACTGGCTTGTGACTAGATGTCTTATTGCCAACAGCTTCAGGTGGCCAAACACTTTCGGTGTTTCACAGCTCAAAACAGTTTGTAAACCACATTAGATTTGCCAGCTTCACCACATGGTTACCCAATGGGCACCGTACAGCAGACTGAACGAGCAAAGAGCAAAGACATGCATGTCTTATCCAGCTAAATAACCTCTGGCTACCAGAGTGGTTTCAAGTAAGTCAGCTTTGTCTAACACAGCTGTCACACACCTGTTTCTGCAATTTTGTCCGTAGAATCCAGCTGGACACGTCTCCCTGCAGAACTTCCCTCTGAATCCTGGCTTGCAGGTGCACGATCCATCCGCCGAGTTACAGCGTCCTTGGAGACATTGGCACTTGTGCTCGCAGTGAGTACCCCACAGATGCTCTCGACACTTGCAGCGACCGGTGAGCTGGTCACACGGAGAGGCATTGCAGGCACACTTGGCACCGCAGTACCTCCCATACCAGCCAGGATGGCAGTGGCACTGGCCAGTTCCCACATCACACATAGAGTTTACTCTGCAGTAACAGTTGTTAGAGCACTGAGGGCCCCAATAGCCTGTGTAGCACATACAAGCGCCTGTCTCCTGGTTGCATTGGCCCTTCTGGCAGTCGCAGGCTCGCTCACAGTTTGGCCCCCAGCGATTAGGGTTACAGGTGCAGGCCCCAGTGACATCATCGCACCTCCCGTTGGGATGGCAATCACACTTACCCTTGCAGTCAGGCCCCCAGAACTTAAACGGACATTCTACAGAGCGGATGTAAGGCAAATATGTATAGACAAAGAGATCATTTGTACACTAACTTCTCTGGACGTAGACTACTTAATTCTGATAAGTAGGCTACCTGGACTGGCTGTATGTGAAAATGACTGCAGTGTTAACAGACTTACACTACATTTCAAAGGAATTTATGCTTGAAATAAATGGCAAAATTACAATCTGCAATTGTTACTTCCATTTTTACCTTATGTATAAATTAATTATATGTACCCATTGATTCTTGAAGAATATAACTTACTAAGGCCTCATGAGCTTAGTTTATTAACTGTCGTACCCCATCAGAACCCCAAATATACGCTTGTTCTACTCCAATGTTTGTAAACAAAGTAAATGTTAACAAACATTTTATAGCCTCAGAACATGGTTAAAACTATAATTTTGATATCATGGATGGTCAGTACTTGCTTCCATAGCTCTGTCTATACATTTGAGCTTTTATTGAAACAGGGACAGGGGGGACACTTTGTTATTGTTTCAACTGCTGATTGCTGCTTTAAGGATTGCTGTGAGGAAGGAACAGGGAACTAACTTACTCATATCACAAGTGGCTCCAAAATAACCATGACGACAGCGGCATTCGTGGGGTCGCACACAAACTTCATTTTCTTTGCAGGTGAAGTTACCCTCACAAATTGCTGAAGAAAAACCATTGGGCAAGTTAGTTCACAATAAATAATTATGCTTTTAGAAATGAAGAGGAAAAATGGTTTGGGAGTCTACTCCCAATGATGTGGTTCAGGTTTGTTGAATGGGATAATACAGGCTTTCGAGTACTCACGTATTAAGCACTCATCTCCTTGCTGTGCCCAGCCACTACAACATTGGAGCCTGTCAGATCTGGGAGGGAGAAAAATAACATTAGTTCATCTGGAAATCATCTGTATTTGATTTATAGAAACTAACGTAATTGAACTCCTTCCATCCAAACTAATGTTATGATCACATTTCAGTCATGACAAATAGACTAAGACATTTACATACTGAACATTATCCTAATCACATTCAGATGCAAATCTGTCACAGCATTCAAAATGCAGGGAATTACTGGCACAAAGACTCAATGTAGCAGTAGACTAAATGAGCAGAGATCCGAGGAAGATTATCTGTGAATAGAAGGGCTTGGGTATTCAGAAAATCTCAAACTTTAACAACAACTAAAACAATTTAATGCATGTTTATCTACCTTCACTGACATGAATCAGGCTACTGTAATAGTTTTGTCCATCAATTTCAAGCATAAAACCTAATTAAAACAGGTACACAATGACTTACTCAGTTTTGCATACATTTCTGCCGCTGGGATTTAGTTCTTGGCTGTAAGTCCAACAACAGAAGACACTTAGAAGCACAATGACTAAGACATATCTTGTTTCCATGTTGTTATGAACAGCATCCCTCCAAGGGCTTTCCAGTGGAAATATGTCAGTCTTTTTTCCAAAAAGGAAATCAACTCTTTTCTTGTGTTGTCCAAAAAGTTACCCATCCAGAGGGTGGCGGTATGCAGTAGTAAATGAAGTAGCCTACCGGTAGGCTGTTACCCTAAAGTCGGTACTTGAATGACAATTTGCAAATTCGGTATGAAGAGGTTGTAATTCTCCCTGGGACCTCCCCACAGAACCAACCTCACCACAGATTGCAAAAAAACTCCCCACCCCCAGTAAAACAGACTACCCTAAGAAAACATTACCAGTTACAGAGCAGACCTAGCACTTAGCCAATGGCTCCCTCTGTTGTTGACAATTTTTATTTTTTTAAATTTTATTTCACCTTTATTTAACCAGGTAGGCTAGTTGAGAACAAGTTCTCATTTGCAACTGCGACCTGATAGGTAGGAAGCTGTACATCCTCACAGTACACACACACACTCTCTCTTTACAGATGGACTATCCAAATCAAGGGTTACCAAACAATTTGAGAGAGAGAGAGAACTTGACACAAAGGACATGTTTCTGTTCTGTTGCCTATGCGTTATGTATTTTCTGTGTCTAGCAGCGTCCTCAGAGCATGCGCAGACCAGCTGGCTGGTGTGTTTACGGACATATTCAATCAATCCCTATCCCAGTCTGCTGTTCCCACATGCTTCAAGAGAGCCACCATTGTTCCTGTTCCCAAGAAAGCTAAGGTAACTGAGTTAAATGACTATCGCCCCATAGCACTCACTTCCGTCATCATGAAGTGCTTTGAGAGACTAGTCAAGGATCATATCACCATATCACCCTACCTGACACCCTAGACCCACTCCTATTTGCTTACCGCTCCAATAGGTCCACAGACAATGCAATCGCAATCTCACTGCACACTGCCCTAAGCATTTACATTTACATTTAAGTCATTTAGCAGACGCTCTTATCCAGAGCGACTTACAAATTGGCCATCTGGACAAGAGGAATACCTACAGTATGTAAGAATTCTGTTCATCGACTACAGCTCAGCATTTAAGACCATAGTGCCCTCCAAACTCGTCATTAAGCTCGAGACCCTGGGTCTCGGTCCTAGACGTTCTGACAGGCCGCCCCCTGGTGGTGAGGGTAGGAAACAACATCTCCACCCCGCTGATCCTCAACACTGGGGCCCCACAAGGGTACATTCTCAGCCCTCTCCTGTACTCCCTGTTCACCCATGACTGCGTGGCCATGCAGGCCTCCAACTCAATCATCAAGTTTCCAGACGACACTATAGTGGTAGGCTTGATTACCAAAAATGACGAGACGGCCAACAGGGTCCTCAGAGTGTTGTGTCAGGAAAACAACCTCACACTCAATGTCAACAAAATAAAGGAGATGATCGTGGACTTCAGGAAACAGCAGAGGGAGCACCCCCCTATCCATATCGAAGGGACAGTAGTGGAGAAGGTGGAAAGTTTTAAGTTCCTCGGCGTACACATCATTGACAAACTGAAATGGTCCACCCACACAGACAGTGTGCTGAAGAAGGCGCAACAGCGCCTCTTCAACCTCTGGAGGCTGGAGAAATTTGGCTTGTCACCAAAAACACTCACAAACTTCTACAGATGTACAATCGAGAGCATCCTGTCGGGCTGTATCACCGCCTGGTACGGCAACTGCTCCTCCCACAACCGCAAGGCTCTCCAGAGGGTAGTGAGGTCTGCACAACGCATCACAGGGGGCAAACTACCAGCCCTCCAAGACACCTACACCACCCGATGTCACAGGAACGTCAAAAATATCATCAAGGACAACAACCACCCGAGCCACTGCCTGTTCACCCCGCTATCATCCAGAAGGCGAAGTCAGTACAGGTGCATCAAATCTGGGACCGAGAGACTGAAAAACAGCTTTTTATCTCAAGGCCATCAGACTGTTAAACAGCCATCACTAACATTGAGTGGCTACTGCCAACATACTGACTCAAATCTCTAGCCACTTTAATCATACAAAATTGGATGTAAGAAATGTATCACTAGTCATTTTAAACAATGCCACTTTATATAATGTTTACATACCCTACATTACTCATCTCATATGTATATACTGTACTCTATACCATCTACTGCATCCTGCCTATGCCGTTCGGCCATCGCTCATCCATATATTTATATGTACATATTATAATTCATTCCTTTACCCTTGTGTGTGTTTAAGCTAGTTGTTGTGAAATTGTTTGATTACTTGTTAGATATTACTGCATGGTTGGAACTAGAAGCACAAGCATTTCACAAGCATTTTGCGACACTTGCATTAACATCTGCTAACCATGTGTATGTGACCAATGACATTTTATTTTATTTGACGTATGACAACTGGTTTGACATTTATTCAGGACATGTATGCATATGTATTGACTTGGGTGAAGGGTTATCTTTTCAAACAGAAGCTGAATATAAAACCTTTATGACTGCATGGTTGTAAAATTCTGGCTCCCAGACGGTATTAAGGTGTTAAGGTGTAGGATAAGCTCATCGATTGCTGTATCCCCAGACAGAAGATGCCGCCAGGCAAACACACTAGCACACCTTAACAATAGGCTTAAATTTTCCGCATTGACTGACCTCCATGTCTTAAAGTAATGATGGACTGTCATTTCACTTTGCTTATTTGAGCTGTTCTTGCCATAATATGGACTTGGTCTTTCACCAAATAGGGCTATCTTCTGTAAACCAACCCTACATTGTCACAACACAACTGACTGGTTCAAATGCATTAAGAAGGAAAGCAATTCCACGAATTAACTTTTAACAAGGCACACCTGTTAATTTAAATGCATTCCAGTTGACTACCTCATGAAGCTGGTTGAGAAAAAATGTATTTATTTCACCTTTATTTAACCAGGTAGGCAAGTTGAGAACAAGTTCTCATTTACAATTGCGACCTGGCCAAGATAAAACAAAGCAGTTCGACACATACAACACAGTAAAGGAGTAAAACAAACATACAGTCAATAACACAGTAGAAAAGTAAGTCTATATACTATGTGAGCAAATGAGGGAGGTAAAGGGAAAAAAAGGCCATGGTGGAGAGGTAAATACAATATGGCAAGTACAACACTGGAATGATAGATTTGCAGTGGAAGAATGTGCAAGGTAGAAATAGAAATAATGGGGAGCCAAATAAATAAATAAATAAAAACAGTAGGGGATGGGGTAGTTGTTTGGGCTAAATTATAGAGGGGCTATGTACAGGTGCAGTAATCTGTGAGCTGCTCTGACAGCTGGTGCTTAAAGCTAGTGAGGGAGATAAGTGTTTCCAGTTTCAGAGATTTTTGTAGTTCGTTCCAATCATTGGCAGCAGAGAACTGGAAGGAGAGGCGGCCAAATGAGGAATTGGCTTTGGGGGTGACCAGAGAGATATACCTGCTGGAGCGTGTGCTACAGGTGGGTGCTGCTATGGTGACCAGCGAGCTGAGATAAGGGGGGACTTTACCTAGCAGGGTCTTGTAGATGACCTGGAGCCAGTGGGTTTGGCAACGAGTATGAAGAATGCCAAGAGTGTGCAAAGCTGTCATCAAGGCAAAGGGTGGCTACTTTGAAGAATCCCAAATATAAAACATATTTTAATTTTAACACTTTTTTGGTTACTACATGATTCCATGTGTGTTATTTCATAGTTTTGATGTCTTCGATATTATTATACAATGTAGAAAATAGTCTAAATAAAGAAAAACCATTGAATGAGTAGGTGTGTCCAAACTTTTGACTGGTAGTATATGTATCCAGACTGGCATTATACTATCGCATCAGGGGCTTAAAACTTCTTCGGGATCAATGGGCCCCCCAAGTGACGGTTGAGCTAACGTAGGCTAATGTGATTAGCATGAGGTTGTAAGTAACAAGAACATTTCCCAGGACATAGACATATCTGATTTTGGCAAAAAGCTTAAATTCTTGTTAATCTAACTGCGTTGTCCAATTTACAAAAGCTATTACAGTGAAAGAATACCATGCTATTGTTTGAAGAGTTATAAACTTGAAAAGTTATTAATAAAACAATTAGGAACATTTGGGCAGTCTTGATACATTTTGAACATAAATGTAATGGTTCATTGGATCAGTCTAAAACTTTGCACATACACTGCTGCCATCTAGTGGCCAAAATCTACATTGCGCCTGGGCTGGAATAATACATTATGGCCTTTCTCTTGCATTTCAAAGATGGTACACATTTTTTTTAAACTGTTGTTTTTTTTCCTTTGTATTTTCTTTCACCAGATCTAATGTGTTATATTATCCTACATTAATTCCACACTGCGTAACTTAAAGGTGTTTCCTTTCAAATGGTATCAATAATATGCATATTCTTGCTTCACTGCCTGAGCTACAGGCAGTTAGATTTGGGTATTTCTTTTTTTAAAGGGTCCGGATCCTGTGCAGTCACAAAAACCATAAAGCGCTATGATGAAACTGGCTCTCATGAGGACCCCCACAGAAAAGGAAACCCAGAGTTACCTTTGCTGCAGAGGATAAATTCAATATAGTTAACTGTATGTCAGATTGCAGCCCAAATAATTGCAGACACATCTCAACATCAACTGTTCAGAGGAGACTGGGTGAATCAGGCATTCATGGTTGAATTACTGCAAAGAAACCACTTCCACTTTGGCCAAGAAACACAAGCAATTGAGATTAGACTGGTGGAAATCTGTCCTTTGGTCTGAAGAGTCCCCAAATGTGGGATTTTTGGTTCCATCCGCCATGTCTTTGTGATGCAGAGTAGGTGAATGGAAGATCTCCGCATGTGTGGTTCCCACCGTGAAGCATGGAGGAGGAGGTGGGATGTGTGGGGGTGCTTTGCTGGTGACACTGTGATTTATTTAGAATTCAAGGCACACTTAACCAACATGTCTATTTCAGCATTCTGCAGCTATACGCCATCTCAAGATTTATAATTCAACAACCCAAATGTCACCTTTGATTTGATTGTATTTCTTATGAAGGACATGCTGTCGCCTTATTATTTGCAGAACAGTGGGAAGGGGGAGTTCCTCATAACACCGAGTTCACGTTAAACGCGTCAGAGTAGGCGGTCCTTGCCTTATAAACACTGCGCATGCGCACAAACTGTCAGTCGAACCACGAACTAGAACTGCTATAGCCACGCGCCCTCTAACGCAATATTTTAATTTTTTTTTTACGACTTTAAATACAGCTAACTAATGTCGTACACTAAAGTAATACCAGGTCTAGTCAGGGCAAATTCTGACAACATCAAGAGAATATGCTTGTCTCAGGGGAGATTTCGGTCCACGGTCGCATCCAAGCAACGTAAGGAGGTTGAAGGAGGGAAAGAAGAGCAGCAACTTGTTGAGTGCACCGTGGTGAAAGCTGTTCAAGCAGACCTCATCAGCCAAACAAAAAATAACACCGATGCTCAAACACGGAAGATCGCAATCGACTTTGATAATACACACGAAGCGTATAAAAGTAAAGATAATATTGAGCTGCTTAGAAGTCTGTTGGTCTTCAAGCTTTGTACATTCGACTTCCTCGTTGACAAGAACAAGGAGGTAGGGACATTTTGATGAGATTGTTTTTGCTACATTGTGGTTAGTAGTAAATGGTGTGGTTAGTAGAACTTCTGACTGTCAAATAGCCATTATTCAAAAACACGAAACGGCATGTTAACAAGGGTCCAGGGAGTCTCGCAGTGGAAAAAGCTCAAATTCACTACTTAAATTCAATTGCTTGCTCTGACCTCATATTTGAGCTTGCTTTATGCGCGACCCACGTGACTACATAGCGAGCAATACAAGGATGTGGAGAGGCCAAGTACACCTGACTGCAGTGTGCAGTTCTGGGTGGGGCTCATTGTGGGCGGAGGCCCACGTTTGACCCCACCCACCGGTGTTTTTTTGTCCATTTGAGGTTTGACAGTCACACACTGAATACGAACACAAACGTTTGTGCAAGGTGTCGTAAGAAATATTAAAGTGGTACCAGCACATTTAACACTTTTTGGTTCAATGTAAAATTGTGTTGATAAATGTTATAACTTTGTAAATATATTTTTTAATATATTTAATTAAAAAATCAGTTACTACCTGTCCTGACTTATAATGCTGTTTACTTTCCTCATGAGAATGGAGACCATATAGACATACTGACAAGCTGAATGTGCTTTGTACATTATGTTATACCAGCTCCAGTAAAGAGATAAGAGACTCGGGTGACTTCTACGTCATCTTTACTAAAGCACATAGCACATAACACAGTCGCCCTGGGGACTGTTTAAGGGCCTCTGCATGCTCTTGAGGTGCCACTGGATGCTGATGGTATGTCAAGTGCTTCAGAAACTGTGTTATGTTGATTATTGTTGCTGTGCAATAGCAACATTGAAAGTGTCACATTTCTACAACTGAAGCCACACTTTATGATTGTGAACTCTGGAAGAGAGGAATAATAGTAAAGGAACAAGTTATACAACTTAATTAAACACACTGATGTAACTGAAAAAAACAGGGCAAATCAAAAAACGTGAATGTCAAATATATTCAATAAACAAACAAAGAAATAGTACCTCTGTGCCTCACTGACGCATGACCTTTGATGTGGTTGTTGACCATATATTGTTCAGCCTTATATGTGCAGAAGGGCCAGCGATGAAGTTGACTGCTGCTGCATTTTTTTATTTTGGGAATCTCGCCCTCCAAAAACACACTAACGTGTCTCTATACTAGAGGCCGACCGATTAATCGGAATGGCTGATTAATTAGGGCAGATTTCAAGTTTCCATAACAATCGGAAATCTGTATTTTTGGGCGTAGATTATTTTATTTTATTATTTTTATACCTTTATTTAACAAGTCAGTTAAGAACACATTCTTATTTTCAATAACGGCCTAGGAACGGTGGGATAACTGCCTTGTTCAGGGGCAGAACAACAGGTTTTCACCTTGTCAGCTCGTGGGATCCAATCTTGCAACCATACAGTTAACTAGTCCCAACGCAATAACGACCTGCCTCTCTCTCGTTGCACTCCACAAGGAGACTGCCTGTTACGCGAATGCAGTAATCCAAGGTAAGTTGCTAGCTAGCATTAAACTTATTTTATAAAGAACAATCAATTATAATCACTAGTTAATTACACATGGTTAATGATGTTACTAGATATTATCTAGCGTGTCCTGCGTTGCATATAATCTGACTGAGCATACAAGTATCTGACTGAGCGGTGGTAGGCAGAAGAAGGCACGTAAACATTCATTCAAACAGCACTTTCGTGCATTTTGCCAGCAGCTCTTCATTGTGTGTCAAGCATTGGGCTGTTTATGACTGTTTATGTTCATGCCTATCAACTCCCGAGATGAGGCTGGTGTAACCGAAGTGAAATGGCTAGCAAGTTAGCGCGCGCTAATAGCGTTTCAAACGTCACTCGCTCTGAGCCTTCTAGTAGTTGTTCCCCTTGCTCTGCATGGGTAACGCTGCTTCGATGGTGGCTGTTGTCGTTGTGTTGCTGGTTCAAGCCCAGTGAGGAGCGAGGAGAGGGACGGAAGCTATACTGTTACACTGGCAATACTAAAGTGCCTATTAGAACATCCAATAGTCGAAGGTTAATGAAATACAAATGGTATAGAGGGAAATAGTCCTATAATTCCTATAATAACTACAACCTAAAACTTCTTACCTGGGAATATTGAAGACTTGTGTTAAAAGGAACCACCAGCTTTCATATGTTCTCATGTTCTGAGCAAGGATCTGAAACGTTAGCTTTCTTACATAGCACATATTGCACTTTTACTTTCTTCTCCAACACTTTGTTTTTGCATTATTTAAACCAAATTGAACATGTTTCATTATTTACTTGAGGCTAAATGGATTTTATTGATGTATTATATTAAGTTAAAATAAGTGTTCATTCAGTATTGTTGTAATTGTCATTACTACAAATAAATAAAAAAATCTGCCGATTTAATTGGCATCGGCTTTTTTGTCCTCCAATAATCGGTATCGGCGTTGAAAAATCATAAATGTAGACCTCCACAAGTCTGGTTCATCCTTGGGAGCAATTTCCAAATGCCTGAAAGTACCACGTTCATCTGTACAAACAATAGTATGCAATTATAAACACCATGGCACCACGCAACCGCCATACCGCTTAGGAAGGGGATGTGTTCTGTCTCCTAGAAATGAACGTACTTTGGTGCGAAAAGTGCAAATCAATCCTAGAACAACAGCTCCAAAACCGCCATAAAAAGCCAGACTACGATTTGCAACTGCACATGGGGACGAAGATGGTACTTTTTGGAGAAATGTCCTCTGCTCTGATGAAACAAAAATAGTGGCCATAATGACCATTGTTATGTTTGTAGGAAAATGGGGGAGGCTTACAACCCGAAGAACACCATCCCAACCGTGAAGCACGGGGGTAGCAGCATCATGTTGCTTTGCTGCAGGAGGGACTGGTGCACTTCACAAAATAGATGGCATCATGAGGAGGAAAGATTATGTGGATATATTGAAGCAACATCTGACGACATCAGTCAGGAAATTAAAGCTTGGTCGCAAATGGTTCTTCCAGATGGACAATGACCCCAAGCATACTTCCAAAGTTGTGGCAAAATTGCTTAAGGACAGTAAAGTCAAGGTACTGGAGTGGCCATCACAAAGCCCTGACCTCAATTCTATAGAAAATGTCCGGGCAGAACTGAAAAAGCGTGTGCAAGCAAGGAGGCCTACAAACCTGACTCAGTTACATCAGCTCTGTCAGGGAGGAATGGTTCAATATTCACCCAACTTATTGTGGGAAGCTTGTGGAAGGCTACCTGAAAAGTTTGACCCAAGTTAAACAATTTAAAGGCAATGCTACCAAATACTAATCGAGTGTATGTCAACTTCTGACCCACTGGGAATGTGATGAAAGAAATAAAAACTGAAATAGATAATTATATTTAAATTATTATTATGACATTTAACATTCTTAAAATAAAGTGGTGATCCCAACTGACCCAAGACAGGGTATTTTTACTAGGATTAAATGTTAGTACTTGTGAAAATCTTGTCATCCAGAGTCACATATATGTATTTTCCAAGCTATAGCTCACAATATTTTAACATACAGCAGGTTTTTAAAGGACCAAAGACTTTGATCTGTTTCGTGTCTTAATTTTTGACATGGGAAAAAATATTGCGATACTGGTATCGTCACAGCCCTACAAATTTTAAGGAGCACTACTCAAGCGGGGGAGTTGTGGGTCTAACTCAGTTGATTATTTGCTCTGTCTCAGTTGATGGACCTCAGCAAGAAAGTGTTTGGCAAGCGGCTCTTTGAGAGGCTGATGAAGATGACGTTCTACGGGCAGTTTGTAGCTGGGGAGGACCATAACTCCATCAAGCCTTTGATACGTAAGAACCAGGCCTTCGGCGTGGGGTCAGTCCTGGATTACAGTGTGGAGGAGGACCTGACGCAAGAGGAGGCAGAGAAGAAGGAGATGGAGTAAGTAGTCTCTGTCATCTCTCGTCTATATCTCACAAACCCGGCCTCTATAACTCTAATAAAGGATATAGGGCTCCACACTTCAAACACAAGCTTCAACATTTTCTAGTTTCATAAGTTATTGATTAGGAATCATTGATTTATTTATAGCTATGTGCTATGGAGTGAGATGCCTATATTGCTACCTCAGTGGCCACTATGTAAACATGTTATGCAATTGACCTACGGCAAAATGCCACTGTCAAAATCATCTGATCCAATACTATTTGGCAAGGTTACGGCATACAGTTCCATATGTTGTACTTTTCTCTGATTTTACTGTAGTTTCTCCCTGCTATGTCTGTCTCTCTCCCTTTGAAACCCACAGCCTTACACATGTTTCATATTCATTAAAACCGGTGTTTACAACGTCCCAACCATAAAACATTTTTCTTGCGTCACTTTCAGTATCTGACGTTGCCCAGCAATACTCAGAGACTATTGGTCAGTTCAGACATACCCCTCTCGCCAGATTTGTTGAGCTGAAGGAGCACATTTATTCCAGTCCCTTTGAGAATGCAGTCACATGAGGTGGATTGAAACAAGCCAGCCTTGTTGGGTAACTTGACGCAGCCTTTGAAAGGAAGCCCAGGGAGTGTTATGTGATATGTTTTGGAAAGCAGCCCTCTCCTGTTTGGTCAGGGATTTTCTTAGACGGGCTATGCACACATTCAAGCTGAACTAACAATCGGAACACTGAAGCGGGCCCACTGAATGGTTCCAATTAAAGTGTACATTTGAGGAAGGGGCTTGAGTCCAGCAGAAATACATTAAATGTTAACAAATGTTATATGTTGTGTTACAGAAAGATTCAGTGATGCATACCATTTATGCATGCATAGCGCGCATTTCGTCATTAAAAACATGTTGCAGAACACATGTTGTGAACAAAATCCTACTTTCTCCATCAACTCGACCATAAGGAAATGTCCATATATGACAGTATTGGGGTCTACAAATCATTGCAAGTTATGGAACAGCCTAGAGAAGGCTGTGTACTAGGTGGCTCAGTATTTTGGGTTACCCATCATCCAGCTGCATCCCTCTCCATCTCCCCTGGTTTCGGATGTAAAATAATGATTAGGGAAGGAGTTGCTGCATAGCAATGTCTCAGCAACAGGTCAAAGGTGAGCCAGGGGGTGGGGTGATGGATGGTGGATGGGAATAACAGTGAATGGGTTAGTGATACCATCAAAGACTAACTTGGTAACATTCTGGCCTTACCTCATAATTGCTGTGGAACTCTTCACATGAGGAGACTAATCTGCACCTTTAGAGCCAAACTTCATGGATGGAATAACACAAAACATCCTCTCCTCTCGTGTTAATAATTGGATGTACCAGGGTGAAGGATGACTCATATTCACTGGAATTGTTCAGACAAGTAAGGCTTTAACACCCCCTTAACGTGATGATGGTCCGTCTGTACAGGATCAACCTGAATTAATCATTGTGGGAGTGTACCAGAGTTCCGGTCAACCTTTTCTTTTTTATTAATGTTGGCAAAGGACATGCTTTGAGTTTCAAATGTCAAATTTCCATTGAGATTGTAGAGTTCAGCCTGTGCAATTATTTATCCCCAGATAACATTTAGTGATGTTGTAAAAAATAGATAGCTACATATCACAATATTCTTTGGGGACAATATTATATACACTGAGTATACAAAACATTTTTCCATGACATAGACTAACCAGGTGAATCCAGGTGAAAGCTATGATCCCTTATTGATGTCACTTGTTAAATCCACTTAAATGAGTGTAGATGAAGGGGAGGAGACAGGTTAAAGAAGGATTTTTAAGCCTTGAGACAATTCAGACATGGATTGTGTATATGTGCCTTTCAGAGGGTGAATGGGCAAGACAAAAGATTTAAGTGCCTTTGAACAGGGTTTGGTAGTAGGTGCCCTGACAAATTGAGGCTCTTCTGGGGTCAAAGGGGGTGTAACTCAATATTAGGAAGGTGTTCCTAATGTTTTGTATACTCAGTGTAGATATTTGACTCCAAGTATCGATTGTGGGAAAATAAATAATACAAATAACATGTGTTACTGTAGGTAGAGCTTGTCGGATCTACTTGCGCCAAAACTCCAATATTTTTCATCCTATAGCTTGTTGTCCATCTTCTTGTTAAACAGTGAGCCAACATTTTTTCAGCACTTTAATTTCCCTGACTGATCAAAACCCATTTTCTCATGCTCTTTCTTGTTCCTCTGTAGCAGACATATAGTGAGCAATATGCTTGGGACAGCAAATCACGGTATCGAATGGCAATACATATAGAATTGTGAGAATCGCAATACATATTATATCGGCTGGCAATTCCCAGCCCTAATAACCTTGAGCGACGCAGCCACTGAGACAACAAATAGCTCAAGGAGATCAATTCAGTAATGTGCTAATGAGAGCTCAATATCCTTCATTTTATTCAAGCTTGGGTTTTAGAGTGGTGGATCTAGACTGGATTAACCTAGGCCATGCGTGATGCACTGAGGTTTTGAAACAGCCCCCCTTGTGACTCACAGTCAGCACTCTGTTATCAGAAGTCCACAACAGCACAAGAGATCAAATAGCAGGACATTTGTACTTCTACGTAACGTTAGGTCCCCTGTGCTGCCAGGCGTACCGTTTATAGCACAGTCAACATATTGGCACACACACTGGATAGGTTGTAAAACGCCGTGCTCAAACTGATATTAACAGCTCCTGCATGGGGAGCCTGTCACAAGACGAGATAATCTTTAGCGCATGACCTTGAGTTATGAAATTCTAACTGCTAATGCATTTGAAAACCTCATCTTACACCTTATCTACGTACTTCAATGTGATGTCCAACATCTTATATGGTACTAAACACCGGAACACATTTACAGTTATGATTTGCTGTTATAGTAGCGGTGGCAGACCGGCATTGATATTAGACCTAATAGTGTTAATTTGATGTTTCATCTGTTTCAGCTCCTGTGTGTCTGAAGCTGAGAAAGAAAGCCCAGGTGTGTATTTGCTGGTGGAATGTCAAAAGTTGTCATTTACAGTACTTTATGATGGACTTGTTTTTAATGTGTTCTTAATTTGTTGCAGTGCCAGCTGGAGAACACTTTGTAATGCAGGAACATGACTACAGTAAATGTTACCACTTGACAGACTTTTATTTATTTCTGGTGCATCAAGCAATCTGGTTGGTGGATGTGGGGGGAGTGAAAGCAGCGGGGGTCACGTTGCCAAAATGTCTGTTACTTCAGCCGTGTGTCTGAATGCTAACCTCCTGGGTCTATGCCAGCGGTCATTTAAGGGTTGATATAGGACTCTTATAGCAGGTGACATGAGAGTTTGCATGGTTGAGGCAAGTGGTTTCATCTGGATTTACTCTGGAGGCTAGGAGAGGGGTTAAAAAGGGCAGATATGCACGTTAAGTTAGGGAGAAGCTGAAACCCTGGTTCATGTCATGTGTTGCATGTTTTGGGGCCCTGGACTTAAATGTATGTAACTCTCCCCCCATGTATTTTTTTCTGACTGGCACTAGATATCTAAACATCTATTTTCTTTGACTTTTTTTGACGAATTGTCCACATTTCCAAAAATGGGATGGTATGCATATGAGTCAGTGAAAAGAAGCACAGTCCTGCTCATGGATGTGTTTATGCTGATATATGCTAAGACTGATGTCACTGTTGCCACACGTTCTAAAGAAAAAGATCTTCAGGTATCTGTGCCAAATTAGAACCGCGGTAGATGATTTAGGCGACGGTGGTGTGGGTCATTCCTATTGACACTAGGCTACTCCTGTCCTTTTCTCCCAGTGGCCGGTGTGGCTAGTCTAGAAGAAAGTCTGGTCGCCTAGATAGACTTCTCATGTTGTCTTCTAACTGTAGGCGTTGACCACCGTGAGAAGAAGTACAAGGCCCACCGTCAGTTTGGGGACCGTCGTGGGGGCGTGGTCAGTGCCAGGACCTACTTCTATGCTGACGAGGCCAAGTGTGACGCCCAGATGGAGACCTTCCTGAACTGCATCAAAGCGTCAGGCGAGCACACAATAAAAATGCAGTGATTGCATCAATTCATGCCATTTTTCTAAACGTCTTTGAAAGGTCAACCTAACAATCCTTGAAAGGTCAAACTCATTGCAGACTCTTTGCAGATGTTCTTCTATCATGCTTAATATGATTCTTATGATCTGTTTATCAATGGTGTTGTTGCTGCACTAAATATTATGTTGTATCTTCATTATTCCTCTCAGGGGGGGCCTCTGTAGATGGATTTTCTGCCGTTAAGATGACTGCCCTGGGCCGCCCACAGTTTCTGGTGTGTAAGACACTGGCTGTTAGACGCCCCTTTTTAGCCCTTGATTTAACATTGACAGTGATTGTGACAGTCCAGATGTATTTGTATAAAATGGTGCCCTTTCTGCTTCTCCCCTCTCCAGCTCCAGTTCTCAGAGGTGCTGGTGAAATGGAGGAGGTTCTTCAACCTCCTAGCAGCACAGCAGGGGAAGTCTGGCATGGATGCACTGGAGCAGAAACTGGAACTGGAACAGCTGAAGGTGCGTATCGCCTGGAGCAACACTCAAAGTAGAGATGTGACTGAGGTCAAGCAGATTCCCAGCTACTGAAAAGACTCCCTAGCGCTAACAGACTTTATTTCTGTGACAGCCTGTATGGTTTCTTTGAGACAAAAACACCTGTGGGGGAAAAAATGCTAGTAATTCCTTCTATCCTTAATGTTTCATCAGTATTAGGCTAGTTATTGAAATTATTTAAAAAATGTTGTTTCCCGTAGGAGAGTTTGACTAAGCTGGGTGTTGGAAATAAAGACGACATTGAGAACTGGTTTACTGGAGAGAAACTGGGCTCATCAGGGTAAGAGGTTAAACTCACCTGGAATGCATCATGAGCACAAAGTCTATCTACTATACAATGGAAAGGATGTGTGTATAGGACTGGACTTGACTTTGAATCTGCCATTTTCATCATGTTCTCCAGAACAATAGACCTCCTGGACTGGAATAGCTTGATCAACGACAGAACAAAGATCTCAAACTTGCTCGTCATTCCCAACGTTGAGGTGAGCTAGCCACATATTACACATTTACATACATATCCTTACAATATTTAACATGCAGCCATACTATCCACCTGAATTTGTTTGTACACAGAAACTCGAAGCACAAGTCCATCCATCCATGCAGAGTGTACATACATTGTATGCATGCATACATTAATGCATTTTGTAGTTCAAGTCAAAGTTTACTCTTAATGAAATGTGCGTTTCCGCTGGTCTTCTAGAATGGTCAGCTGGAGCCTCTGTTGAGGAAGTTCACTGTTGAAGAGGAGAAACAGATGAAGAGGATGCTGCAGAGAGTGGATGTTCTGGCCAAGGTAAGGCGATTCTAGAGTTCAGTATAGGGCACTGTTGCCAAACATGGTTTTACAATTCAACAGTTGTTTAACGACAGTATATTGACCCAGCGGTTCACATATGAATTGGATCATGGGATGCAGTACATCTCACATTTTACGAGAAACCTCAGTGAGCAGGCCAGGCCATACGTCAGTTTATTGGAAATAAACCTTTTGTCAATAGTTTTGTTTGTCAGATTTACTAACTTCAAAAAAGAATAACGCAACTTCAGAAATGTGGTCATTGTTGGGAAAGGTTTCAGCCCCCTCTGTTTGAATTAGAATTTCCCTCCTCCAATAGGAGCAAGAGTCTACTTCTATGACGTGTTGTATCCAGAGTCTGTTTGCTCTGAAGTGAGTCTCTATAGATAAAAGTACTAGCTTGGTCCCTAGGTATTACGTTATCATGGCTGTACTAAAGGCAACAGTAGATGGCAGTGGCCAAGTGCCTCCAAATGCTCAGCAACAGAAAAGAAGGCATAACATGACCACTGAAATGTTTCAAGTGATCCTGACAAATGGCTTCACTTTTGTGTTGAAGTAAAGCACCATTTGTATCCCAGGGGGTACAGCTGACTATCAGCGGAGGTTAACACAAGGCTGTTGTTGATTTTCATATCCCAGCATGCAGTGGACAATGGGGTGAGGCTGATGGTGGACGCTGAGCAGACATACTTTCAGCCGGCCATCAGCAGACTGACCCTGGAGATGCAGAGGATCTTCAACAGAGAGAAGCCCATCATCTTTAATACCTACCAGTGTTATCTCAAGGTGAGTCCTTGACACTGTCCTCAACACCCCCCCATCTCTGGTTGTTGTTCATCTTCATGTTCCTTGCATTTTTGTCAAGCTCGGGACTGTTGGGACTACATGTACAATCTCATAGATTATGTAGCGTCGGGAGGCCATCTGTCTGTGTATGGACTTGTCATGCCGCTAGGAATAGAGGAAAACAGATTTCATAACCCCTTTCATAGTTAACCCATAAAAGCCTTCCATATTTAACCTATAAAAGACCAACCTACTATATAAACCTTTTAAACCTGCTATATCCATGTTTATGCTGCATCTTTGTAGTTTTATGATAAGGTGTGTACACATAAATCTGATATGAACATATTAAACAAAAATGACATGACTGTGTTCCTCATTTACCCTTTATAAGAGATGTAATGGACACTCGGGTGATTTGTGTTGTTAACCGTAGCGTTATATCATTGTGTGACCTATTATGACTTCTACAGGAAGCGTATGACAATGTGTCTGTGGACGTGGAGCTGTCCCGGCGTGAGGGCTGGTACTTTGGGGCCAAGCTGGTTCGCGGCGCCTACATGTACCAGGAGAGGAGCAGAGCGGAGGAAATCGGTTATGAGGACCCCATCAACCCAGATTACGAGGCCACCAATAGAATGTACCACAAGTAAGGCCCATAAATGTGCTACGGTGTGAAGTTGCCCTTAGGTACAGATCTAGGATCAGCTTCCCACCCCCGATTTTAACCTTAACCATTAGTGTGGAAAATGCTAAACTGACCTAAGATCAACTTCACCCTACTCCCAGTGGTGTTCTGTGTGACTTTAGTAACTTGGTATTTACTTGTTTGAATAGGGATATGCATTATGTGATGAATCAGATCACTGGATTAGCTGAAGTTCATTGTCTCTTCCCTGATCCTCTGAAGGTGTTTAGAGTTTGTGTTGGAGGAGATTGACCACAACAGAAAGGCTAATGTCATGGTGGCGTCACACAACGAGGACACTGTCAAATTCACCCTGGGAAAGTAAGGCCAGCCTCTGGGCTTTATTCAATCAAGAGGCAGTTAGACTCGTTTAGGGTAGGACGTGCATCAGCTAGTGAATTCGTACATACATGTTGTTACACAAAACACCAAAACAATAGTGACACAACTTCATAGAAAGCAAATGTATTATATAAATGCTTATGTCAGTGAGGTGATGTTTATTATTGAGCCGTGTTATGTTTTTGAATATGTGCAACCCGTCTGTGTTGTTTTGGCAGGATGAACGAGATGGGTCTGTCCCCCACTGAGAAAAAGGTCTATTTTGGACAGCTGCTCGGCATGTGTGACCAGATAAGCTTCCCTCTAGGTACAATAATATCAACACGGTACTGTAGATTGTTGCTGTATAGTCAATGGGTTTATTGGAGATGAAGATTTATTGATTGGCATTTTGGTTAGGAATCTTCTTGAAGGCAAGCGTCCTTTAGGCCTCTATACCACAGACTCAACTATAGATGACTACGAAACAAACAACGTCAGGATCTCACTCAGTCACCTTATACCATACCATAGTTCTCCTTACACATTTGGTTGTTATATATAATATTGCTTTCTATTGTTTTGCAAAATTAGTTTAGAAACTAAAACGTTTAGACAAAAATAACTAATGTTTTTTGTGCTCGGGTGAAACATATTGCCTGTTGTTGTAGCTTCTCCAGTCACGTAACATGTTTCACACTCCCTCTCCGTCTCTGAGAATAGGCCAGGCTGGATTCCCAGTGTACAAGTACGTCCCCTACGGCCCAGTCAACGAGGTCATCCCCTACCTGTCACGCCGTGCCCTGGAGAACAGGGGCTTCATGAAGGGATCCCAGAGGGAGCGCAGCCTGCTGTGGAAGGAGCTCAAACGCAGGCTGCTCAACGGACAGATCCTCTACAAGCCTGTGTACTGACTGAGCTGACTGACTGGCACACCAGCACTCTGCCCCTTTTAAAACATTCCAGTGTCTTAACTGAACCTGCCCTGGTCACAATGGAGGAACCCGAACTGCCACTTAATTGGAATTTTCACATAGTCATGCACTGATGTCAATGGGAGACTAAAGTGAAAATTTGACTTCCAGTAAGTAGAAGTTAGGGTTTACTGTGGCTTTAGAATGTACTGTAGGTAGGTGTGTTTAGTACTGAGATATGATCCTAATGCCAAGTGACCCTCTACCTTCCTTTTGCTCTATTTATTGCTGTTGAAAGTGTCCTTATTATATACCATGATCCTTATCCACTGCTTTTGTCATGGTTTAGTGGCTTACAGTGGCTTGTGAAAGTATTCACCCCCTTGGCATTTTTCCTATTTTGTCTTCATGGTGCCGCTTGCTTGGTGGTGCACCTTGCTTAGTGGTGTTGCAGACTCTGGGGCCTTTCAAAACAGGTGTATATATATACTGAGATCATGTGAAAGATCATGTGACACTTAGATTGCACACAGGTGGACTTTATTTAAATTATGTTACGTCTGAAGGTAATTGGTTGCACCAGATCTTATTTAGGGGCTTTATAGCGAAGTGGGTGAATACATATGCACACACCACTTTTACTTTTTTGATTTTTTTTTTAAACAAGGTTTTTTTTTCACATGTCCAATACATGAAATCCAAATAAAAATCCATTTAGATCACAGGTTGTAATGCAACAAAATAGGAAAAATGCCTAGGGGGGTGAATACTTTTGCAAGGCACTGTAATCGGTGGTATTTCTTATGTAAATAACTTATTGAGTGGTTGTATTAAACTGTATTTGACTGCAGATTTTTTTCTGGATTTATTTAGGCTCCTCTTTAATGTGTCCATTGTCTCTGTGTTTCATTTCATGTTCAGAAACAGTTTTGTCAAAATGGAGTTGCCTGTTTTAGAGATTCTCTGGTACTTGCAGTGTGTACATGGTCCTGTGTGGCTCAGTTGGTAGAGCATTGGCACTTGCAACGCCAGGGTTGTGGGTTTGATTCCCATGGAGGACAAGTATGACAAATGTTTCCACTCACAACTGTAAGTTGCTCTGGATAGGAGTGTGCCAAATTACGTAAAATATATCATTTTTAACCAGTAGTTCTGAAATTAGAGCACACAAGTTAATAGTGGTCTACATCAGATACAGTGCATTCGGAAAGTATTCAGACCCCTTCCCCTTTTCCACATTTTGTTACATTACTGCCTTATTCTATTTCCAAAAAGTTTTGAGACACTGTAAAGTTCATGGAGAATAAGAGCACCTCCTCCCAGCTGCCCACTGCACTGAGGCTAGGAAACACTGTCATCACTGATTAAATCCACGATAATTGAGAATTTCAAGAACATTTCTCTACGGCTGGCCATGCATTCCACCTGGCTACCCCAACCCTGGCCAACAGCTCTGCACCCCCCGCAGCAACTGGCCCAAATCAATCTGGACCATCTCTTCCTAAAATTAACCACCACCATTGTTGCAACCCCTATTACTACCGTAATTTCTGGACTATTAAGCGCACCTGAATATAAAACGCACCCACTGAATTATTAAAAAATGTATTTTGTACATAAATAAGCCTGCACATGTCTATAAGCCGCAGGTGCCTACCGGTACATTGAAACAAATTAACTTTACACAGCCTTTAAACGAAACACGGGTTGTAACAAAAATAAATAGGCTTTAACGAAACACGGCTTGTAACAAAAATTAAACAGTAGCCTACCAAGAAAGTCATTGGTCACTATCTTCCTCCTGTGCACTGAAACCACTGAAGTCATCTCCTTCCGTGTCGGAGTTTAATAGCCTCAGAATTGCTTCATCCGATGTTGGATCGTTTTCATTGTCGCTCTCATCACTTTCATCCGGCTGAGCTCATGCTGCCCCTTCAACACGCAGCAGCCCAGCCTTTCGAAACCCGTTGATGATAGTGGATTTTTTGACAATGCTCCACGCTGTCAGGACCCACTGGCAGACTTGACCATAAGTTGCTCTTCGCATGCGGCCCGTTTTAGTGAAGGATTTCTCCCCACTTGTCATCCAAGCCTCCCACTGAACACTTTTACACTGATGTCGAATGGCTGCAAATACTTTGGGCCATCTGCTTTTCTTCCCTCTGAAAGCGTTTGTTGTCTTTTTGCACTGAGTCAGTTCCTCACGCTGCTGTTTCCAACGTCTTATCATCGACTCATTAAGGCCAATCCAACAGCGAGATCGATGCCTTCAATTTGAAAGCTGCATCATATGCATTTCTCCGTGTCTTTGCCATGATGAGGGTGACAAATTACTACTGTAATCAGAATTATGGGAAGTTTGAGCGCGCTAGATTTACGTCACATTATGTGACGGTGCTCAGTTTTTTTGAAAGCGGGAAAAATCCATAAATTAGCCACGTCATTGTATAAACCTCGAGGTTCAAAGCCTGGGAATAAAGTAGCGGTTTATAGTCCGGAAATTACGGTAGTTTGTTCAACCTCTCTTTCATATCGTCTGAGATTAACCCTAACCAACAATTTTGAATCCCACCGTACCTTTTCCACTGTGTAATCCAGTTTCCGAGCTGGTCATGGGTGCACCTCAAGGTCCTAAACAATATCATAACCGCCATCAATAAAAGACAGCACTGTGCCCCCATCTTTATCGACCTGGCCAAGGCTTTCGACTCTGTCAATCACGGTATTCTTAGCGGCAGACTCAACAGCCTTGGTTTCTCTAATGACTGCCTCGCCTGGTTCACCAACTACTTCTCAGATAGAGTTCAGTGTGTCAAATTGAAGGGCCTGTTGTCCCGACCTCTGGCAGTCTCTATGGGGGTGCCACAGGGTTCAATTCTCGGACTTTTCTCTGTTTCTATCAATGATGTCGATCTTGCTGCGGGTGATTCCTTGATCCACCTCTACGCATACGACACCATTCTGTATACATCTGGGCCTTTGGACACTGGTAACAAACCTCCAAACGACCTTCAATGCCATATAATGCTCCTTCTGTGGCCTCCAACTGCTCTTAAATGCTAGTAAAAATAAATGCATGCTCTTCAACCGATCGCTGCACGCACCCGCCCGCCCGACGAGCATCACTACTCTGAACAGTTCTGACTGAATACGTGGACAACTATAAATACCTAGGTATCTGGCTAGACTATAAACTCTCCTTCCAGAGTCATATCAAGCATCTCCAATCCAAAATGAAATCTAGAATCGGCTTCCTATTTCGCAACAAAGCCTCCTTCACTCATACTGCCAAACATACCCTCGTAAAACTGACTATCCTACCGATCTTTGACTTCGGCGATGTCATTTACAAAATAGCCTCCAACACTACTCAGCAAATTGGCTGCAGTCTATCACAGTGCCATCCGTTTGTCACTAGAGCCCCATATACTACCCACCACTGCGACCTGTATGATCTCATTGGCTGGTCCTCGCCACATATTTGTTGCCAAACCCACTGGCTCCAGGTCATCTATAAGTCTTTGCTAGGTAAAGCTCCGCCTTATCTCAGCTCACTGGTCACCATAGCAACACCCACCTGTAGCACGCGCTCCAGGAGCTATATTTCACTGGTCATCCCCAAAACACCTGCTTTGGCCGCTTTTCCTTCCAGTTCTCTGCTGCCAATGACTGGAACAAATTGCAAAAATCACTGAAGTTGGAGACATATCTCCCTCTCTAACTTTAAGCATCAGCTGTCAGAGCAGCTTACCGATCGCTGCAGCTGTACACATCCCATCTGTAAATAGCCTATCCAACCAACTACCTACCTCATCCCATATTTGTTTTTGTTTTTCTGTTATTTTTTGCACACCAGTATTTATCCTTGCACATCCTCATCTGTCACTCCAGTGTTAATTGCTAAATTGTAATTACTTCGGCATTATGGCCTTACCTCCTTACTTCATTTGCACACACTGTATACCAATTTTTCTATTGTGTTATTGACTGTATGCTTGTTTATCCCATGTGTAACTCTGTGTCGTTGTTTTTGTTGCACTACTTTGCTTTATCTTGGCCAGGTCGCAGTAGTAAATGAGAACCTGTTCTCAACTGGTCTACCTGGTTAAATAAAGTTATTAAAATAAAAATTCTAAAACTGATTACATTTTTTCACATCAATCTACACACAGTACTCCATAATGGCAAAGCAAAAAACAGTTTTTTAGACATGTTTGCCAATTTATACCAAATACACAAATACCTTATACAAGTATTCAGACTCTTTGCTGTGAGACTCGAAATTAAGCTCAGGCACATCCTGTTTCCATTGATCATCCCTGAGATGTTTCTACAACTTGATTGGATTCCATGTGTGGTGAATTCAATTGATTGGACATGATTTTGAAAGACACACACCTGTCTATGTACGGTCCAACAGTTGACAGTGCATGTCAGAGCAAAAACCAAGCCATGAGGTTGAAGGAATTGTCCTTAAAGCTCAGAGACAGGATTGTGTCGAGGCACAGTGGCCTCCATCATAATGGAATAGGTTTGGAACCACCAGCTGGCTGTCCAGCCACACTGAACAAGAGGAAGCAACTCCTCAGTAAAAGGCACATGACAGCACGCTTGGACTTTGCCAAAAGGCACCTAAAGGAATTTCAGACCATGGGAAACAAGATGCTCTGGTCATGTGATTTGTTCACGTGTTCATATGTGTCTGAAAACCATGTGCTTTAGGTAGTATTATATAATGACAGAGTCTTATTCAGATGTTCTCCAACTTGCTTAAGGAATAAATCATGCCAATGAGAAAAGTCCTGTGCATGTTTTGCAATGTTTGTCGCTGATAATAGTTTGAGAGAAGGTCTATCAACACGTTATCTTAATGCAAATATACTTTTTTTTAGAAAGGGAAATGTCTCATCTTTTAGGGTATTGATGAGAAGATGGAGTTCATGCTTTGTCAAATGATAAGCAGTGTTTTGTTGAGTTATAATTTCAGTTCAGTTGTTGTTGCCTCAACTGTCATATCTGTGTGTATCGGAAATCAGATGTTAATGTAGATTGTTTATCAAATAATATGCCGTTCAGATACTGTATCACCAAACTATTTAATGTTTGGGATAGGGGGCAGCATTTTCACATTTGGATGAAAAGCATGCCCAGAGTAAACTGCCTGCTATTCAGTTCCAGTTGCTAATATATGCATATTATTGGTAGATATGGATAGAAAACACTGAAGTTTCTAAAACTGTTTGAATGATGTCTGTGAGTATAACAGGACTCATATGGCAGGCGAAAACCTGAGAAAAATCCAACCAGGAAGTGGGAAATCTGAGGTTTGTAATTTTTCAACTCTGCCTATCGAATATACAGTGTTTATGGGGTCAAATTGCACTTCCTAAGGCTTCCACTAGATGTCAACAGTCTTTAGAACCTTGTTTGATGCTTCTACTGTGAAGGAGGGGGAATGAGAGGGGATTGAGTCCGTGGTCTGTCTGAGTGCCACGAGCTGGTCATGTGCATTCACGTGAGAGTTAGCTTGAGTTCCATTGCATCTCCGAAGACAAAGGAATTCTCCAGTTGGAAATTTATTGTAGATTTATGATAAAAACATCCTAAAGATTGATTCTATACCACGTTTGACATGTTTCTACGAACTGTAATATAACTTTTTGGACTTTTCGTCTGAACTAAGCGATCGCGCATTGAGCATTTGGATTACTGGGCTAAACATGTGAACAAAAAGGAGGTATTTGGACATAAATTATGGACTTTATCGAACAAATCAAAATGTATTGTGGAACTGGGATTCCTGGGAGTGCATTCTGATGAAGATCATCAAAGGTAAGTGAATATTTATAATGCTATTTCTGACTTCTGTTGACTCCAACATGGCGGATATCTGGCGTGGTCCTTCTGTAGCTCAGTTGGTAGAGCATGGCGCTTGTAACGCCAGGGTAGTGGGTTCGATCCCCGGGACCACCCATACGTAGAATGTATGCACACATGACTGTAAGTCGCTTTGGATAAAAGCGTCTGCTAAATGGCATATATATATATATATTATATTATTATTATATTATTATTATTATTATATATTATATTATATCTGTATGGCTTAATTTGTTGTCTGAGCGCCGTACTCAGATTATTGCATGGTTTGCCTTTTCCGTAAAGTTTTTTTTGAAATCTGACACAGGGGTTGCATTAAGGAGAAGTATAACTCTAATTCTGTGCATAACACTTGTATCTTATATTAAAGTTTATGATGACTATTTCTGTAAATTGATGTGGCTCTGCAAAATCAACTGATGTTTTGGAAGCAAAACATTACTGAACGCCAATGTAAACTGAGATTTTTGGAAATAAATATGCACTTTATCGAACAAAACATACATGTATTGTGTAACATGAAGTCCTATAAGCGTCATCTGATGAAGATCATCTAAGGTTAGTGATTCATTTGATCTCTATTTATGCTTTTTGTGACTCCTCTCTTTGGCTGGAAAATGGCTGTGTGTGTTTTTGTGACTAGGCTCTGACCTAACATAATCATATGTTGTGCTCTCGCTGTAAAGCCTTTTTGAATTCGGACACAATGGGTAGATTAACAAGACGTTTATGTTTCATTTGGTGTATTGCACTTGTTAATGTATGAAAGTTACATAGCTCTAAAAAATATTTTTGAAATTCGTGCTCTGCCTTTCCAGCGGAATGTTGTCGAGGGGTTCCGCTAGCCATAAGAAGTTGTTTAATGAATGAAAAGGTGAACAATAAATGAAAAAATTAACAAATGAAGGTCTGTATGTAGTTGTTTTCACACTGATGTGTAAAGCATGCAATGTTTTTTTTGTTTTTTTTGTTGCAGGATTCATGTTACCTGTCCCGTGAATGAAAAAAACATTCTGTAATACATTAACATTAATGTAACAGTTTATCTTCCGTCCCTCTCCTCACCCCAACCTCGGCTCGAACCAGGGACCCTCTGCACACAGACAACAGTCAACCTCGAAGCATCGTTACCCATCGCTCCACAAAAGCTACGGCCCTTGCAGAGCAAGAGAAACAACTACTTCAAGGTGTCAGAGCGAGTGATGTCACCGACCTATCTCCTGACTCTGCCTCCTCAACCCTCCTCTCCTCCCTTTCTGCATCCTTTGACTCTCTATGTCCCCTATCCTCCAGGCCGGCTCGGGCCTCCCCTCCCGCTCCGTGGCTCGACGACTCATTGCGAGCTCACAGAACAGGGCTCCGGGCAGCCGAGCGGAAATGGAGGAAAACTCGCCTCCCTGCGGACCTGGCATCCTTTCACTCCCTCCTCTCTACATTTTCCTCCTCTGTCTCTGCTGCTAAAGCCACTTTCTACCACTCTAAATTCCAAGCATCTGCCTCTAACCCTAGGAAGCTCTTTGCCACCTTCTCCTCCCTCCTAAATCCTCCTCCCCCCCTCCTCCCTCTCTGCAGATGACTTCGTCAACCATTTTGAAAAGAAGGTCGACGACATCCGATCCTCGTTTGCTAAGTCAAACGACACCGCTGGTTCTGCTCACACTGCCCTACCCGGTGCTCTGACCTCTTTCTCCCCTCTCTCTCCAGATGAAATCTCGCGTCTTGTGACGGCCGGCCGCCCAACAACCTGCCCGCTTGACCCTATCCCCTCCTCTCTTCTCCAGACCATTTCCGGAGACCTTCTCCCTTACCTCACCTCGCTCATCAACTCATCCCTGACCGCTGGCTACGTCCCTTCCGTCTTCAAGAGAGCGAGAGTTGCACCCCTTCTGAAAAAACCTACACTTGATCCCTCCAATGTCAACAACTACAGACCAGTATCCCTTCTTTCTTTTCTCTCCAAAACTCTTGAACGTGCCGTCCTTGGCCAGCTCTCCCGCTATCTCTCTCAGAATGACCTTCTTGATCCAAATCAGTCAGGTTTCAAGACTAGTCATTCAACTGAGACTGCTCTTCTCTGTATCACGGAGGCGCTCCGCACTGCTAAAGCTAACTCTCTCTCCTCTGCTCTCATCCTTCTAGACCTATCGGCTGCCTTCGATACTGTGAACCATCAGATCCTCCTCTCCACCCTCTCCGAGTTGGGCATCTCCGGCGCGGCCCACGCTTGGATTGCGTCCTACCTGACAGGTCGCTCCTACCAGGTGGCGTGGCGAGAATCTGTCTCCTCACCACGCGCTCTCACCACTGGTGTCCCCCAGGGCTCTGTTCTAGGCCCTCTCCTATTCTCGCTATACACCAAGTCACTTGGCTCTGTCATAACCTCACATGGTCTCTCCTATCATTGCTATGCAGACGACACACAATTAATCTTCTCCTTTCCCCCTTCTGATGACCAGGTGGCGAATCGCATCTCTGCATGTCTGGCAGACATATCAGTGTGGATGACGGATCACCACCTCAAGCTGAACCTCGGCAAGACGGAGCTGCTCTTCCTCCCGGGGAAGGACTGCCCGTTCCATGATCTCGCCATCACGGTTGACAACTCCATTGTGTCCTCCTCCCAGAGCGCTAAGAACCTTGGTGTGATCCTGGACAACACCCTGTCGTTCTCAACTAACATCAAGGCGGTGGCCCGTTCCTGTAGGTTCATGCTCTACAACATCCGCAGAGTACGACCCTGCCTCACACAGGAAGCGGCGCAGGTCCTAATCCAGGCACTTACTTGTCATCTCCCGTCTGGATTACTGCAACTCGCTGTTGGCTGGGCTCCCTGCCTGTGCCATTAAACCCCTACAACTCATCCAGAACGCCGCAGCCCGTCTGGTGTTCAACCTTCCCAAGTTCTCTCACGTCACCCCGCTCCTCCGCTCTCTCCACTGGCTTCCAGTTGAAGCTCGCATCCGCTACAAGACCATGGTGCTTGCCTACGGAGCTGTGAGGGGAACGGCACCTCAGTACCTCCAGGCTCTGATCAGGCCCTACACCCAAACAAGGGCACTGCGTTCATCCACCTCTGGCCTGCTCGCCTCCCTACCACTGAGGAAGTACAGTTCCCGCTCAGCCCAGTCAAAACTGTTCGCTGCTCTGGCCCCCCAATGGTGGAACAAACTCCCTCACGACGCCAGGACAGCGGAGTCAATCACCACCTTCCGGAGACACCTGAAACCCCACCTCTTTAAGGAATACCTAGGATAGGATAAGTAATCCTTCTCACCCCCCACCCCTAAAAGATTTAGATGCACTATTGTAAAGTGGCTGTTCCATTGGATGTCATAAGGTGAATGCACCAATTTGTAAGTCGCTCTGAATAAGAGCGTCTGCTAAATGACTTAAATGTAAATGTAAAATGACTTAAATGATTGAAACGCTATTAGTGCGCACCACCGCTAACTAGCTAGCCATTTTACATCGGTTACATTAACAGCACTGAAGCATTACAGAGGGGTCCAACCTCGGTGTCCAACCTGATCATCTGGAGTTGGCATAATGAATGAGGTAACAATGAGTTATACATACACAGATGTTTCTAGTCTTTCCCTCCTGTTGTCTTTTGTTGATACATGTGTGTGCCAGGTGCCTAACCACTTAGTAGAGATTGTTATGTAAGTTTGAAAGTTAAAATAAGCCTGCTTATGCAACTGGTTAATGGAACCAATTAGTTGGTTAATAGACTAAATCTCCCATAACACATGATTTTCTGACCCTACATGTTAGCTCATTCCACAAAAATGTCTAGCCTGAACATCGAACTTTCTTTTACATGCATTTAGGATGCTCCGGCTAGCCAATAACTATAACAATTAAAAACAGTCTACAGACTGTGCAAACCATGAGACTGGAAATTATAATTCGCCCAACCATTCGCGCAAAAGTGACAATGGTAGGATGCACGTGACATTGTCATCTGTGGCTTATGATGCCCCCTTGATGTCAAAATTAACATAGGATGTCTCACACGGAAACGTACATAACCTAAGACATTCATGCAATTTGGAAAGGACATGATATGATGGCTCCACTTCTAAAAAGGAATATAAGCAGTCATTGCCAATCAAATCAAATCAAAATCAAATCAAATCAAATTTATTTATATAGCCCTTCGTACATCAGCTGATATCTCAAAGTGCTGTACAGAAACCCAGCCTAAAACCCCAAACAGCAAACAATGCAGGTGTAAAAGCACGGTGGCTAGGAAAAACTCCCTAGAAAGGCCAAAACCTAGGAAGAAACCTAGAGAGGAACCGGGCTATGTGGGGTGGCCAGTCCTCTTCTGGCTGTGCCGGGTAGAGATTATAACAGAACATGACCAAGATGTTCAAATGTTCATAAATGACCAGCATGGTCGAATAATAATAAGGCAGAACAGTTGAAACTGGAGCAGCAGCACAGTCAGGTGGACTGGGGACAGCAAGGAGCCATCATGTCAGGTAGTCCTGGGGCACGGTCCTAGGGCTCAGGTCCTCCGAGAGAGAGAAAGAAAGAGAGAATTAGAGAGAGCATATGTGGGGTGGCCAGTCCTCTTCTGGCTGTGCCGGGTGGAGATTATAACAGAACGTGGCCAAGATGTTCAAATGTTCATAAATGACCAGCATGGTTGAATAATATGTTTTGCCAAGTTGCCAAGTTGCCAAGTTGTGTTGAAGGAGAAAAAGATACAAAGTTCAAATATTTTCCTATGATTTGAATAGTATCTGATGTTTTATTTCTGTCTTTGTTGCTCTCTAGAGTCTAGAGACCTTGGTATCTCTCCATTCCAGAAGTGATTCTAGCCTTCAGACATTGCTGTGATAACAGGCAGGGCAGACACAATCTGTCTCTGGCAAGCAAGCACAGACTGCAGCAGATGGTCGAGACAGTATGCAGAGCTATTGTTCCACTGCTGTGCAACATTACTCAATGTTCCATGGCATTCAAGCATTGTATAATAAACATTGTACTCCAACCAGCGCACCACACATGCACCTACAAAGCTTAAATATATTAGCTTCGGTGGGGTCATAGAAATGTAAATCAGGTTCAGTTAGATACCATCATAGAGTGACATTTTAATGTGTAAGTTCACCCACAGAGAATTTATTGCATGCTCCTGTGGTTCAAATCATTTCTCTATACTGAATCTGTATTCGGTGAAGATTGGGAGTTGGTGGGTTTCAGGGGATGGATATTAAGACAGAATGAGGATGACACACAGGGCCGACAGAGTGATGTATGAGGGGTGAAATGGGTTTCCCTCCATGATTTGCAGATGTGTTAGTGTCTCCTACACAACATTGTAGTGTACAATGCATCATGTATCACAGCTGTGCCAGCGTGGAACATGTTCTCTAGCTTTGTAGTTGGTAAACACACACACACACACACACACACACACACACACACACACACACACACACACACACACACACACACACACACACACACACACACACACACACACACACACACACACACACACACACACACACACACACATCTATGGTAGATTACAAAGAACAACACAGATGACAGTGAGAGAAAAAAAGTGTTATACAGATAGCGGAGTGTTGGAACACTTTTATTCTTTATTATACAACGGGTGAATAGTGATACAGAACAAAAAGACTGAACGACTGGGTCACGTCCATAGATACAGAACAAAAAGGCTGAACGACTGGGTCGCGTCTCCAACAACCCTAGATTTGTGTCGGGGACTGTATTTTGTGGAAGCATGAAAAAGTATGATTAATTAATCAAAATAATGTTTTTAATGAAAACATATCAATCATTATTTGTTGGTAACCCGTTGTATAAAAGTGATAATGCTCTCGAAGCTGGTGTTTGGAAGATATATTGGCACGGTTTGCCGGGCCTCGACGTCGTCTCGGGCCAAACAACACCTGTCCCACTATATCCTCCAAACACCCGCGTCGAGGGCATTATCACATAATTATCTCTGGTAACCTTTCTCTGGCTACAGTAGATTACTGTCAGACAGGAAGGAGGTGATGTATTTATCTGACAGCTTATTGAGCAGAATGAAGGTGAAGATGAAGGCCTGGCATTCCCTCTGTGTCTCCTACACGATATTCACATGAGCATATTCTTCATTGAGGTCCAACTAGACGTGAATTGTGATGATATAAACATTATACCATGTCGTGACTTTTTGAGAGCAATGCCGCTAGTAGGTTAAATAAAGGTTAAATAAAAAATCTAATAAACATGTGCACCATGCCACCACAGAGTTTCTAATCCCTGAGGAGCAATATCGGGAGACTTCTGGGAACACTTGCGAAACAGAATAGGCCGGGGTTTGGGGTTTGAGAAGTCAATGAGAGAAGTGACCAATTTTTTAATGAGCTTTCCCAGCCGACATCGCCATGACATCGGGAGAAGCAATTTTAGGCTAACTTCATACTGTACTGTCTTTGATGGTACAGTCGCAGACAGAACAATGAGACAGATATTTCACCGGATGTAAAGTGTGAAGCATCCGCTTGGTGTTTCCAATCACTACCAAATATGGTAGTGAGAGGAAGCCCAGTGCCCGGCAGTGGGAGAAGATGAAACGAGAAATTCTGGCTGACATTCTGCAAATGTTCTAATCCATGAAACACTTGACCTCAATACAGTTTTCTTTACCCTTTGCCAAAGTCAAAGGAGTGTAAAGACTAATTGAGTTATTGCACACACACACATCACAGAGTAGGCGTTCCCTAACGGAAATATGCAAATATATGCTTGAATGCACCAATAGGATCTCGCTAGCTCGTGCTTGGCTCTGCCCAGGATGACTCATTTGTTCCCATTTGAAAGGGTGGGATAATCTTGGTTTAGATATAAGAACCTTTGGTACAGTGTTATACATTACAACCACACGATGGCAGTCAAGTCAAACCCAGCAGCTACTGGATTCAGTAGTTAACAAAAGTCACAGGATTTACCATGTTGTGTCCTGAGAGCTGAAGGGAGCGAGAGAGCATTGTAATGGGAGCCAATCCATCTCTGATCTCTGAGAGGATGTGACCGACAGGATGTGGAAGTCTCCTGAGCAGCAACAGTCAATCAGTCAAAACAAGGCATAATAGAGGGTTTCCTCTCTACGTCTGCCCTTACTTACTCAAACCAAGTGACTATGGGTGTGGCTAGCGAGTGACTGGGGCGAAGCCCACAGCCTACACATCTCAAGTAAATATTATATATTATATTGACAAGATAGAGCAGTCATTGCACTATCAATGGAAATTAATTTCCTAGCCAATGAGAGGGCAAATATTAAGTAGTTTTTTAAAAAGTAGGATGCTTCCACTTCAGTGCATTCGTAACAGCCTAACCATGAAACAACGTATATTAGATCAAATAAGCCAAACTTAGCAAATTATCAATGACATTTTTTGTTGACCAAATTCGAAACTCCCCTTGACCTCCATACAAAAATTCCTCACTTATTTTCTTGGACAGATTTTGGGTGGAGTAAATGTAACTGGTGTGAAATGGCTAGCAACTTAGCGGGGTGTGCACTAATAGCGTTTCAATCGGGGACGTCACTTGCCCTGAGACCTTGAAGTAGTTGTTCCCCTTGCCCTGCAAGGGCTGTGGCTTTTGTGGAGCGATGGGTAACGATGCTTTGAGGGTGTCTGTTGTTGATGTGTGCAGAGGGTTCTTGGTTCAAGCCCAGGTAGGGGCAAGGAGAGGGACGGAAGCGTAACTGTTACATTGGTGCCGTGACCCGAATCCCTGGTTGCTGCGGAAAAGGAGGAGGTCAAAATGGGGTGAGTGTAACTGAAGTGAAAAGGCTAGATAGTTAGCGGGGTGCGCGCTAGTAGTGTTTCAATTGGTGATGTCACTCGCTCTGAGACCTTGAAGAAGTTGTTACCCTTGCTCTGCAAGGGCTGCGGCTTTTGGGGAGCGATGGGTAACGATGCTTCAAGGGTGGCTGTTGTTGATGTGTGCAGAGGGTCCCTGGTTCGGGGCGAGGAGAGGGACGCAAGCGAAACTGTTACATAAACCCTCTTGCTTCGCCTCTTCCTCTTTTATGTTGTGTTTTTATTTAACCTTTATTTAACTAGACAAGTCAAATCTTATTTACGATGACGTAAATATAGGACAAAACACACATCACAACAAGAGCGAAACCACAACACTACATAAAACGAGACCTAAGACAACAACACAACATGGTAGCAACACAACATGACAACAACATGGTAGCAACACATGGCAGCAGCACAACATAGTAGCAACTCAAAACATGGTACAAACATTATTGGGCACAGACAACAGCACAAAGGGCAAGAAGGTAGAGACAACAATACATCACGTGAAGCAGCCACAACTGTCAGTATGATTGTCCATGATTGAGTCTATAAACGCAGAGATGGAGATAAAACTGTCCAGTTTTAGTGTTTGCTGCAGCTCGTTCCAGTCGCTAGCTGCAGCGAACTGATAAGAGGAGCGACCCAGGGAAGTGTGTGCTTTGGGGACCTTTAACAGAATGTGAATGGCAGAACGGGTGTTGTATGTGGAGGATGAGGACTGCAGTAGGTATCTCAAATAGGGGGGAGTGAGTCCTAAGAGAGTTTTATAAATAAGCATCAACCAGTGGGTCTTGCGACAGGTGTACACAGATAACCAGTTTATAGAGGAGAATAGCGTGCAGTGATGTGTCCTATAAGGAGCATTGGTGGAAAATCTGATGACCGAATGGTAAAGAACATCTAGTCGCTCGAGAGTACCCTTACCTGCCGATATATAAATTACTTCTCTGTATTCCAGCATGGGTAGGATGGTCATCTGAATCAGGGTTAGTTTGGCAGCTGGGGTGAAAAAGGAGTGATTACGATAGAGGAAACCAGGTCTTGATTTAACCTTAGCCTGCAGCTGGGAAATGTGCTAAGGGAAGGACAGTGTACCATCTAGCCATACTCCCAAGTACTTGTATGAAGTCACTACCTCAAGCTCTAAACCCTCAGAGGTAGTAATCAAACCTGTGGGGAGAGGGGCATTCTTCTTAGCAAACCACATTACCTTTGTTTTGGAGGTGTTCAGAACAAGGTTAAGAGCAGAGAAAGCTTATTGGCTGCCGCGGAACACTTTGTTGTAGAGCATTTAACACAAAATCCAGGGAGGGGCCAGCTGAGTATAAGACTGTATCATCTGCATATAAATGGATGAGAGAGATTCCTGCTGTTGTTGAGAAGAGCGCGGGCCTAGGATCGAGCCTTGGGGTACTCCCTTAGTGACATGCAGTGACAGAGACAGCAGATATTCTGATTTTATACACTGCACTCTTTGAGAGAGTTAGTTAGCAAACCAGGCCAAAGAACCCTCAGACACACCAATACTCCTTAGCCGGCCCACAAGAATGGAATGGTCTACTGTATCAAAAGCTTTGGCCAAGCCAATAAAAATAGAGGCACAACATTGCTTCAATCAATGGCAATGTTGACATCATTTAGGATCTTTAAGATTGCAATGACACATCCATAACCTGAGCTGAAACCAGATTGCATACTAGAGAGAATACTACATCAAGAAAGCCAGTCAGATGATTATTGACAATTTTTTCCAAAACTTTTGACAAACAGAGCAAAATAGAAATTGGCCTATAACAGTAAGGATCAGCTTGATCACACCCCCTTTAAATAAAGGATGCACTGTGGCTGCCTTCCAAGCAATGGGAACCTCCCCAGAAAGGAGAGCCCTGTTAAAAAGGTCAGAGATAGGCTTGGCGATGATAAGGGCAGCAACCTTAAAGAAGAAAGGGTCTAAACCATCTGACCCAGGTGTTGTTTTGGGGTCAAGTTTAAGGAGCTACTTTAGCACCTCAGACTCAGTGACCGCCTGCAGGAAAAAACTTTATAGTGGGGCAGGGGGAACAGGAGGGAGTAGAATAAGAGCTAGTCGCATTAGAAGAGGTGGGAGATGAGGAAATGTTGGACAGGCAAGGAGGCATGGCTGAGTCAAATATGAATCCTGATTTAATGAAGTGGTGATTAAAGAGCTCAGCCATGTGCTCCTTATCAGAAAACAACCATATCATCAACATTAAGTGACATGGGCAGCTGTGAGGAGGAGGGTTTATTCTCCAGGTCTTTAACCGTTTTCCAGAACTTCTTGGGGTTAGACCCACAGAGAGATAACTGCTCCTTAAAGTAACTAACTTTGGCCTTCCGGATAGCCTGAATGCACTTATTTCTCATTTGCCTGAACGAGAGACAAATTTAATTTTTGAGGTAGAGTAACTCTGCCAGATAACAGTCGAACCAGGGGCTGAACCTGTTTTTAATTCTCATTTTCTTTATGGGTGCGTTTGTTAAAAATACCACTGAAAATATCAAAAAATAAGGTCTAAGCGTCTTCGACAGAGGGGATCAAGCTGATTCTATACCAATTTACAGAGGTCAGGTCATAAAGGAAGAATTGCTCATTAAAGTTTTTTAGCAAGCGTCTATGACAAGTCAGGACAGGTCGTTTAACTGAGCAGCCGTTATGAACACAGGTGGTAAAACAGTAATCACTAAGTGTAACAATATAATTTTAAACCGTCCCCTCGCCCATACCCGGGCGCGAACCAGGGACCTTCTGCACACATCAACAACAGTCACCCTCGAAGCATCGTTACCCATCGCTCCACAAAAGCCGCAGCCCTTGCAGAGCAAGGGGAACTACTACTTCAAGGTCTCAGAGCAAGTGACGTAACCGATTGAAACGCTATTTAGCGCACACCGCTAACTAAGCTAGCCGTTTCACATCCGTTACATAAGGTTATTGCAGAAAACACTAGACTGATATCTATCAGGATTATTTGTGAGGATAACATCAATGGGAGTAGCCTTTTCTGGGTGTTTGGAGTCATGCCTTGTGGGATTGGTAATAATCTGAAAAAGATTTAGGGAGTCCCATTGCTTGAGGACTTGGTCAGGTGGTTTAAGCATGTCCCGGTGTAGGACACGTAACAAATTCAGACTTAGTAAGTGGCCAGGAGAGAGCTTAGGGCAGGTAGGGTACAGGCCTTTGCTGATGTTGGACGATAGCACCCAGCAATAGTCAACAAAGAGCTATTTGAAAGTTTAATGCTTAAAACCAGCAAATCAAATTGTTTGGGGACAGACTTGGTGGAGACAACCGAGCACTGAAGGTGATCCTTGGTAAAGATTGCCACTCCAACACCTTCGGAAGATCTGTCTTGCCGAAAAAGGTTATAACCAGAAAGATTAACATCAGTGTTCAAAACACTTTTTCTTTACCACGTCTCAGTAATGACCAACACATCTGGATAAGAGCTGTGAACCCACAGTTGATAAAATGGAGGTAATACGCTTCTAGTGTTAATTAACATGCAGAAAACCCAGGCTTTTATGAGAGCAGAAATTAGTGAAGGAGATATCAGATCACAAGTCAGAATTGGGGCTAGCAACAGTAGATGGGTCAGGGTGTACATGGACATTTCCAGGTATCATCAGAAGTAATACAATCAATGATTTATGACATTTGAATGTGCATTAGATGGCAAAAAGATCATAATGTACAGCAATTTCATCAGGTAACATGAATACAAAGTCGATGAGAGGTGGTTAGAATAGGATGGGAGAGTCCAAGAGTCCTTGTAACCAATAGAGAGTCAGAGACCAGAGTGTGGGAATGAGCATAGTCGGTCCCATAGTTGGGTAAACAAGCAAGTTCATAATCAACAGAGCACGAAAGGAGAGTCATGAGGCGAATAGCATAAAGCACAAGAAAAAAAATATAACGACTTGGGGCTAGCCATTGTAAGTTCAGAGTCACTCGTCCCAACAGTGCGTGTGTTCTGGAGGCGAGTGAAAGCTTGGGAGAGAGGGGGGAGTGTGGTGGGGTTACCTGTACCAGACAGGGAGAGACTGGCCAGGGCAGACGGTGAACATATCGTCAGTTGGAATCCAAGCAGCAGTGGAGCAGGCAATGGGAGCAGGTGTCACACCTACTTGGGAGAAGCTTTTTTCGGGAGGCAGATTCCTAGGTAGAAAATCCCAGCTAACTACCTAACGTTGCTAGCAAGACTCTGTCCAGCTTTTTTTCACATTGAAAAGTTTTTTTTTAGCTAGCAATATCTCTTCAGTTTCCACAAATTGTCCTTTACGACGTCCAAACAAAGTTGTTCTGTGGCTGTTGTATTTTGGAGATTGCGAGGAGGATATCTTCTGATGTGATCAAGGCAACAATATTGTTTCTTAATGAGGTAATTTACAACTGAAGTGTCCTGGCTGCATATCAGTTCAAAACAGAGATGAAATCAGGCGGTACTGTATTGTAATGACCCCTGCACAGATGGAGGGGGCTTCCATGGACTCTGCATTTGGGTGGGGGAGGCTGTGAAACTCTCCTGCCATTGTTGGGCTCAAGGGCTTTGACACCTCTCACTTCCCACCTCAGTGCTAATTGATCTGATCTGGAGTTTTGATTTGGAGCGAAGGTTATGTTGTGGAGTGTGGAATCCTGTATATGTCTTTGTGGAAAAATCCAAGTTTATCTAACTTTAAATCTATATTTTTGTAAAAACATGCTGAAAAATGTGGGAACCCCATCTGCTCATGATCTCGCTCTCTCTCGTTCTCTCGCTCTCTCGCTCTCTCACTCTCTCTCTCTCTCTGTCTCAAGGAACAATGAAACTGTGTGGGTTACAGAGGAACCTAGTTTATCTGTCCTTTCCGATCTTGTGTTGTTCTCTGGAGACTGCAGAGAGGTAACCTGATAAATTCATGTTCAACAACTGCAGATCTGAGTTGATCTAGATTCGGACATGACAGAGCTCAGAGATAACTTTCAGCTCTCCTGCTAAAAACAAATTAGCCCCGTCTGTGTTAAGACACAGCTACAGAGCCAAGTTCAACAGCACTGCACACACAAATCTGACATGAGACAGACAGGCTAATTAAAGCCTCTGAAGATTAATTGGGGAAGTGATGTGGAATTAAACTCCACTCTTCATTCTGTACAGAATCAGAATCAGCCAGGAGGTGCAACACAGAACAGGCTTCACAGAGAGTAATGATGCAGTTAGCTGTGCATCTTGGACTCAGGGGTAGACGTAATATAGTAAAGACAACGTAGGACATTCCAAGTAGTATGAATGTTACATTTCCTATGGTATGTATTTATTTGTGGATGTTCATCATCATCCATTTCGTATGATATATTACTAATTACAATTCGTATGATATGCTACGAATTACAATTCGTACAATATGTTATGCATTTGCGGAACTTGTTGCGAATTCCAATTTGTTGAAGCAAGCTTTTGCTAGGGGGCTAGGTGGCTAACATTAGCTAGGCTGGGGGTAGGGATTAAGGTTGAGGTTAGGGTTAAGTTTAAAGGGTTGAGGTTAAGGTTAGCTAACATGCTAAGTAGTTGCAAGGTTGTCCGTGATGAGATTCAAATACGCAACCTTTGGATTGCTAGAGGCTCACATTATCCACTCACCCATCCACCTCAACCAATCACCCTACTTTCGTTCTTGCCTTAAGTAATCTTCTGTCTTATGTAACCATACCAAACGTAACATATCATACTCATTTAAGTGTCCTGGATTTAAATGTAATATTTTACGTCTAAGTCTATGAGACCAAGCTGAGCTTGGAAGGAAAAGGAAGGTGTTGGAATAAGTCTTGACTATAAATCAATGACCCACTGGCCAGTGCTGAATATACTTTATTACAAACAAACCAGAAGGCAAACAGTTTGAAAGGATGTTTAAAATGGCTATTAATGCGTTTAAAATACAAACACCATGGGAGTAAACAAAAACTCCACATAATTTTGTGTCCTACAAACATTTCCTAATTGTCTTGATGGAAATGGCCCAAACCAGATTAGTAAGAACACCATACATCTGATAAACAATTCAACTAATACTAATGATCACGTAAAAGCAATAATGAGGAGATAAATTACTAATTGGTCGAGCGGCTATTAAACTGTCAGGACAATCGGCGATGAGAGTGAAGATGTTCAATGGATTGGTACAATTTCACATTCTCTTCACGCCTTTCTTCAACTTAATGACTTAACCTGCGTGAATAATTATCACTTGTAAATGATTTTGTTTGGAGCCAAACAAGGCAATACTAAAGCAATTCTCCACTCCATTCCATAGCAATTAGGCTGAGCCATAGCACCAAACGGGTCATAAAGTAGAGCTGAATAGGAGTAACTTTGTCTCTTTAATGCCGCCCCTGGCTGTTGAAGGTTTGGATATGTAGCTGGGCCCTATCAAAGCCTCGTGGTGCCTAAATAAATAATTGAACAGGTAATTATCTGAGGTGTCAATCTTTCCCCGGCAGACATAGTAAAACTGCATCCTCAGACATATGTCAGACACAATGTACTAGGACTGTTACAGGGTAAGGCAACAAAGCCTTCTTTCCCAGTGTTTTAGAGTGTGACTGTTCTATGAATCTGGGTTAATTCTACATCATCTCACCCTGCATCCCATGGTAGAGTATTGCCATCAAACCCGGATGAGGCAGAGGCCAATCCAGTAATATTATCCTGAGACAGCTGTTTCCATGAGCTGCTCAGAATCAGAATCCATTTCATACAATTTGGATTAATTAATGTGTCACATTTTTCCGCTGTGCACCGGCAAGAGGGAGATGCTGTTCGTCATCGGGATAATGATGGGACTGAAATGAGATATGCACACCGAAAGCTCTGCCTGTAGGGTTTATGAGGTGAACAGAGTTTCACAATCACAAGCACATACACACTCATGCATGTACACACACACACAGACACACACACACACAGACACACACACACACACACACACACACACACACACACACACACACACACACACACACACACACACACACACACACACACACACACACACACACACACACACACACACACACACTGTGTCAGAAAGCTGTTAGCTGTTTATAAAACTTGTTTTCACATTTGATACACACTTAACACAAGTGAGATCTTTCGCTGGATTAATTGGATCTTTGGTTATTTTAGGATTTTGGGACTGAATTTAATTGAACATTTACTTTCATTGTAGGACATAGGCTGGTCTAATCTTTTTTTTTGTGACAAACTTCTTATTTCGTTTTGGGAAATAGGACATACCATATTTATTTCTATACTATACCAAATTGGGATGGGGCGAAATGCTAGTACCTGGAAATACAATTTAAAGTTTGGTACGGATAGTCCTCCTGTCTTTCCCTCTTAGTAAATGTGATCATTTGTCCAGGATACTTTGTCATATACATTTTTTAAACGTCACAATGAATTTTGTCCCAATAGCCAGAAAGGGGAGCCATAGGAAGCATTGAACTACAAAAATACAGCTGTGCAAATATATTAATTCTGACAATAGTTATTCTGCTGGTTAAAGCAACTGGGATATTATTCCATCTACTGAGTCAGATTGAATTGATTTGAGCGCTCTGTTGAAGTTTCTGGCAATGGTTTTATCTAAGGAAGGAAATATATCTACTCCCAAATATTTGAAATGGGAAACGATTGGGATTCCATAAATAGAGATGAAGTCCTCCATCAGGGAAAGATGCATTTTATAACTTGAGATTAAGCTGAATTTATCAATGATCTTCAATGTGCTGATCAATGAACAGTTCATTACCTCTGTCAAATGTTAAAGTTATGTTTGCATTTGATTTTGTTTTTGCAATAATGATGGTGACGCAACAATAATACACATTTACCATAGGCCTATATCTAAAAATACATACAGCCAAATTACATATATACTTTATACCGGTATGCATCATTTTAATAGCAGGACACTGTTATGTCCATCATCGCTCTGAAGAATATGAATTAAGCTCTTTGAAAAGGCTTATGGCGCTGGGCTTGAACAAAACAACTGCATAACCTTGTGGATCGTCAAGAGCAATTATTTCCTCCTGATACAAACGGCAAACTGCTGAGAAACACCTGCAAAATGCAAAGTTATTAGAGTACAAAATGCAAAGTTATTAGAGTACAAAATGCAAAGTTATTAGAGTACAAAATGCTTAAGAGAAACGACGGACATGTTTACAAATCTGAAATTGGACAGGTGCTCTAAACCTTTGAAAACAAACCTTTAGCGACAAATGTCCTAAGTAATGCTGGCTACCACCCGGTTACTCAACCGTGCACCTTAGAGGCTGCTTCCCTATGTACTGTAGACATAGAACACTGGTCACTTTAATAATGGAACACTGGTCACTTTAATAATGTTTGCATTGTACACAGCTGTCCAACTCCAATCAAAGAGCACACGCGTCCACATTTATAAATGGAAGTATAAATATGAAAACAGGAGGGAGAACGCACAGATTTGGAACAAACCATGCATTTTAAGTATTGATAGTGTGCAAAGTACCAAGTTTACTGCGTGCATTTGAATTGGCATAAGTCGTTTGTCAGTTCCACATGTCAGTTCTGACATGTCATGTCAGTTCCAGCTTGCATTTCTCCATCACAGGTGCATTCCCACAATCTGCCACTCTGCCATGAAGCACTGTGTCCCTAGACAGTACTGTAGGGATGGCGTGCATCTCACGGATGAGGCCACTGACCTCTTCCTTGAGAGTATGGGAGCTGGTGTCTCCTCCGTTCTAACAAGACGCACTCAGTAGTACAAAGCACCACACTCCCTGCCACTTGCCTGCCACTCCACAAACCCCAAGGCTCCTAAGAGCCACCTAATACATGAAACTAAGTGTTAGTGTATGTGTGTTAGTAGGGGGCTGTCAAAACTATAAACAAAATCATTTTCCAAATGTATCCTCCAGGAGGCTAACCCACAATTGTCAGATATACAGGCGGTACCTCGAGCCATTAGAGTACAGACCCTGCAGTTAAAACGAATTTTGACATTTAAATGAACAGTATTGAAGCGTTCGTTCCCAAAACTATTTAGTTTGTTTATTTCTCTTGCTTGGTTAAAATACAATAGTCTAAAACAGTTGATTTGTTAAAAACAGACACATTTAATCACGTAGCTAACCAAGTTAGCAAGAATGCCATTTTCTATTGACTGAGAGTCAGACCTGAGCCAACTCTCCCTGTTTATCGTGAGGAGCCAAGGAGGAGACCAGAGCCGGTGTTGGAGGTGAGCGAAGCAGAGACTGTGAAGGAGTTAATGGGGAAATTGGAGGAGAGAGAAATGAGGGAGTTGCTGTGTTGGTGCTTTTTGCATGGAATTCGCCCGAAGGAACGTGTCGGGGATTTGATGGCACCTGGGTCAGCGCTCCATACTCGTCCTGAGGTGCGTGTTAGTCGGCTGGTGAAGTTGGTGCCAGCCTCACGCATCAGGCCTCCTGTGCACATCCCTAGCCTTGCACGTCCTGTGCCAGCACTGCTCTCAAGATCTCCAGTACGCCTTCACGGTCTAGCCCATCCTGTGCCACCTCCACACACCAACCCTCCGATAGCAGCTCCCCGCACCAGGCTTCCTGTGCGTGTCCTCGGCCCAGTACCACCAGTGCCAGCACCACGCATCAGGCCTACAGTGCGCCTCGCCTCTCCTGCGCTGTCGGAGCCTCCCGCCTGTTCAGCGCTATCAGAGCCTTTCTCCTCTCCTGCGCTACCGGAGTCTCCCGTCTGTTCAGCGCAGCTAGAGCCTTCTTCCTCTACAGCGCTGCTGGAGTCTCCTGTCTGTTCAGCGCAGCCAGAGCTGTCAGCCTGCATGGAGCAGTCAGAGCTGTCAGCCTGCATGGAGCAGTCAGAGCTGTCAGCCTGCATAGAGCAGCCAGAGCTGCCAGTCTACATGGAGCAGCCAGAGCTGTCAGTCTGCATGGAGCAGCCAGAGCTGCCAGTCTGCATGGAGCAGCCAGAGCTGCCAGTCTGCAAGGAGCTGCCAGTCTGCAAGGAGCTGCCAGTCTGCAAGGTGCTGCCAGCCTGCATGGAGCAGCCAGAGCTGTCAGTCTGCAAGGAGCTGCCAGTTTACATGGAGCAGCCAGAGCTGTCAGTCTGCATAGAGCAGCCAGAGCTGCCAGTCTACATGGAGCAGTCAGAGCTGTCAGTCTGCATGGAGCAGCCAGAGCTGTCAGTCTGCATGGAGCAGCCAGAGCTGCCAGCCTGCATGGAGCAGTCAGAGCTGTCAGTCTGCATGGAGCAGTCAGAGCTGTCAGTCTGCATGAAGCAGCCAGAGATGTGGGCATGTGGACAGGGTGGGCACCTGGATCACATCTGGGAGGCAGCCCGGTTCCAAATAGAATATGATCAACTTTCAGCCAGTGTTAAACACACCTACATGAGCGACCGGATGAGATTAATCGAACCCCCTCAATGATTCTGATGTTGTTTTACCTGGGTGCACCTAGCTGCAGCGCCCACAACCCCTGACTACTTTTTACTTGTTGAAGGCAACTTCAGATTTTCTAGGAACACCCTGAAAAGTAACTTGACACTGTGTTACTCAGTTAGCACAAATGTGGTTTAAAATCATGTCAAGGCAGGAGAAGGGGCGTATGACGGTAGAAGCTAGAATGTATTCTACATGTTTGAAACAGCGATGCTGTCTGTCGAATATGGTGAGTCTAAAGGGAGCATGCATTTGCACACTTGCAGTGCACAACTGAACTGAGGGTCTGTTTACATGTGCGTTTGGGGTTCAAACATTGACTAAAGCTATATGCGGTTCATAACTAGCTAACTAGTTTCTTAACAAAGCAATGTTTGTTTTCTTGGCCATGGTTGTGTTGTAGTCTTGGTTGTTTTTATTTGAGGAAATGTAACATGATAAATATGTATAAATCCTCTGGTTGGTTAGTTGGTTCTCAGTCAGTCTCAGCTGGCTAGCAATCTTGCTGCCAATTTAGTGACGCTAGTTAGCTAACAGCAAACTGACAATATTGAAATGTCCATGTTAGATATGCTTAGCTAGCCAGTCTAATAGCGGTAACTAACTCACTTTTGTACATTGCACTGGTCCGTACAATTGACCTTATTTTAGTGCCCAAAAAACGTAATAGTTCCAGATCAACTGAAATATCAATACCATTGTAAAGCACAATTTCTCCCCTTTATAGATAAATCCACGACGAAACCTTCATGATGCCTGTCTCTGCATGATTGAAGAAGGCAATGAGCTCCGTCGGGTATTTTTTTTAATGGAGGGTGGGGAAGCGAAACCTACTGCGTGATAGTGAAGGGGGAGATATGTCGTGTGGGGAAACAGCTTTTTTCACCCAATCTGTCCAACGTATCACCTCTAAAATGTAAATAAAACACTATAAAGAGTTGATATAATGTGTCATTGCATACCTATTTGAAGGTTTGTGTCGAATTTGAATCTGGTTTTTAAGGCGGCTATCTTCAGAAATAAACAGCGGCTTTTGAGAGTCACGGTGGTTTGCAGTGATGACGCAAAAAATGTATGCATTCAGTTGCATAATTGACTAGGTATCCCCCTTACCCTGACCCCTTTCTTGTTTTCAATGTGCGAGAGAAGGGCTGCCCCTGGTGAGTTGCTCAATGCATGCCGAACGTTACGTAGTGACATGTGCCGTAAGTTACGTAGTGACACGTTACACCACGCCAGAGGTGTCCGTTTTTTCATATTTTCTCGAATACTATTAGTCCATTACCATGTCAATCAACGCTGAATCGAAACTTAGTTCACACCCCGGATTTTGATGCAACACAGTCACTACAGCCCCATTTAGTTTTCATTGCAGCCTCGTTTGAGTGCTGCGGTTGTGCAAATTTGTACGGAATGAGGTTAGTCACCATTACAGATCAATAACATTTGTGGGGTGATTAAATATTGTATTGTTGTGTTTTGTTGTAGATGGTACAGAATCTGATTCCACCAACATACGCCTCCAACCCCTAACTCCAGAACCAGCTCATTCTTCTCTCTGCAGATTCTCAAGACACAATACAAAGACTACAAAATTGCCCTGCAAAGAGCTACTATTGACAAGAATAACCTGTCAAAGTCAATGGGCAGGGGGAGGTTTACAAACAGTTAGTTGAGAAGAGGAAGGGGGTTTTGGTTGTGCAGGGTTGTGCTTAGACAGTAAATGCATTGTTGTGTATGAGAGCGATTAAGGTGCCATTTCTCCTCAATCTCCCATATACAACCATTCATACTTTGTAAGAACTGCCTTCCTCAGACTTGTTATACCTTCTTTAGCCCCCCAGCCCATTCACCATTGCCAGTGTATCGAAGCCAGATAAAGGACTATAGCTGTGTTTACAAAGGAAGCCCAATTCTGACATTTATTTTCACTAATTGTTTTTTGAACAATCAGATCAGTTCTGAAAAAGATCTGATGTGATTAAGACCAATTAGTAGAAAAAAGATCAGAATTGGGCTGCCTGTGTAAAAGCAGCCAGTTTGGCTCAGCATAAGACCATGTAGAACAGGGATCTCCAACCCTGTTCCTGGATACCTACCCTCCTGTAGGTTTTCGCTCCAACCTCAGTTGTAATTAAGCTGGTTAATCTTATCAACCAGCTAATTATTAGAATCAGGTGGGCTAGATTAGGGTTGGAGTGAAAATCTACAGGATGGTAACTCTCCAGGAACAGGGTTGGAGAGCCCTGATGTAGAACCACCATCAAATAAATATGGATATTTTCCATCAATCTTTGAAATGTGTCTGCCCTTATTGATTCACAGAAGATATTTATATAAACTGTACATGGCTCTGTAGCATCAAACAGATACTAGACATTCAGATATCCAAAGAATGTCTGTTTATTTCTCAAAATCTATAATACAGGGGAGTGTACTCTATTTAATGCTAACTCAAGAGAACTGGGTATTGAAAAATAATGATATATGGTCAAATTAACATGCAAAAAAAGTGTATGAATGGTGTAGCACAGTTCAGTGTGTCTGAGTGTGTCTCATATGTAGAGACACACAAGTGCAGAGAACTGTAGCTTCAGATTGTTACACCAGATACTGTGATTTACCCAAAGATTTGCCGACATCTTGTCTATTTCAAGTCTTCTTTCATTGATCGAGACAGGTGGGTGTCCACCCCAAAGTGCCGCATGTCATGATGACATGACCAACATATTGTTGGATTACTTTATGGAGCTAAAAAAGTATTTATTTTTTATAACGGAGCATTTTCTAAATGCAAGCTGACCCACTGCAACTGGACAGAGACATTTTATGAGACTCTTGTACCCCAGAATCGAGGATGAAGATGGCATCGCTAAGGTTGGTCAAATTCGCTGTGCTAAACAGTACTTATCTTGTAACTCCCAGTAATGTAAACACAAAATCTTTGGTTACATCACATTATCTGGTGTAACAATCTGTCGCTAAGAGAACCGGCGATAGGCAGATGATGGGAGAGGTGGTCATGATGAAATTGCCATTCCAATGAAACATACAGCATGTTCAGGGAATACTTGTAAAGTTGTGGGAGGAGTGTTGTCATGATCAAACTGACATTCAGCTCCTCATGAGTCATCCGCTTGAAATCGGGCATAATGTCTAATCGCTCGATAGGGATACAGTTCATGGGATAAGCTTTTGCTACACATACAGGCAAAGGAATTCTATTTCTGTATCTAGAATCCATTCCAGGGAGAATCCCAGGCAACACACGGTATCGTCTCTAAGACAAAAAAACGAAGCGATTCAACTATATTGTACAGTTTGAACATGAGGTTGAACCGTGCCAGCATAACATCAACATTAGGATGGACTAGTTGAACATGCATACAGTACATGTGCACTGTCAGAGAGATTACATTTACAATAATATCTAGCCTAATAGAAAGAGATATGGCATAACCCTCAACCTTTGCACAGGGACCAGACTGTACAAATGAGCCTAGGTAGGTAATCAGACAGTATCTACATACAGCCATGTCTATCAGGCATGCTTTGGAAAAACCAGCTGCAGTTTTAGAGATTTACAAGAGTAAACTGTTGTATTATTGTTTCTCCTCACTGTTTTCTAGTAAACATAGCCTTCTAGCTTGCCGGATATGCAATACTTGTTATTTACATCTGTTTGGAATCCTATCTTGCATCATGCCTATAATTTTGTGAGATTCAAATTCATGCACAGACATAATCATAACAATGTCAACCTTCATCAATTATGTTACATAGCTAGCTAGTAAAATGATTTACAGTTGCTGATGTTACACATTTGCTAACACATTACAAATGTAAGTCATGTAAAGTTGGGCAAGTCTAGGTCCAAGAGGCTTCTAAACAGCTTCCACCCGGAAGCCATAAGACTCCTGAACATCTAATCAAATGGTTACCCAGAGTATTTGCATTGACCCCCCTTCTACACTGCTGCTACTCTCCGTTATTATCTATGCATAGTCACTTTAATAACTCTACCTACATGTACATAATACCTCAATGACCTCGACTAACCGGTGCCCCCCCCCGCACATTGACTCTGTACCGGTATCCCCTGTTTATGACCTCGCTACTGATATTTTACTGCTGCTCTTTAATTATTTATTTAAATTTTTCACTTATCTATTTCATACTTAACACTTGTTTTTCTGAAAACTGCATTGTTGGTTGATGGCTTGTAAAGTAAGCATTTCACGGTCTACTTGCACATGACAAATACTTTGATTTGATTTGTTCATTTATCAAAACCCATCTCTTTCACACCAGCTACTGCACCCATAATTCCACTTGTGAAAAATAGCTCAAATATTTCTGACATACCCCTGTACCTATATGTTACCGCCAATGCTAAGATGTACCATTACATTATGTTTATTAAAATAGAACCCCAGAGCTGTTACAGTGCCATCAGAAAGTATTCATACCCCTTGACTTATTACACATTTTGTGTTACAGCCTGAATACATAAGTATTCATAAGTATTCAACCCCCTAAGTCAATACATGTTAGAATCACCTTTGGCAGTGATAAGAACTTTGCACACCTGGATTGTACAATATTTCAACATTATAAAAAAAATATTCAAGCTCTGCCAAGTTGGTTGTTGATCATCGCTAGACAGCGATTTAATTCTTACCCTAGATTTTCAAGCCAATACTTTAACTGGGCCACTCAAGAACATTCAATGCAATCTTGATAAGCAACTCCAGTGTATATTTGGCCTTATGTTTTAAGTTATTGTCCTGTTGAAAAGTGAATTCATCTCCCATTGTATGTTGGATCGCAGACTGAATCAGATGTTGCCTGTGCTTAGCTCTATTCCATTTTTTTTGTATCGTAAAAAAAAACTCCCTTGCAAATGAAAAGCATACCCATAACATCATGCAGCCACCACTATGCTTGAAAATATGAAGAGTGATCCTCAGTGATGTGTTGGATTTGCCCCAAACATAAGGCTTTGTATTTCTTTGCAGTTTTACTTTAGTGCCTTATTACAAGCCGGATGCATGTTGTGGAATATTTGTATTCTTTACAGGGTTCCGTCTTTTAACTAAGTCAATTAGGTTAGTATAAAGCCCCACAGTGGTGCTGTCATAATACTCATAAAACTGAGCAGTCAAAAAGGGAAATGGTTCCAGTAGTTTTTTCCCCATAGGGGATTTTAGAAACACTTAAATTAAGTGTCACAAGTTTAGAAAGGGGTAGGCAGTCGCAGATTTAGAACTACTGAATTTAATAAAACTGGACGAAACCCAAGGTGCAAAATAAAGTACTCAGGAAAAGAAGGAGAGAGCGAGAGAGAGAGTGAGAATTGGAGCCAAGTGTGTGTAATGATGACAAGACAAGTCCGGGGTTGATGAGTGAAGAGCCGGGCCAGCAGCAGGTTTGGCAGCAGCGAGAAGGCCGGCGACGCCGAATGCCTGAGCTTGACTAAAGGGGGAGCCAAAGCGAAGGCTGGTGTGACGGTACAAACCCCATCTGCCGAGAACGGTCCAGGACGTCACGCGCCAGAACCCAGCACTCCTCTTCGGGACCGTACCCCTCCAAGTTGACCAGGAACTGAAGAGACCCCCACGATGCCGGGAGTCCAACAGGCCGCCGGACAGAGTACGCTGGGGCCCCCTCGACATCCAAGTAATTGATGGGGAGCTGTAATCTGTACGTCACCTCATTGACTCTCCTCAGGACTTTGAATGGCCCCACAAACCGCGGGCTCAGCTTCCGGCAGGGCAGGTGGAGGTGCAGGTCCTTTGTAGAAAGCCATACCCGGTCACTGGGGTGAAAGACCAAGGCCACACTGCAGTGACGATCGGCCTGCTCCTTCTGCCGGAGGACGACGCGCTGGAGATAGGTGTGCGCTGTGTGTTCCATACCTCCTCGGAGTGTCGGAACCAATCATCCACCGCAGGCGCCTCGATCTGACTCCGGTGCCAGGGTCGGTTGATAGCCTAGAACACACAAAGGGTGTGAGGTTAGTGGAGGAGTGACGGAGTGACGGAGTGACGGAGGGAGTTGTGTGTATTTTGCCCAAGGAAGAAACGCAGCCCACTCCCCCGGCCGTTCCTGGCAGTAACTAAGAAGGTACCTACCCTGTTCCTGATTTACCCTTTATACAGTGGGGAGAACAAGTATTTGATACACTGACGATTTTGCAGGTTTTCCTACTTACAAATCATGTAGAGGTCTGTAATTTTTATCTTAGGTACACTTCAACTGTGAGAGACGGAATCTAAAACAAAATTCCAGAAAATCACATTGTATGATTTTTAAGTAACTGATTTGCATTTTATTGCATGACTTTAGTATTTGATCACCTACCAACCAGTAATAATTCTGACTCTCACAGACCTGTTAGTTTTTCTTTAAGAAGCCCTCCTGTTCTCCACTCTTTACCTGTATTAACTGCACCTGTTTGAACTCGTTACCTGTATAAAAGACACCTGTCCACACACTCAATCAAACAGACTCCAACCTCTCCACAATGGCCAAGACCAGAGAGCTGTGTAAGGACATAAGGGATCAAATTGTAGACCTGCACAAGGCTGGAATGGGCTACAGGACAATAGGCAAGCAGCTTGGTGAGAAGGCAACAACTGTTGGCGAATTATTAGAAAATGGAAGAAGTTCAAGATGACGGTCAATCACCCTCGGTCTGGGGCTCCATGCAAGATCTCACCTCGTGGGGCATCAATGATCATGAGGAAGATGAGGGATCAGCCCAGAACTACACGGCAGGACCTGGTCAATGACCTGAAGAGAGCTGGGACCACAGTCTCAAAGAAAACCATTAGTAGCACACTACGCCGTCATGGATTAAAATCCTGCAGCGCACGCAAGGTCCCCCTGCTCAAGCCAGCGCATGTCCAGGCCCGTCTGAAGTTTGCCAATGACCATCTGGATGATCCAGAAGAGGAATGGGAGAAGGCCATGTGGTCTGATGAGACAAAGACAAAAATAGAGCTTTTTGGTCTAAACTCCACTTGCCGTATTTGGAGGAAGAAGAAGGATGAGTACAACCCCAAGAACACCATCCCAACCATGAAGCATGGAGGTGGAAACATCATTCTTTGGGGATGCTTTTCTGCAAAGGGGACTGGACGACTGCACCGTATTGATGGGAGGATGGATGGGGCTATGTATCACGAGATCTTGGTCAACAACCTCCATCCCTCAGTAAGAGCATTGAAGATGGGTCGTGGCTGGGTCTTCCAGCATGACAACGACCCTAAACACACAGCCAGGGCAACTAAGGAGTGGCTCTGTAAGAAGCATCTCAAGGTCCTGGAGTGGCCTAGCCAGTCGTCAGACCTGAACCCAATAGAAAATATTTGGAGGGAGCTGAAAGTCCGTATTGCGCAGCGACAGCCCCGAAACCTGAAGGATCTGGAGAAGGTCTGTATGGAGGAGTGGGCCAAAATCCCTGCTGCAGTGTGTGCAAACCTGGTCAAGAACTACAGGAAACGTATGATCTCTGTAATTGCAAACAAAGGCTTCTGTACCAAATATTACAGTAAGTTCTGCTTTTCTGATATATCAAATACTTATGTCATGCAATAAAATGCAAATTAATTACTTAAAAATCATACAATGTGATTTTCTGGATTCTTGTTTTAGATTCCGTCACTCACAGTTGAATAAATGATCAAAATTACAGACCTCTACATGCTTTGTAAGTAGGGAAACCTGCAAAATCGGCAGTGTATCAAATACTTGTTCTCCCCACTGTACCTGCCCATTTGATTGGTGACGGTACCCAGGTGTGTGGCTGACCGTGACCCGCCGTCGTTCCATGAAGGCCTTCCAGACAACGGAGGTAAACTGAGGACCACGGTTAGACACGATGTCGTCCGGGATCCCGCAGGGCCAGATGATGTGAGAGAAGAGAGCCTCCCCTCCAGAGCCCGGCCTGTCAGCACCGAGATCACCAAGGCCACCTTGTCCCTCTCGGAGGCCGTCCCGGCATGACGGGCAAGGTTGAGTTCACACTGCAGGGGAAACCCCCTACAGTGAGCTGGGGTGCCGTCAAACCGTTCCGGGAGGGGCAGGTGGACTTTACTGATCGGACTGGGTGATGTAGATGGTGATGGGGTGGTTAGAACGACCATGGAAAGCTGGGAAGGTGGTGGCATAGCATGCAGCTGGCGTACGTGCCAGAGTACCTCATCCATTGCAGTCCCAAGGTGCTCCAGGCACAAGTCGTGGTATAGGAGCTTTGCTCCTATAGTGGAGAGGTCAGGATGCCCTGCTGCTTCATGTTCTCTTTGGTCGGTCATTCTGTCGCAAGTGTAGAGAGGAGTAGGCAGGAGGCAGTCGCAGGTTTAGAAATACTGAATTTATTAAAGCGCCATAAATAAAAGCAGGATGAAACCCAATGTGCAAAATAATAAAGTAGTCAGGAAATAGTAAGCAAGATTCCTCTCAGGAAAACAAGCAACATTTACAATGACAAACTGACAGAGGGAGTATATATGCAGTGATAGAGTGGGGATTGGAACCAGATGTGTGTAATGATGACGAAGCAAGTCCGGGGTTGATGAGTGAAGGGCGTTTGCCAGCAGCAGGTTCGGCAGCAGCTAGAAGTCCGGTGACGCCGAACGCCTGAGCTGGACAGGAGTGGGAGGCAAAGCGAAGGCTGTTGTGACGATAAGGGCTGTTTTGTGTATGCTTACACTGGTGTGATGTTTTGGTGACCATGTAAATATACATTTATTGTGTGTAGGTCAGTGGCAAACAAATCTGAATGTAATCTATTTTAAATTCAGGCTGTAACATAACAAAATGTAGAGAAAGTCAAGGGGTGTGAATACTTTCTGATTGCATATGTGTTATTTCATAGTTTTGACGTCTTCACTATTATACTACTATGTGGAAAATAGTAAAAATAAAGAAGAATCCTTGAGTGAGTAGTTGTGCCCGAACATTTGACTGGTACTGAATATATAATTTTTGTTTTTACATAAAGGTTGACAGTTGAGGCTAGGCATATTATAAGAGAAAATAGAATAACACTTTAGAACATTAGCCTTAGTGCAGTCGCAAAAACCATATGGTGAAACTGGCTCTCATGAGGACTGACACAGGAATGGAAGACCCAGAGTTACCTCAGCTGAAGAGGATAAGTTCATTAGAGTTACCAGCCTCAGAAATGAAATCCCAAATAAATGCTTCACAGAGTTCAAGTAACAGACACATCTCAACATCAACTGTTCACAGGAGACTGTGTATATCAGGGGCTTCACGATCGAAATGCTGCAAAGAAACCACTACCAAAGGACACCAATATTAAGAAGAGACTTGCTTAGGCCAAGAAATACAAGCAATGGACATTAGACCGGTGTAAATTTGTTGTTTGGTCTGGAGTCCAAATTGGAGATTTTTGGTTGCAATCACCGTGTCTTTGTGAGATGTGGTGTGGGTGAATGCATGATATCCGCATGTTTATTTCCCCACCGTAAAGCATGGAGGAGAAGGTATTATGGTGTGGGGTGCTTTGCTGGTGAAACTGTCTGTGATTAACCAGCACGGCTACCACAACATTCTGCAGCGATACGCCATCCCAACTGGTTGGCGCTTAGTGGGACTATGATTTATTTTTTTAACAGGACAATGACCCAACACACCTCCAATCTCAAACATAACCTATATTTGGATTTATTTAACACTTTTTTGGTTACTGCATGATTCCATATGTGTTATTTCATAGTTTTTGTGTCTTCACTATTATTCTACAATGTAGAAAATAGCAACAATAAAGAAAAAATAGTAAAAAATTAAGATAAACCCTTGAATGAGTAGGTGTTCTAAAACTTTTGACCGGTAGTGAACATAATCACATACAATAATAACAAAGTAAACACATTTCTTTATCTTATATAGAGTCCAATTATTCTCCATTTGTTAATTTACTTTTGCTTTGTATTCACAAAAACAATTCTTTATTCCCCCTATATGTAAACAAATAAAAATGTATGTTGGGATTGGCATAGTTATTATTGTAGTTCCCTTGAGAAAGAGAGAAAACAAGTGAGTGAGAGACAGAGAGAATGGGGTGGCTGGAGTTTACTGGGGGTAAAGAGTTGAAATGGCGCCACCCGGATTCCCCCCAGCCTCTTCAGGTCAGCTCAAGGAGCCTACAGACTTTCATCCCTGTGGAGGCTGCCGTGATAAACTTGAACCCTGTGCTCCACCCAGGCACCAGCACAGGGAAGTTACAACGGATCAATAGTCTTGATTAATTAACTTCTAATGAGCTCCTGTATGTGTGGAGGCCCGGGGAGCCAGGATACGTCCTCAACTCTTAGCCCAGCTGCACTGGCCAATGGTGACATGTATCTCACATCCCCAACCCAAGACACACTATCAAGACATATCAATGAGATTCTGTAGTGTATCTCTAAGCCTGGCAAGGCCTTTCCTTATTGCTGTTGTTCACAAAATACATTTTATTCTCGGATTTGGAATAATTTGACGAATAAGTGTACAACATTTTAAGAACATCTTCCTAATATTGAGTTACCATGATACTGGCCCATGTTGACTCCAATGCTTCCCACAGTCGTGTCAATTTGTCTGGAAGTCCTTTGAGTGGTGGACCATTCTTGATACACATGGGAAAATGTTGAGCATGAAAAACCCAGCAGCATTGCAGTTGACCCAAACTGGTGCGCCTGGCACCTACTACCATACCCCGTTCAAAGGCACTTAAATATTTTTGTCTTGCCCATTCACCCTCTGAATGGCACTCATACACAATCCATGTCTCAATTGTCTCAAGGCTTAAAAATCCTTCTTTAACCTGTCTCCTCCACTTCATCTACACTGATTGAAGTGGATTTAACACATGACATCAATAAGGGATCATAGCTTTCACCTGGATTCATCTGGTCAGTCTATGTCATGGAAAGAGTTTTGTACACTCAGAGTAGATAAAACAAAGAGAGAAAAACATGGTTTGTCAGGGGGTATTGTTTGTGTTGTTTTTTGATGTTAAGTACATTATACTTGAGATGAATGAAACGTTGAGTAGAGAACTTGATTGGGAACAAAAAGGGCCAAGTTGGCAGCACCACCATGTATGGTATGTGGACCTACAACTAGGTCAGCTCAGAAGAATAAATTGTCTTGAAGTAAACATTTGAAAACATTATGCCATCCATCATCGGCTGACCTGTAATCGATCATGGGACAACCTCGGTCATAAGCAGGATTAAACACAAAAACAAAGGCTTTCTTCAGTACCACTTTATCAAAAGTAAACTTTGCACTTTAGGAGTTTTATAATTTCTGTTAGAGTCAGCTAAGAGGGATGAATGGGTGTGCTCTCCTTCTCAAGTCCGAATTCGGGCCATTAATAATTCTGAGAGATTCCAAAAACAGGGAGAGAAATGTTTGGCCTTTAAATATACTCAGCACACAATGACAGAACATTGTGTTTGCCCTTTTTATATTGATATTTTTCAGGCAGAGCAGTCAACACCCCTCTAGTACACTCTGTAGTATACATGTATGTAAGCCTTATGCAATACCCTTGGATGTTTACCAGACCAGTAGTAAGGGTGTGAAGATGACAATGAGTCTCTTCTTTTCTACAACAGAACAGACAAGGAAATACTGCCCTGTGTGATGATAAAACACCACTCAGTATACCTGTCAGAGGCATTCTGGGGAGATGAAGCAGGCAGCAATTACATTTGGATTAAGCAGATTAATGTGCATCGAGGCCCTCCGGGACACACATCAATTTGCCAAAGCAGGAGAAGGCTTTACAGCGTAAGCAGAAGGGATTGCACTGATTTTAGCATGTCTAACCACCTGGAATTGGAGGAGGGATTACATGAATATCAATTACAGATGGGATCAAATGTTCCTGCTGTATGAAGACTCTCTCACCAGACAAGCTGCTGCTGCTGGTGAGACAATCAGACTTTGCTGACAGAACACTGACACATTATTTGGAGATGTATATGTGTGCCGTTATTAAAATGGCCTGGCTAATTTGTCTTGTATAAAGGCAGTGGGGTTAGTTTCATATAAGCTCTTTACCAGGCAGTGAGTTGTTTACTGTAGAGGCACCTGTTTGTTGTTCAGAATATTTTTTCTTCCTATATGGTTGTAAATGTAATTATTCTCTGTGTTCTGCAGACATTGGCTTCCACAAACACTATTTTCCCCCGGTTGTGTATATTAGCACCAGGAGCTTAGCTTAGCCTTGACTTTCGCCCTGTGGAATATTAATACGACAGGGGCTTGTTTACACATCACTGGGCTCCATTTCACAGAGAGCAACACCGAGACTGTGTTTCTATGTAACACTTAGAACCGAGGGGTGAACGGCATCATTTCCAGATCTCACAATAGCTGTCAGACCTTTGAGACCGCTTGTTCGCAAAACAACGGCAGTCACGTTCCTGTTTGCAAGGTGCAGTCATCCTTATATAACACAAGATATAGGATGACATAAATAATATGGGGGTGTTGGGGTGTAGGATGCCTCAGGCACAGGTTGGTGAAGGCACAAAGAGGTGGCTCTATTGTCTGTGGCCTTCTCCCTTCTTCACATGTCATTGCAGGTCTGCTTGCTTTGGATGGTGTGAATTCTGAGGAATGTCAGAGTGGTGGTGAGACGTGACTACTTCAAATCAAATCAAATTGTATTTGTCACATATACGTGCTTAGCAGATGTTATTGCGGGTGTAGTGAAATGCTTGTGTTTCTAGCTCTAACAGTGCAGTATTATCTAACAGTAATATCTAACAATTTCTCAACAATACACACACATCTAAAGTAAAGGAATGGAATTGAGAATATACAGTATATATATTTGGGCGAGCAATGTCAGAGTGGCATAGACTAAGATACAGTAGAATTGGATAGAATACAGTATATACATATGAGATGAGTAACGCAAAATATGTAAACATTATTAAAGTGACTAGTGTTCCATTATTAAAGTGGCCAGTGATTCCAAGTGAATGTATATAGGTCAGCAGCCTCTAATGTGTTAGTGATGGCTATTTAACAGTATTTAACAGACTGATAGCCATGAGATAGAAGCTTTTTTCAGTCTCTCGGTCCCAGCTTTTATGCACCTGTACTGACCTCGCCTTCTGGATGATAGCGGGATGAACAGGCAGTGGCTCGAGTGGTTGTTGTCCTTGATGATCTTTTTGGCCTTCCTGTGACATCGGGTGCTGTAGGTGTCCTGGAGGGCAGGTAGTTTGCCCCCGATGATGCTTTGGGCAAACCACACCACCCTCTGGGGAGCCCTCTGGTTGCGGGCGGCGCGGTTGCCGTACCAGGCGGTGATACAGCCCGACAGGATGCTCTCAATTGTGCATCTGTAAAAGTTTGTGAGGGTTGTAGGTGCCAATACATTTTTTTTCATCCTCCTGAGGTTGAGGAGGCACTGTTGGGGCCTTCTTCACCACACTGTCTGTGTGGGTGGACCATTTCAGTTTGTCAGTGATGTGTACGCCGAGGAACTTGAAGCTTATTATAATCATAAGGCTGAAATGCATTTTATCACCAAATGCCATGTGGATTGAATTCATTTATAACACACAGAGCAAATTCCATGAATGCAAAGCTAAGTGGCCCAGATTTGAATTAGGCAAAGTTATGATTTGATTTAGTTTGATTGTGCATCTGTATCATCATATATTACAACTGCAGAAACTCGGGTCTTGACCACCCCAAAGAGCCAGCTATTTGAATAGGTAGATGAGACTTGACTGAAAATGTGAAATCCAAGTTGCTGTTGATCTATGAACATAATGATCCAGAAGCAAGCATTTCCCTATCTTCCTCCCCATTTGTCTTCTATCTGCATCACCAGCAGAGAAGAAACCTGAGGATGTAATTGTTCATCAGGACGTCCCGGATGGCGCAGTGGTCTAGGGCACTGCATTGCAATGCTTGCTGTGCCACCAGAGACTCTGGGTTCAAGCCTCTGTTGCAGCCGGCCACGACCGTGAGGTCCATAGGCCGATGCACAATTCATCTAGCGTCGTCTGGTTTAGGGAGGGTTTGGCTTGCAGGGATATCCTTGTCTCATCGCGCCCTAGTGACCCTATATGATTTCAGTGGTTGTACCTGGGGTATTTACGCTGTCTAACATTCAGATAAATTGCAAAGGGATGGTGTTCTCTGACAAGGTCAGCATATTGCATCACCATATGTAATACTCTACTGTATGTGTAAAACACACTACTGTAGCAATGGAAGAGATTAGTCATAAGTCTTCATATCATTATATAGTAGAGTATTATATATGGTGATGCAGTACCTTGTCACCATCCCCCTGCAATTTATCTGAATGTCCTTGTCTCATTGCGCCCTAGCGACCCTATATGATTTAGTTTGATTGTGCATCTGTATCATCATATATTACAACTGCAGAAACTCAGGTCTTGACCACCCCAAAGAGCCAGCTAGGTCAGTCAACACATATAGACAATGCACCTTGACAAAGATAATGTACTGTGAGAAAGGTGATGGTTTTCGTTCTCTTTCTGTTGTCTGGTGATCAAAGCAAGACTAAAAACTCGGGACAACGCTGCAACATTTTTAACAGATTTTGGAAAACGTAGTCACATAAAAAAACGGAGGGAGATTTTACAAAAACTCTGTTACCAAACTTTGCATCTGCACAGTTCTTTCAGTAAATGTGTTTTGGTAAAAATGTTAGTGTCAATTGTTAAAGGAAGTCCTTGTGGACAGAGTTGGTTTGTTAAACTTTGAAATCAATGGGTTTTGTTTGGCATACATTTTAAGTGAAAAATGTGAGTCTCAGGGCAAATCTATTACAGTGGAATTGAGCTCTTCCTTCTTATCTTCCATTGGAGACAGAAATTGGTTCTTACCGGTCACTTCATGAATGATTCTGGATCTTGAGCTACTGTAGGTTTTGTTCATAACATTATAAGAGTCATTTAGCAGATGCTTTATCCAAAGTAACTTACAGTCATACATTTTATGTATGGGTGGTCCCAGGAATCAAACCCACTACCATGGCATTGCAAATGCCATGCTCTACAAACTGAGCTCCAGAGGACCACAATGAGGGGGATCAATCCAGGCATCTGCACAAGGAATTTTCAGCGTATTTAAAAAGTATAATTGCTCATAGATGACTAATAAGGTGCTGGAAGTATTGCATAATAAAAGTCTGTGACTTGACTACTAGTTATCAGTCATTTTGCTGAATGTTTTGTGTCTATGAGTCTCCCTGCATGGATGTCTGATGCTAAAGCCAAACTGGTGAAAAGAGCAGATGTGACCATCTTTGACTCTCTGTCATTGGCAGATGGCAAGCTTTCTCCTGTTTGGACATGGGCCCATCAGTGTCTTCCACCCATATTGGAAGTCCCACAATGTCAAACACGAATGTGTTCTTTCCTGCCTGATGTTTGCACAGAAGTAATTCATGACTGTACACAAAATGTCTGCTTTGGTGAGCTATGCGCTGCTGATGAGCTTAGAAATTATTAATTCATGTTCCTATTGACTTTTTCATCCCCAGATAAGAAGCTTTGGGTTTCTGCTCCTGAACACTGTCTTAATAATATTAGAATGTGGTGCTGGAGGGTCCATCATATGGCTCTTGCTCAAGTTTACTGTACAGAAAATTGCCTGTCCTTAGAGACCTTTGCTGCAGCTGCTCACAGCTCTTTCTAACAGTAGCAAGATGGTACTACAATCTTAGAAAAAAAGTGAAATCTAGAATCTAAAATCCTTGTTGCTTCCAGGTAGAACCCTTTTTAGTTCCTCGTCGAACCGTTTTTGGGTTCCATGTTAAACCCTTTCCACAAAGGGTTCTACATGGAACCCAACATGGTTATACCTGGAACAACAAAAAGACTTATCCAATGGGGACAGCCAAAGAAAGCTTCCAGAAGCCTTTTTCCCTAAGAGCGTAGGATGATTTGTGGTTCTAAATAAAATGTTGTTTTTGGAACCTTCTCTTACAGTACATGCCTGTGCCTATTTCCTGATAGTATTGCTGAAGCTGCACCCCAATGCATCTTGGGGAAATGCAAAGTGTTTTTGGAGATGTCTTCAAATAGACCAGGGAAGCTTTCTGAAAGTAGAATGAATAACACTACAAACAGTGTGTCATAGGCACTTCAGAAAGTCTGAATCACAAAGCCCTTTCTGTTTCACCCGCTCCCCTAACGGTTGAAACACCCACAGTAGTTTGCATTGCTCAATCACAGGCTCCATATATAATTGGGAGTGAGTGGGAGACGGGTCGAGTTCTGGAGATGCTGTGGATAGATCGTACATAAAGAAAACTTGTTTTTGTGACGCAGAGAATACTCAGCTAGACATACAAGCTGAGTCAAAAATCCATGAAGTCTGCATGCCTGAGGGCAAAACTTGTAACAATTATATTACCTTCCTTGTGTCAATGTGTAATTTCATGCAGTTTGCTGACAAATACGACTTTTCTGAGACAAACACGGTAAACAGAGCTTTTCTACTACAAACCAACCAATTTAGAAAAATATAGAACTGTCTGTGCCTCCAAGCTCACAGTAAGCCTAATATCAAAGGACAGTGCATAGAACATTGATATAAGATACAGTAAGTGTGGAATATATTTTTTTAGCATGTTTCTGAACATAGCAATATCAACAGCATAAATTTATGCATTTTAAAAGAGGTGTGAATAAAGTGTTTTTGTCTTTTGATAAATACCTGCAGCCAGACATGATTCTTTATTATATGTCTGTAAGTAAATAAGTGCATGTTACAATAGCTGACAATCATATATCAGAAAGGCTGGCTTCGTTGTGACAATACCATAAGCAGATGAAGGAAAATACCTCATTTATGACCGCATCATTAATTCCTGCCTCAGAAAAATTGACCTGGCAAAAGCTGTTCACTAATGCACAACACAAGTGTGGAACATGTGTCACAGGGATGGGACAAATACAGTACAGACAAAAACTAATAATAAACAAATAATAAGCTAATAATTACTTCATATAAACTTATGTTTGCAAGAGGCAGCAGAGCATGTTACATTCATTGTGCTTGCTGTCTAGTTGCAGTGTGAATGAATGCTTTACAGCCTAGTTATAGCTGTACTGTATGGCAAGAGAGTCAATTTGATACACTGATTACTCCAGTTAAAATGTATTGGTTCTGATATGCAGATTGTCAACCTTGAACTGACCTACTGTGAGGGAAAGAGAGAGGTCCTTCATATGACCATGTAGAGTTACTTCCACATTATATTGAGATGCTTGGTGTCTGCCAGATGTGCTTAAGTACTGTACACACATTGTTAGGGTAGGCAGGTTTAGACATGCATTTTACAGAAGTCACCACATTTACATACTAACACCCCCCACCATCTTGCAGCTTGCAGACAGCAGGAAGTGTTAGACAATCCAATTAAATGATCAAATGTGAGTATGAGTAAAAAGAGCTTAACATAAAGCTATTTGACATTGTCCTGATTCCAAGATGTTAATGAGGTTTGGCTTTCTCGCTGAAAGACAATGCAGTCGGGTGCAGCATATTGTCAGCTTGGAGAGGCAAATTAGCCACATCTCATAAGAAGGGGCGAGAGGTCCCAGCCAATATGGAATAAAGAATGTCTGTGTCATGTGAATAGATGCCAAACGTGACATAGAGACTGATAGCCTAGTGGTTAGAGCGTTAGGCCAGTAACTGAACGTTTGCTAGATCAAATCCCCCAGCTGACAAAGTGAAAATCTGTCTCTCTGCCACTGAACAAAGCAGTTAACCAACTGTTACCAGGCCGTCATTGTCAACAAGTATGTGTTCTTTACTGACTTGCCTGGTTAAATAATTACAAATAATACATGCAGAGATTTTCACAAATTACTCATCCTAACAGATTTCTGCTCTTGTTTTCTTTGGGCTGTACGTTGTCTAGGGCCATCACTGAAACATTCTACTATAACATCAGCACTGTCTTTCTGGAATACATACATTTGATTAATTAAGTGTAGATATAAAATACAAAGGGGTTGTGCCTCTCCTTTCATATTTTGTTTACTCCCCTGTATATGTTCTCTACGAAACAAAATCGTTTTCAATCTAGCAGACAATGTGTTAATTTGTATTGCATGAGTTAGGCCTGCTATTATTCGCACACAATGGTCATTAAACACATGGAGCCAAAACAACCATCGATCATGGAAACATGACCAGTAATTACAACTGACAGTCATCTGAACTCCAGGCTACTACAGCCTATCCGACTCAAGTTTACCCGTCTGAGGAAAGAGTGCGGTGGCTACGTGCGCTGTCCATGGTGCTGATTCGCATAAACAAGAGCCTAGGTGGAAAAGCTCAAAAATCAATCTCTGTTGAAGTTTGTCACCGACATTCAGAGAAAAGTATATGTTCGTCGTCTCTGTGGCAAACATTGCATGAAGCAGCGACATTGGTTTCTATTTTCTTTTTACAGCAATTTGCTGTTCGGAATTTAATATAGTCTTATAAAATCGGGGAGGTGTTCACACACTACCGCTGGGAGGCGTCTCTATCTTAATTTAGAATAGTCTGACAGGGAGATCTCAACCACGAACCACCTATTACGAATATCATATAAGACGTTAGTTTTCTATGTCATTTTCTTTGTTATGTTAAAATGACATGGGTCGATATAAATCAAGAGCACACTACCAACGCCTATCACTAAATAATCAGAAACAATATGTTCTGCTGTTCATCACATAACGTGCCCGAACTGCGCATTATCGTTTGTTGGGATCATCCGTTCTATGTGGTTGTTGTCCCATGATATGGGTTCTGACCAAAGAGTGCAGAGAAGTTCAGGAGCACTATGACCTCAGTTACCTTCTCACGTTCACTAAGAACACGACCGCGCGCGCATGCAGCTCCCTCTCCCCTGTCTTGTTCTATGCTGATAGAGAGGCGCATATCTTTGGATCCCCACCCTCACAAGCCAACCGGCAGTGCACTCATGTAGGATAACTCTACGTTGGAAACCAAACGAAGGACGGTTGGATATATGCCTTTTCCTAACCGTGGATTGCGTTGTGACTGCTGATGGTTTTAATTTTGTAGCCTATTGCCGTTTGGATTTCTGCCACCCGTGCGTTTATGTGGTCCATTTGGAGACTTTCTTTTGGGTTGCCTGTATTCGAATGTAAAAAAAAAAAGGTTTTGTTTCCCGCGCATCTCTCAAATGACTGAACGCGGCGTGAAGAGGAGACCGCGTTCTCCACCTCCGTTCTATGTTAAAACCTTGGGCTAAAGTTTTCATGGACGGTGCCCTGGATTTTCCACTGCCATCTCTCTGACCGGGGTCTTTGTTTTTCCAAGCAGAGAACGAGTATTTTACCACGCACACAAGGGGTGCCTTTTGGATTCTATTTCCAAAATGAAGTCCGTTTTTATCCGAGGTATGTATGTATGGGCTACGTTTACATCAGATCCAAATGTGTTGTTTGTGTGTTTGCTTGCTTGTTTGTCTTTTACATAATGATTTTACATAATGTGATCCATTTGCACAGTATTTTATGGTTATTTGGAGAAAACAATTTTAGACCTGTCAGTGTTTACTACTGTAATAATATCATATGTACCATTTAGCAGACGCTTAAATCCAACGCATTTTAAGGTTATGCATGCATACATTTTATGTATGGGTGGCCCTGGGAATCGAACCCACGACCCTGGCGGTGCCATCCTCTACCAACTGAGCCAATTTACTGACGTATATACATCTACTTGATTTACAGTTTTCTTGTTCAATGTGTTTTCAATTAGGTGCCATACTTTAACATGCCAATGTATTATTATTTTTACATTGATCTTTTAAATAGGCTTATATTATCTTGTAATGTTACATAATAGTTACTTGGAACACATAAAACATGCAAGGTTAACATGTCATGTTGTTTTATAGGTAAAGCCTGAGTTATTCCAGTTTACTCATGTGACATTCCAAGGGTTCAATTTCTAAGATTTCTCAAAAAAGGGGTTCTGCCCAACGTTTGTTTTCCCTCTCTTTGCCAGAAACTTTAAGAATATTGTCCACCATGAGCAATCACCCTTGTCATGCTAAGTGGTTTTGATGGAGACCACCAGAGCTCATGAAATGTATTTATCCACTGCACTGTTCACTGCTCATGTTGTAAGACAAATTGCATCTAGTCACGCAATGGGGAGTTGGGGATTGGGTAGGGCATGTGTATTACCTGATAGCACAACCTGGTCTCAGAGCATTTTGTATTATTATGTATGTTAATCCAAGACACTCCATTTAGTATGATATGTTATGTTTCATATGGTATTTTATGTATTAATTTGTAGATGTCCATCACCCATTTCGTATGATATGCTACAAATTACAATTCTTATTATATTTTAAGAATTTGCAAAACTTTCAATATGTTATGAATTTGCAAAACGTACAATGTTACGAATTTGAGAAATGTTCAATATGTTACGATTTTGCTAAACGTATGATATGTTACAAATTCTAGCTTGGTGCTGAGGTGGCTAACGTTAGCTAGGCTAGGGTTAAGGTTAGAGTTAAGTTTAGGAGTTAGGTTAAAGAATTAAGGTTAGGGTAGGAGAAGGTTTAGCTAAAAAGGTTAGGGGGAGGGTTAGCTAAAAGGGTTAGGGTTAGGGGAAGGGGTAGCTAAATGGGTTAAGATTAGGGGAAGGGTTAGCTAAATGGGTTAAGATTAGGGGAAGGGTTAGCTAAAAGGATTAAGGTTAGGGGAAGGGTTAGCTAAAAGGGTTAGGGTTAGAGGAAGGGTTAGCTAAAAGGGTTAGGGTTAGGGGAAAGGTTAGCTAAAAGGGTTAGGGTAGGAGGAGGTTTAGCTAAAAAGGTTAGGGGAAGGGTTAGCTAAAAGGGTTAGGGTTAGGGGAAGGGTTAGCTAAAAGGGTTAGGGTTAGGGGAAGGGTTAGCTAAAAGGGTTAGGGTTTGGGCAAGGGTTAACTAAAAGGTTTAGGGTAGGAGAAGGTTTAGCTAAAAAGGTTAGGGGAAGGGTTAGCTAGAAGGGTTAGGGTTAAGGGAAGGGTTAGCTAAAAGGGTTAGGGTTAGGGGAAGGGTTAGCTAAAAGGCTTAAGGCTAGGTGAAGGGTTAGCTAAAAGGGTTAATGTTAAGGGAAGGGTTAGCTAAAAGGGTTAAGGTGAGGGTTAGGTGAAGGATTAGCTAAAAGGGTTAAGGTGAGGGTTAGGTGAAGGGTTAGCTAAAAGGGTTAAGGTGAGGGTTAGGTGAAGGTTTAGCTAAAATGATTAAGATGAGGTTTAGGTGAAGGGTTAACTAACATTTTAAGTAGTTGCAATGGAGCTAAAAAGTTGTCAAGTTGCTAATTAGCTAAAGTTGTCAATGGTAAGATTCAAACTCACAACCTTTGGGTATGGGAAGGGTTAGCTAACATGCTAAGTAGTTGCAAAGTAGCTATAATGCTAAAGTTGTCTGTGATGAGATTTGAACTCTCAACCTTTGGGTTGCCAGACATTTGTTTTATATGTCTACCCATCCACCCCAACCAATCACCCTACTTTCATTTTTGCCTTAATTAAATTAACCATCTGTTTTATGTAACCATGCCAAATGAATCATAAACTAATGTGAGTGTCTTGGATTTATGTTTACTATGTTACATTTACTTTATGAGACCAGGTTGTGTTGCTTGTTTTGTATGAGTGATTACATGCCTACTTTTACCTTGTCTGTGCATCTGTGATGCCACTGTACGCCTCCAAAATATTAATTTAATATACATGAAGTATGATTATACATAAAGTATGATTCACCACCATGCCCAGGGAGTGAGGCTGGACCCCTGTCTATCACACCAGGTAGAAGAGGAGAGAAGAACAGCCCTGAATAATTAATAATAATCCTAACCAAATGCCCAGTGTGCTGAAAATACATCAAACGATCCATAGCTCAAAGGAAGCAGAGAGAGAGGGAGAGCAGAGAGAGAGGGAGAGCAGAGAGAGAGGGAGAGCAGAGAGAGAGGGAGAGCAGAGAGAGAGAGAGAGAGAGAGAGAGAGAGAGAGAGAGAGAGAGAGAGAGAGAGAGAGAGAGAGAGAGAGAGAGGACAGCAGAGAGAGAGAGAGAGGGAGAGCAGAGAGAGAGGGAGAGCAGAGAGAGAGGGAGAGCAGAGAGAGAGGGAGAGCAGAGAGAGAGGGAGCAGAGAGAAAGGGAGAGCAGAGAGAGAGGGAGTGCAGAGAGAGAGAGAGAGAGAGAGAGAGAGAGAGAGAGAGAGGACAGCAGAGAGAGTGGGAGAGCAGAGGTTGGAAGTATCTAAGTGTGTGCTAGAAATCTAGGCAGCGAGAAACCAGGGTGCAAAGTGTGCGTGAGTGTGAGAGAGAGACATTTAAAGTTTATTCGCCACATGCACAGAATAAAACATCTATATAATAATACAGAAAATAGCATAGAATTATAAAAAATGCACAAGAAGTACACTATAATAAGTTGAAGAAACAACAAATGCTAGTAAATACAGGTCAGTACCAGTACCTTATTCAATATGCAGGGGTACTAGAGTGGTTGAGGTAGGTTTATACATACAAAGTGACTGGTAGTAGAATACATTATATATGTAAACAGGGCTGAAAAGTGACGGGTAGCAGGAATATATCAATATTTATGGTAATATACTTTTGTTTTCATTGAACCTTTATTTAACTAGGCAAGTCAGTTAAGAACAAATTCTTATTTACTATGATGGCCTACCAAAATGCAAAAGGCCTCCTGCGGTGACGGGGGATTAAAGATATATAAATAAATACAATATAGGACAAAACACACATCACAACAAGAGAGACACCCCAACACTACATAAAGTGAGACATAAGACAACCACATAGCATGGCAACAACCACATAGCATGGTAATGGCATACTAATGGTAATATATACATGTCATATATTTTAGCTAACCCTTCCCATGACCCAAATACAGTAGATACTCATGGTAATTGCAATCAACAATCAATGAACAGCAGCGTAGGTTTGACGAGCTGTGTGCGTGTGGGTTTAAGTGTGTGGCTTCAGTAATGAGTGTGTGAGTGAGGGTGTGTGGGAGTGTGTGTATGTGAGTATGTGTGTGTGCGTATGAGTAAGAGTGACAGTGAAGGTGTGTGTGTCTGAGTTGGTAGAGTCCTGTGGATTGGCATAGAGTTAGCGTGGATAGTCTATGGGAGAGGGAGAATAGTCATTTTTAACAGTGACATGGCCAGGGAGTTTGAGCCTTGATGAAACGGTACCACATGTCGGACAGGAGCATGGAGAACTGTCCATGTCTCGGGTGGCTGGAGTCTTGGCAATTTTTCAAGGCTTTCTCGGACACTGCCTGGCATGTACATCCTGGATGGCTGGGAGCTTGCCCCCAGTAATGGGTTGGGCTGTTTGCACCACCCATTGTAGGGCTTTCCTGTCGAGGACGTTGCAGTTACCATACCAGACGGTGATACAACCAGTCAGGATGTGTTCGATGGTGCAGCTGTAAATGTTCCTGAGGATCTGAGGGACCATAACAAATAATTTCAGCCTCCTGATGGAGAAGAGGTGCTGTCATGCCTTCTTTATGACTGTTCTGGTGTGAAAGGACCATGTTAAGACCTCAATAATGTGGTCACTGAGGAACTTGAAGCCCCCACCCCTGTTTCCTGTAGTCCACGATCAGCTCCTTGGTCTTGCTAACGTTGAGGGAGAGGTTGTTTTCCTGGCATTGTCCTGACATTGCCATGTCTCTGACCTCCTCCCTTTAGGATGTCTCATCGCCTTTGGTGGTCAGTCCTAGCACCGTCGTGTCGTCAGCAAACCTTAAGATGGAGTTGAAGTTGTGCATGGCCACACAGTCATGGGTAAACATGGAGTACAGGAGGGGGCTAAGCACTCACCCCTGGGGGGTCCTGTGTTGAGGGTCAACATGGCAAAGGTATTGTTGCCTACTCTCACCACCTGGGGTCGGCCTGTCAGGAAGTCAGGATCCAGTTGCAGAGGGAGGTGTTCTGTCCCAGGGTCCCCAGTTTGGTGACAAGCTTGGAGGGCACTATGGTGCAGCATTCTCACATAGGTATTCCTCTTGACCAGATTTAAAGCCTTACTCACATCCACCTCAGAGAGCGAGATCACTCAGTCCTCTGGGACGGTGGAGGCCCTCTTGTATGGCTCGGTGTTGTTTTTGCTGAAGTGTGCATGAAATGCATTGAGTTTGTCTGGTAGAGAAGCATTCATCATTGGGCAGATCACGGCTAAGTCTTCCTTTGTAATCCGTAATGGACTGGAGCCCCTGCCACATGTGTTGAGCGTCAGAGCTTGTGTAATAGGATTCCACCTTGTTCCTATATTGTCATTTTGCCTGTTTGATAGCTCTGCAGAGGTCGTAGCGGGACTTCTTGCACGCGTTCGTTTCCTCAGTTGTAACATTGTGGTTGACTGTGATGTGTGCGGTAGCTCTGTCCTTTAGCTTAGCGTGTACCGCTTTGCTGCAAGGTCCACTTACTTGTCTAACAACAATGACTGCCACAGTAAGAACTCCCGGACTCTCTTCTCCACTGTCAGCAAACTACTTCAGCCCCATGATGACACCTTCTCTACTCCCTCCACTGAGCTGTGCAACTAATTTATTCAGTTTTCCAAGGACATGCTCACCAAAATAAACTCATTACTGACTGATCAATCTCCCTCAGCTGCCCCTCCCCCTGTCAACCTCCAAACCGTCACACCTGAAACCCGGCTTTCCGAATTTGTCTCCATTGACTCTCCCTACAGTATATCTCAAAACTCATCATGTTATCCAAGACTACAACTTGCTCCCTGGGTCCTTTCCCCAGTCTTCTCATCAAAGCCTGCCCGCCTGCCTTCCTGCCTGCTCTCTGTCCATCACAAACATTGTCAACCTCTCCCTCGACCACGGAACTGTCCCCTCCAACTACAAAACAGCTGCAGTCACCCCCATCATAAGAAAACTGGACACCACCATCCTCAATAACTTCTGCCCCATTTCCAACCTCCCCTTCCTTGCCAAGACTCTGGAACATACTGTTGCCTCCCAATTACAAACCCACCTGCTAATCAACAACCTGCCCGAACCCCTCCAGTTTGTCCCTTACTCTTCATTATCTACATCCTCCCTCTTGGTCAGATCCTCCATCACTTTATCCTTGACTTCCACTGCTATGCCGATGACACCCAGATCTACCTCAGCACCAATTCCCTCCTCAACCCGCCTATGACCCACATTGAATCCTGCCTCTCTGCAATAATAACATGGATGCAACAAAACTTTCTTAAGCTCAACAGTGATACAACGGAACTCTTCCCAAATCCACCCTCACCAAAGCTGGCAACCTCACCCTCCCTTTGACGACACCACTGTTTCTCCCTCCCTTCATGCATGCAATCTTGCCATCATCTTGGACAAATCATAATTTTTCCACCACCGCAACATTGCCAAAGTCAGGTCCTCCCTCTCCCGTCCTGCCGCTGAAATCCTCATACATGCATTCATCTCCTCCCGTCTTGACTACTGCAACTCACTACTCTCCAGCATTAACTCAAGCTCCCTCCATAAGCGCCAGATGGTTCAAAACTCTGCAGCCCGACTCCTCACCCACACTTGGTCCTGACAGTGAACTGCACTGGCTCACTGTCTCCCAATGACTACAAGATCCTCTTTCTGACCTACAAAGCCCTTCACCATCTTGCCCCGATGTACCTCTCAGACCTTTTTTACCCCCACCCACACACATGCACACTCCGATCCACCACAGCAGGTCATACCCAGGTTGAAGCTCCATAGTTTCGGGAACATGGTCTTTTCCAGACTACCTCCTAGGCTCTGGAACTCCTTCCCTCCAGCCAGGCGTTACTCTGACTCCATCACTATCTTTTCGTGCCTCCTAAAGCCCCACCTCTTTGACAAGGCCTGCCCTTAAGCTCCCCCTCCCTAAAGACACTCCTCTCTTCACCATAGAGAACTGCACCTAAATCAAACCCTTATCCTACCATTACCCTGAACCAGGTTCGTTTTCCTAACCCCAATCATGCCCCTTACCCTGAACCTGGTTTGTATCCAAATCCCAATCCCAGCCCTTACCCTAAACCGTGTTCGTATCCAGATCCCAACCCTTCCCTCCCCATACACTGATACATCATACTCTTTCCCTTCTTTGAGACTACCTCTCTTTTTTGTTTATGTTTTGTTTAGTCTGATGTTTTGTTTTGACTACTGTTTTGCTGTTTTTCTTTTTAATTTCTACAATTGTAAAGCGACTTAGGGCCCTTGAAAAGCGCTGTATATTCGGAAAGTATCCAGACCCCTTCCCCTTTTCCACATTTTGTTAGGTTACAGCCTTAATCTAAAATGGATTTTTTTTTTAATCCTCACCAAGCTATACACAATACCCCATAATGACAAAGCCAAAAAAGGTTATTAGAAAAATAAAAACAGAAATACCTTATTTACATAAATATTCAGACCCTTTGCTATGAGACTCTAAATTGAGCTCAGGTGCATCATGTTTCCATTGATCATCCGGAGCTGTTTCTGATTGGGGTCCACCTGTGGTAAATTCTATTGATTGGACATGATTTGGAAAGGCACACACCTGTCTGAATAAAGTACCAACAGTTGACAGTGCATTTCAAAGCAAAAACGTAGAGGCAGGAATGTGCCGAGGCAGAGATCTGAGGAAGGGTACCAAAAAATGTATGCAGCACTGAAGGTTCCCAAGAACACAATGGCCTCCATCACTCTTAAATGGAAGAAGCTTGGAACCACCAAGAATCTTCCTAGAGCTGGATGCCCTTCCAAACTGAGCAATCGAGGGAGAAGAGCCTTGATCAGGGAGGTGACCAAGAACCCAATGGTCACTCTGACAGAGCTCCAGAGTTCCTCTGTGGAGATGGGATAACCTTCCAGAAGGACAACCATCTCTGCAGCACTCCACCATTCAGGCTTTCATGGTAGAGTGGCCAGCTACTCTTCAGTAAAAGGCACATGATAATCCCGCTTGGAGTTTGCCAAAAGACACCTAAAGACTCTCAGACCATAAGAAACAAGATTCTCTGGTTTGATGAAACCAAGATTGAACTATTTTGCCTAGAATGCCAAGTGTCACATCTGGAGGAAACCTGACACCATCCCTACGGTGAAGTATGGTGGTGGCAGCATCATGCTGTAGGGATGTTTTTCAGTGGCAGGGACTGGGGAGACTAGGATCGAGGGAAAGATGAACGGAGCAAAGTACAGAAAGATCCTTGATGAAAATCTACTCCAGAGCACTCAGGACTTCAGACTGGGGCGAAGGTTCACCTTCCAACAGGACAACGCTCCTAAGCACACAGCCAAGACAATACAGGAGTTGCTTGGGGACAAGTCTCAATGTCCTTGAGTGGCCCAGCCAGGTCCCGGACTTAAACATCTCTGGAGCGACCTAAAAATAGCTGTGCAGCAACCCTCCCCATTCAACCTGACAGAGCTTGAGATGATCTGCAGAGAAGAATGGGAAAAACTATCCAAAGACAGGTGTGTCAAGCTTTTAGCATCATACCCAAGAATAGTCGAGGCTGTAATCACTGCCAAAGGTGCTTCAACAAAGTACTGAGTAAAGGATCTGAATACTTATGTAAATATGATATTTCCACCTTTTTTTGTTGGTACATTTGCAAAAAAATCTAGAAGTAGATGAATGAGATGAATGTAGATGAATGAGGAATAAAAACAATTTAATCCATTTTAGAATAAGGCTGTAAAGTATCAAAATGTGGAAAAAGTCAAGGGGTATGAATACTGCACTCTCAGTCCCATGTACACTATATACAAAAGTATGTGGACAGCCCTTCAAATTAGTGGACTCTGCTATTTTAGCCACACCTGTTGCTGACAGGTGTATAAAATCAAGTACACACTGGCCTATACATGGCTCAATGGAAGTGAGTCCCTGAAGCAATGTTCCAACATCTAGTGGAACGCCTTCCCAGAAGAGTGGAGACTGTTATGACAGCGAAGGGGGGACCAACTCCATATTACGGCCCTGATTTTGGAATGAGATGTTCGACAAGCAGTTGTCCACATACTTTTGGTAATGTAGTGTGTTATTATTATTATAATAATTATTGTATGCTTGCTTGTGGGTTGAGTAACAGGGGTCTAGGACTCTTTCACCCCTAGTGGCAAAGGAGACGTGTTGATAGAAGTTGGACATTAAGTGTCTTACATGCTGACCACACCACCTGTGTCTCGTGAAGAGACATCCCCATTCCTCACTGGATTTCTCTGAATCCAATGTCTTGTCCGTTCGGTAAATGGAGAATCTTTCCAGCCATGGGGGTTATCTTGTACGAAAGCCATCCTTCAGAAAAACAGAGAATATTGTAGTTATGAGTCTCGTTGGTAGCAAATCCACGATTGGAGGTCATCCATCTTTTTATCAAGTGACTGGCCAATACAATAGAATAGAGAGAAGTGGTAGCCGGTTATACCTTAACCGTGTTCTCATCAGGATGCCCACTCTTCTGCCTCTGCATTTCCTATTGGTTAGTCCAAAGATTGGGTCGAAGGTACACATAGAGCCCAGGGCAGATGAGTCGAAGTTGAAGCCGGAATTGAGGTTATTGTTGATCATAAAAAATGATAGCGGACACATTTTGTGCAAAAACAGTAAAGATAAACACCAAAAGGATGACAAAATATTTAAATTGGGTCAGAGCTTGCAAGAGGGCAACCATACAGTACGTCGCCATCTTCATAGAGAGAGAGAGGGAGAGAGAGAGAATGTAAGAGAGAGAGAGAGAGAATGTGAGAGAGAATGTGTGAGAGAGAGAGAGAATGTGAGAGAGAATGTGAGAGATTGCTTACAGGGTGTTGGGATTAGAGGCATGTAGAATACTTGAGAGCAGATATTGAAAACCATGTTATGAAGTAAGAGCAAAGATGAGACAAGAGACAAGGGGATTGAGGAAGAATGGATATCTGGAGTTATCTAGAGTTTGTTGTTTATAAAAAGTGTCTGAGGCATTTTGCAATATGACAAGCATGACAGGTATAGCTAGTCTTAGTTCCCTATAGTGTGCACAGTTACACTTTGGTCTGTAGGAAGAGAGAGAGTAATTATCTGGTCTCCACTGACAATTGTTATAAATCGTATAAGTAGTCTTGTTCATTCTTATCTATTGGAGTGAAGACCTTGAGAACAGTCTGCACTGTAAATATAGCATTTTTTGCTAGTGAGAACAAAGCATGAATCCTTTCCTATCCAAGGAAATAATCAGAATTCCTTTGTTACGGCTCTGCTGTGTTTGTTCAGCTTTAAAGATCAGTCAGATGCTCTTACGATTTGTTATGTTGAGTGGAAACATCAGTGTTTTAACACCAGGAATGTAGCCAGCAGCTTAAAGCTAAATCCTTCCCTAAACCTATCACCTCTAAAAGGTTGAGCCGGTGGTCATAACACTCTGCAGAGCATGATATTCCTATAGGAGAAACACCTACGGACACGTTCACAGATCCTCCTGCTATAGTGCTCCTGTACGTCAACCACTCTCCCTCAGCACACATAAATCAGCATCCAAATTGTCTGGGGCAGCCAGCCTCATTTATTGAAATCCATTAGCTACGCCTTTGGCCTTAGCTAAGACGTAATTGAAGAAGGGTTAGATCCATTCCTGTGTGTGAGCATGGTGTGGGTGGGCCCCTTTCATTAGCTCGCTGGAGACTTTATGGTTCAATTAGTTGTGGACATGGAGGGGGCGGGATCTACCATTAAAGGGGGTGGGGAGGTGGATGGTTAGGTGGTGGTTTATTGGTGGAAGGCATGTGCTGCTTATTATTCTGCGTGTTGTAGAGGATGGGAACAATGGCTTGGTTGATTGATAATTGAGCCAGATGGAGGCAGCCATTTTAGAGAGGAAAAGTGTGTGGCATATGTGCATCTTCAACTAGATCACACAGACCTGCATGGGTAAACCTGCATTTTCCTTTGCTAGGATATTGTAGTGTAAAGCCACAGATCATTGTCTGTGCTGTAAATGGTTTCCTCATATACTGAACAGTGTGGATCAATGGATATTGAATGACACCGATGGGATTTACTGTGGTTAGAACTAATTTTGGTTCATGGTACTGTTAATACAGGCAGAGCTCTGTGATGCAATGAGGCGTTTTGGGAGAGTAAACTGGTTTATGAGAGTGTTATGATGATTATGACGTGATGATGATGATGATGATGATGATGATGATGATGATGATGATGATGATGATGAAGACATAGACGCATGTGCCAGTAAGCCAATAATCAGTGTTTCAATAAATAAGTAATGCAGCATTGAGACTTGCTTTCAAACTTGTAAGTGCTATCTATCTACAGTGGCTTGCGAAAATATTCACCCCCTTGGCATTTTTCCTATTTTGTTGCCTTACAACCTGGAATTAAAATCGATTTTTGAGGGTTTGTATAGTTTGATTTACATAACATGCCTACCACTTTGGAGATGCAAAATATTTTTTCTTGTGAAACAAACAAGAAATAAGACAAACAAACAGAAAACTTGAGCTTGCATAACTATTCACCCCCCCAAAGTCAATACTTTGTAGAGCCACCCTTTGCAGCAATTACAGCTGCAAGTCTCATGGGGTATGTCTCTATAAGCTTGGCACATCTAGCCACTGGGATTTTTGCCCATTCTTCAACATTTAAATGTTTCCCTTTAAACCACTCAAGTGTTGTTTTAGCAGTATGCTTAGGGTCATTGTCCTGCTGGAAGTTGAACCTCTGTCCCAGTCTCAAATCTCTTGAAGACAAACAGATTTCCCTCAAGAATTTCCCTGTATTTAGCACCATCCATCATTCCTTCAATTCTGACCAGTTCCTCAGTCCCTGCCGATGAAAAACATACCCCCAGAATGATGCTGCCACCACCATGCTTCACTGTGGGGATGGTGACTCGGGGTGATGAGAGGTGTTGGGTTTGCGCCAGACATAGCATTTTCCTTGATGGCCAAAAAACTCAATTTTAGTCTCATCTAACCAGAGTACCTTCTTCCATATGTTTGGGGAGTCTCTCACATGCCTTTTGACGAATACCAAATGTGTTTCCTTATTTTTTTCTTTAAGCAATGGCTTTTTTTCTGGCCATTCTTCCGTAAAGCCCAGCTTTGTGGAGTGTACGGCTTAAAGTGGTCCTATGGACAGGTACTCCATTCTCAGCTGTGGAGCTTTGTAGCTCCCTCAGTGTTATCTTTGGTCTCTTTGTTGCCTCTCTGATTACTGCCCTCCTTGCCTGGTGTGTGAGTTTTGGTGGGCGGCCTTCTTTTGGCAGGTTTGTTGTGGTGCCATATTTTACATTTTTTAATAATGGTGCCCAACCCAACTTCTCCACGACTTTGTCCCTGACCTGTTTGGAGAACTCCTTGGTCTTCATGGTGCCGCTTGCTTAGTGGTGTTACAGTCTCTGGGGCCTTTCAGAACAGTTGTATATATACTGAGATCATGTGAAAGATCATGTGACACTTAGATTGCACACAGGTGGAATTTATTAAACTAATTATGTGACTTCTGAAGGTAATTGGTTGCACCAGATCTTATTTAGGGGCTTCATAGCAAAGGGGGTGAATATATACAGTATCCACGCACCACTTTTATGTAAATTATTATTATTATTTTTTCATTTCACTTCACCAATTTGGGCTATTTTGTTTATGTCCATTACATGAAATCCAAATAAAAAAATCAATTTAAATTACATACAGGTTGTAATGCAACAAAATAGGAAAAACGCCAAAGGGGATGACTACTTTTGCAAGGCACTGTATCCTTACTGATAGCAGAATAAAATAATGCAATACTTTCCCACGTAAGATACGTTGTAATGTCAGCTGAGAATATTTTATTTTCTGAGGAAAGGCACAGACTCCCAGGTTGCAACATTACTATCTACATTGTTTTTCTGACAGTGATGGGATTTTGAGAACAGCTTGAAGGTGATGGTTCATACCTCTCCTTGGGCATCATAAATGCATCGCCTCAAACATCCCACTGCAGAGTACTATATGTATCATACATGCCATGTGTTCTTACTCATGCCAGTAAGAACACTCGGTTGCATCAACCAGCATCCATCCATACATTACATTCTCCCCCCAAAAATATCTCCCACATATTTCCAATGTATTTAACATGAATGACAACTACTCTCAGAATTTTCGCTTAACAATTAACATTACAATGATGGTGTGATTGATGCAAACAAAGTGCAATTCTGGTTCAATAATTGCAAGCAGTACTGTAGACTACAAGCACTAAGAAAATGAGGATCCTGTCGGCGTGATTGTAGACATTCCATAGAATTGATCGATATAGAGACAATGCAGAGATTCAGCAATATTTCAGTGTTTTTTTCCCTCACTCTAGTTCATAACACCCTCAGCAAGTCAAACCTGTAGTTAAAGGGGAAATCTGTGATTGATACATCATTTTTTAAAACTTTTAAATAAATTGTATATAGCCATTAATTATTGAATAATGTAACTTATAAATGCTGCAAGAGCTTAGTTCAGCTGTCAGAATCCAAAATATAGGCTTGTTTTACTCCAATGTTGGTAAACAATGTAAATGTGAACAGACAGTGTATAGCCTCAAAACATGGTTAAAACTAGAATGTTGGTGGTCAGTACTTGAATCCATGGCTCCATCTATGAAATTGGTTACATTTCTCCGGCCCCACCCCTCGGCTTTTAACCAAAACAGTGGCGGGGTGTTATTGATTGAACTGCAGATTGCCACTTTAAAGCAATCATGAGCATTTTTAAATAGAGCCAATAACTATTGACTAGGTGTGAAAAAAAAGATACAATAGAAAAGATATTATAAAAACAATAAGGAACTGGAGCTTGTACGTTATCGTGATTATTGTCCTGGCTGTGCATGTTGACGGTATTCAGGGATTGGAGCACAACCGACAATCATCATAATCAAAACACACTCCCCCTCGAGTGCCTTATTGCTGTATTAACAGATTGCACTAATCCATCACACATTATGGGCGCATTGGCATAGTTTGCCTCCTACTTCCATATGAACAGATGGCGCCCATGCTGTTGGTGGACAATGTGAGTACAAGCAAGGAGACTGGAGCCAGAGCTCTTGTGTGGAGATATAATGTCCAAAGAAAGTGCTCCTAAATCTTTCAAAGGTAAACATTTTTTAAAAATGATGACCATCCCACTGGTCTCATCATTATATGCTGCAGTCCTTTACAACATATGGAGAGAAGGGAGAAGGGAGTGAGAAGCAGATGAGTTAACGAACAGAGCTAAGAACATTTAACCGTTTTACTGACATGGATCCAGTGCACCAAGCATTGCATACCCACTTACTATGGTAGAAAAGTATCCTTGATTTGATTAACTTAAAAAGAGAATAAAAACAAAGGTTTATAGTGATCAGCTTCACAACATTAAACTTGCACTTTTAAACAAGTGCAATAAAGTGTTGAGTTTCTTTGAATAATAACAAGTGAATACATTAATTCAGCGAGAGAAGTGAGTCTGTGAAAAGCCTGCACACGGACCGTCAGGTTGTGAGATTGTGCTGTATTGAGGCATGAAAAAAGATGGCGTAGCCTTTACTGACTTAGCCTTTCCTGAACAGCCGCATAGGCACGGGTAGGGCCACCTACCCACCCACCCACTGGGGAGCCAGGCCCACCCAAGCAAAACAAAGTACCCTCTCTACTTGTCAGTGTTCCAAACGGGACATTATTTGTATTTTTACCTAAACATGCAAACACCATCAGATAGAATTCATAGCAAGCAGTGCACTGGAATGACATTCACTCTCATGGGATGGGTGGCCAAAAATAACTAATTGTAAGCCCCACCCCCAATAAACCATAAATATGACTAATTGAGGCATATTGTGCTTCTTTGGCTATATGCACCATGCCACTGCCTACTTAATATGTTTATTTAGCAAACAAGACAGCTCATAATCCATTGCCTTTATCACAGTTAACACACCTACAGTATATTTTAGCTTTAATTAGCTTTAAAAATGCAACATGTTCTCTCAGCCTCATGGCAAAATGTGTAGAATAGCATGATGTTAGCTATAAAACGGCACATTTTCCTCTCTGCCCCATGGCAAAATGTGTGTTTGTTTTTATTTTTTTGGCCTACCCAAATTTCTGCTGGCCCACAAGCCAATGAATCTCTGGCTACGCTACTGCTGGCTATGCTACTGCTCCTGATAATACATTGGTGGCCTAACTGGCTAAACACAATAGAGCAGTAAGGCCACAAATATGGTTCATTCCTACGCCGTGATGATTCGTTAGCACACCAATAATTTACCCAGGATTTTCATGCAGAGTACTCTATGTTAATGCTAGTATGAAGAACTACAGAATGCCTAGTGGGAAAAGAAAAGGTTCGTAATCTTTTGCTTTTATCTCCATAATGTAAAAACTTCTACTGGACTTCTCCCCTGGAACTGAATTGGGGCTCCCTTTTCCAACCCTATTCATTTCCCAACCCTATGCAGAAGGAGCCCTACCAGAGAGTTCTGACGGTGCATGTTATAAATAATGCCAGAGCTTTTGTTTTTGAATTTAAAATTAATTTCCCCTTAAAGATACTGCACAAACGCACATCGAATGAGAGAGTGGTGGGACATCTCAGGCCTCTCGGGAAGACAGGGAAATTTGGACGACTAGAGAACAGAGGTTTCTCAAAAGCGCTCTCTCAAAGGGAAATTCTGAAGAAGAAGAAAGGTAATAGAATATTGATGCCCCTCTCTTCATGCAGCCCACACTTTTAGCCTGGCCTTAACAAAAGCTGCAACTTACCATGACGGTTTAGAGGACAGAATGGAAACATCTTGAGATTTCAGCTTGCCTTTATAATAGCATAGTTTCAGTGATATCTTTCCCTTAAATGCTGGCCGCTATACAGGCCAGGGTTGTGTCCCTGTCTATCATAGCTGTCTAGGTTAGGCTCAGCAGGCCTAGCAGGGACGACAGCGTATTAGGTCTTTGTGATGTCCTCTCTGTGGTCTGATTGAGGGTTTGAATCAAATCAAATTGTATTTGTCACATGCTTCGTAAACAACAGGTGTGGACTAATAGTGAAATGCTTACTTAAGGGCCCTTCCCAACCATGCAGAGAGAAAAATGTAGAAAAATAACACAAGGAATAAATACACAATGATCAACAATGACTTGGCTATATGCAGGTACCAGTACCGAGTCGATGTGCAGGGGTACGAGGTAATTGAGGTAGATACTGTATGTACATATATCTAGGAATAAAGTGACTGGCCAACAGGATAGATCATAAACAGTAACAGCAGCGTACAGTGGCAAGAAAAAGTATGTGAACCCATTGGAATTACCTGGATTTCTGCATAAATTGGTCATAAAATTTGATCGGATCTTCATCTAAGTCCAACCAGAAATCCAGGTAATTCCAAAGGGTTCACATACTTTTCCTTGCCACTGTACATCATTTTTCCACTGAGCATGAAAGGCCTGGATGCTCAAGAGTCCTGCTAAAGTGTATACATGTGTAAACCAACCAGCATTGGATTTTCTAACCTTCGTCTTCCTCAGTAAAACATTTTCCATAGATGAAATACAGCAAGCTGCAGTGAATCACTGTTACTGGCCTCTCCGATATCACTCTGCTCTGTAAGATAATTTTTGTGGAATTGTGATTCGGTCAGACATTATGAGATTTCCTACAAAGCACTCTATTGTATGTTAGCAGGCCCTATGGTAAACGTGATATCATGATAGTGATATCGCTGCTCACTTCTCAGTCAGGAACACTGAGATTGGATGGGGAAGAATTTGAGTTTCCAATGGAGTTCCAATAACTTTTAAAGTTCATTAATTACCTGGTAATCCAATAGACTGTGTTGATTGGGAGGAGCCCAGTATGGAGCACATGGATGTGGTCAAGATATATCTGACTGGCAACAAGATCAATTTCACTTGTACAGTGGAACTGCGGTCTGTCTGGCAGCATTCTGCTCCTCTATTTATCCATACTGCCTATAGGACTCAAACCCCATCTTCAGCAAATCCTTTCTCATGGAAGGACAAGTCACCCAAACACAACCAATCTGCTTTGCATGTGGATTAATGCCACACAAAGGAATACATTCCTAAAGAATTTCAAGTCATTGTTCGTTTACTCCTTCCTCCTTTTGGGTTCAGTTTAAAAATAGGCATTCATCTCCTAAATTCTTATTTTTTTGCAGTTGCCCTTCAGTGTCTTTTAGAAAGGTGCAAAAGCTACAAAGGGTTGAAAAGAGTTTGGACAGGCATTATCACCTGTAAATGTCAGATGATAGTTTGTAGGATTCATCTGTGTCGTGCGGATTTATTTTTCTGGCTTTCCTTTTCGATAGTTATGGACTTTTTGTGTTTTGCTGACTGAGAATTATTTTTGCTGACTAACTGATCTTAATCTGACATCAGCTGTCAATAATGACTGTTTATGTCATGGTTATAACTGTGTTATGTAGGCCATCCTTTGTTGGACAATTCTGTCATCAGTACTCTGCTAGCTTTTTAAGCCTGGTAGTTTCAAGTGGCTTTTTTTACTACGAACTCTGTATCTCTTCACAAACACTCTTATTTCTCTCTCCATTTTAGTGGGATGACCCATTTGCTCTGCCGAGTGGAGCACAATGCCATTACTAAGTGAGTTTGAACCGCCAGGCAGGTCTGCCAGTGTTGTTTCAGGTCCCGCTCACAAATCACTTGAGGAACAAAGACACCAGGTCACCCACAAATGAACAGAATCAAACATTATGATAGTGTAGCTTATTAAAGCAGATAGTGTTATTAATCCAATTTGCCCTTATCCACAGTCAGAAGCTTCTCTGGGGATTTTATTTTCCAAAAGGATTACCTGCTCACTTTGATGGTTTCCCATACTATGGTTTAGAACTTCAGCCTCTGTATTTCAGTCTTTGCGAGAGACAGATCAACTGTATTTGAAGAGTTTCATTCCCAAAAAATCGATGCTAGGTCAATGTGGGTGGGAATGAGAGAGTGAGCGTGAGAGATGCAAGGTAGAGACGACTTACAGAGGTAAGAAACAGAGGGTGTGAAAGACAAAGAGGGATGGAGAGAAGCAGGGAGAAATGGAGAGTGTGATGCTTATTAAGTTGATTCATTGATACCATTTAAATTCAAGCTGCCAAAGTACATAAAGGATTGTGTACAGACAGACAGCTTATTCATATCTGAAAATAATGCTGTTTGATCAGTATAACTGTACGATCTAACACCGGCATTCATATTTGTGTGTGCATATGTGACAAAACACACAAGATATTTGAGATATTCAAATAGGCTAAGCCATATAATGCACTGTATGGAAGATCTATGGCAGATATGCAGGGTTTTTTACGAGGGTCATTAGGATGCAACATCACACAGCCCTTTTCTTTTCCCTGGCTGTCTTTGGCATGTGCTCTCTCCATGGTCTGCTTGCTGTGGCACTTAAATACGTCAGGTTGGATATCCGCTGTCATTTGACAGCCTGGTCACTGTGCTAGCCAGTCACACCAGCAGGGAGGCTTGTACTAACACTAGAGGGCATGCTAATGCTTTTCGCATCATTCGCTCACTCAAGGACCACCACACAGTCATGAACCAAAGCAGTAGCGACACAAAATGTGACTCCCATACAAATCTAACTCTATTAGTAATGACAACATGTTGCTGAAGGCCCAGCGCAGTCCAAAATATGATTCCCTACGTATACCTAAAATTCAGAACACCTTCCTAATATTGAGTTGACTGCACTGTGCAAGGAAGGCACTTTTGTCTTGCCCATCCACCCTCCGAATGGCACACATACACAATCCATGTGTCAATTGTCTCAAGGCTTAAAAATCCTTCTTTAACCTGTCTTCTCACCTTCATCTACCCCGATTGAAGTGGATTTAACAAGTGACATCAATAAGGGATCATAACTTTCACCTGGATTCACCTGGTCAGTCTATGTCATGGAAATGTTTCCCATACTCTGGGTCCTGTGTGGCTTAGTTGGTAGAGCACGTGGCTTGCAATGCCATGGTTGTGGGTTTGAATCCCATGGGGGACCAGTATGAAGGAAATGTATGAATTCACTACTGTAAGTTGCTCTGGATAAGAGTGTCTGCTAATTAGCTAAAATGTATTTCCACACTATGAGGTTGGAATAATACTATGAAATTATGGTAATGCCCTTTTACTTTAAGAGCTGTTTGTTTGCCTGAAATTTCATCCTGTTGTAGTGGGATGGAGTTTTGGCCTGCCTGGTGACATCAATGACCAATAAGAAAGAGAGTTCCGAACCTCTCTGGCAATAACTGCTAGTTTTCAGTTTTCCCCTTCCCAGTCAGACCACTCTCAGACAGTCCTAGCTAAATTCTTGCATGAGAAATTGCTCTTTGCTAAGAAGCTATTTTTGTTTCTTTTTGAACAATTTAATTCAAAACAATCACAGAAAGGTTTTGTTACCCAGAAATGATTTGATATTGAGATAAAAAAAAAACTGCTGCATTGGAACTTTAAAGCACTTTGATAGAAAGCTGATGTAACAGGGATTTTTTTCCTCCCATTTATGATTATAGGTATATGGGAAGGAGCTGTTGCTGTCACCGTTTGCAGTTTCTACTTCAATTGGCATAATTTGCCATGTTGGCCTGTTTCTGTGAAATTACTCAGTTTTGGCAGGGCTTTCATCCTTTGTTACTTCTGAGATGTTCTCTTTTATTGGTAAAGATTACAGAGCAGGAACCTGCCTTTCACTGTGGATGGATTGGAAAGGCAAGCTCCACTTTTCTTGTGAAACATTGCTGCATAATAGATGCAATGTGAGACTATTTGCAGTACAGGTGAAGAAGACTGGTGCTGTATAACTCAACCTTTCAGCCTCCATGAAAGAAATATACATGTTGCACTTTGTTCTATTATCAATGGGAGGATGGTGAGGTGAGAACTGGTTTGGCTTTCAAGCAGACTGACATGGGACCCAATCCAATCAAACTCGTTTTGAAGTCTTCATGATATTCATGCTGGAGAGTGTACCCATTGAAAACGTCCAAAATAGGATGAATTCAAGGTGGCTCCTCCTTTTAACAAACACAATTCCAGGTTGAGCTTACATAATCATAGGCTTAATTCCAAACGTATGAGTATTGGCACAGGAGTCACACATAGAGCCTTCCATATTTCAGAAGAAAACAAGTGTGTGCACTGGCACTATTGTAAAAAAGAAAGCTGCTACATAAATATTGTTATGGCAAGTTTTAGGCAGCTGATTAATACTGTAGGCACAGTATTAAACTCCCGGAAATGGCCAAAAAGAGTAGAACCAGCTCACCTGTTTTTACACTATAATTTGACTATTAGATGTTCAATGTTGATTTTGGAAGAAACATTTTAAAAGGAATAAAGCAAGAGTTCAATTCCAGTAACAGGGTTCACCTTAAAATTAGGGACAGACGTACATGAATCACAAGAAATAAACAATCATCTCCAGAAAGAACTTTCTCAAAGTCACCTAAATAACTAGGGCTTTACAGTGATGGTGGAAACGGAGTATTTTGGAGGTTTAATGGGTTAATATCTTCTTAGAAGGGGCATGGACGGACATGTCAAAATGCTACATTTTTGCACTTTACCATGTCGGTATTCCTATTGAAAATCTGATTTATTGATTTCTCCAAATCAAATCACATTTTATTTGTCACATGCGCATACGGGTTTACTGTGAAATACTTGCTTACGAGCCCTTCCCATTGATGCAGATTCTTTTTAAATACAATAAATAAAAGTAACTCTATAAGTGGAATAAAATGCACAAGAACGAAGCTATATACAGGGAGTACCAGTAAAAGATCAGTGTGCAGGGGTACGAGGTATTTGAGGTAGATATGTACATAGAGGCAGGGTAAAGTGACTAGGCATCAGAATAAATAATAATAAGAGTAAGAATAAAAAACAGAGTAGCAGCTGCATATGTTGAGTGTGAAAGTATATGTGTGTGTACAGAGTCTTCAGGAAGTATTCATACCCTTTAACTTATTTTGTTGTTACAGACGGAATGAAAAATGTATTAAATAGATTTTCTTTCCAACTACACACTATACCCCATAATGACAAAGTGAAAACATGTTTTTAGAAATTTTAGCAAATGTATAATAAATGAAATCCCACTTGCTGGCCAAGAGATTTGTTCGTGGAGTTTTCATTCATTTCATTTCAGTACACTTATCTTAAGTCCTCCCTTTAAATAACCTTTTAGTTAGAATGTTGTATATCGATGTTGTATAAATGAGGTATAAATATATGCATATTCGTCTCCATTTCAGCACCAATTGGTAGATTGTCGATTATTTCGGTTTAGGAAAGTATTTATGAACCATAAAAAAACAGGTTTGGAGAGCCTTTGTGAACAAATGGAGGAAAACGATGGTTTGATTCATTCTGAAAGTTGCCACATTTAGTTCTTCAACCCATGGTAATGTTGGAAGACTAGTGTCCATACTGTACAGTGCCTTCAGGAAGTATTCATACCCTTTAACTTATTCCACATATTGTTGTGTTACAGACTGAATACAATTTTTATTAAATGCATGTTTTTCTCTCATCCATCTACACATAATAACCCATAATGACAAAGTGAAAACATGTTTTTAGAAATGTTTGCAAATGTATTGAAAATGAAATAAATATATATATAATTTACATAAGTATTCACACACCTGAGTCAATACATGTTAGAATCCTCTTTGCCTGCGGTGACAGCTGTGAGTCTTTCGAGTTAAGTCTCTAAGAGCTTTGCATACCTGGATTGTACAATATTTGCACTAATTCTTTAAGCTCCATCAAGTTGGTTGTTGATCATCTCCCAGTGTCTGTTGGAAAGCAGACTGAAGCAAGTTTTCCTCTAGGATTTTGCCTGTGCTTAGCTCTATTCCATTTCTTTCTATCCTAAAAAAAAACACTGTAGTCCTTCCCGATGACAAGTATACCCATAACTTCATGCAGCCACCACCATGCTTGAAAATATGAAGAGTGATACTCAGTGATGTGTTGTGTTGGATTTACCCCAAACATAATGCTTTGTATTCAGGACATAAACATAATATCTTAGCCAAATTGTTTACAGTTTTACTCTAATGTCTTATTGCAAACAGGATGCATGTTTGCAATAAGACACTAGAGTAAAACTGTAAACAATTTGGCTAAGATATTATGTTTATGTCCTGAATACAAAGCATTATGTTTGCAATATGTTGCAATATGTTTGCAATATTTTTTTATTCTGTACAGGATTCCTTATTTTCATTCTGTAATGTAGGTTAGTATTGTGGAGTATTGTTGATCCATCCTCAGTTTTCACAAAAATCACAGCCATTAAACTATGTAACTGTTTTAATGTCACCGTTGGCCTCATGGGGACATCCCTGAACGGTAATCCCTGAACAGTATTATGTGTGAGGTACAGAGAGGAGGTACAGTAGTCATTCAAAAATCATGTTAAACACTATTATTGCACATAGAGTGAGTCTATTTAACTTATTACATTTTTAATCATGAACTTATTTAGGCTTGCCATAACAAAGTGGTTGAATAGTTATTAACTCAATATATTTAAACTTTTCATTCGTAATTCATTTGTAAAGATTTCTCTAAATATAATTACACTTTGACATTATGGTATTGTGTGTAGGCCAGTGACACAAAATCTCAATTTAACAAAATGTGGAAAAAGTCAAGGGGTATGAATACTTTCTGAAGGCACCGTATGCATGTGTGTGTTATGTGTGTAGTGTTCGTATGTAGTGTATGTGAATTTGTGTGGGTTTTGTGTGAGAGTGTCAGTGGAGTGTGTGAGTGAGTGTATATATATAGTCTTGTGAGTCAGTGCAAGAGGGTCAATGCAGATAATTCAATGGTTACATGGACTATTTACTAGTCTTACACTGTGAAAAAAAAGACCCATAAATTTAGTTAATAACTAACTTATTAAAAACTGGTTCCGCAGCCATTTTTTTTGTTTGCTAAACTTTTCATTCCAAGTGTTATCTTTACTACTATAGCCTATATAAATGCACTGACTAACACATTCATAAATGGCCAAAAAAAAGACAGTAAAATAAAACAAAGAATAAGGTTTTAAAGTGTCTGTCCTATATCTTGGAGACAAGAAAATTCAGGAAATATATATATATATATATATATATATATTTTGGACACATATTCAACCCCTTATTTTTGTTGCCACAAAACTACCGTGATACTTCCATTTGTTTGTATGGGTTACCTTCAGATGAGTCCCATCACATTCGTGAGAGCAAAATGGAGAACACACTCATGTTCGTTAGTCTCCCCTTTTACGTAGAGTGACAATGCTTTCATCAAGTCAATGCTCTCATCAAGTCAATGCTCTCATCAAGTCAATGCTCTCATCAAGTTTGTTTGTTTATTTGTCATATGCACATGAAAGTTATGGAGTCACTACATGACCCTTAATGTACAGTATCATGTTCTTTTAACAAAATATATTGTAGCGGTGGCAGCCAATTAGAAGACTTGGAGGAGAGGTTCAATCTTAACGATTTTTTGGCCACTCCATCCAGTTAACGTGTTCTGTAGTTTAAGGTTAAGCTTGTACACTGCCAGTTCTGTGGTCCTAATGGTACCAAATAACCTCCTAAAGGTTAATTGTTAAGACAATATGATTTGGCAAATGTATTATATTTTCTATACACTTTTATAAAAAATAAAAAATAATATAAATTTATAAAAAATAATAATAATTATGGCCTCCTGAGTGGCACAGTGCTTGAGTTACAGACCCGGGTTCAATCCTGGACTGTATCACAAACGGCCATTACTGGGAGTCCCTTAGGGTGGTGCACAGTTGGGTTTAGGGGAGGTGTGCGCTCTAGCAACTCCTTGTGGCGGCCCGGGTGCAGTTAACCAGTGTTTCCTCTGACACATTGGTTAAGCGGACGGGTGTTAACCTCTATTGGATCGGTATCCCCCCCACGGCACTGTTGAGCTAATGTGAAAAATAAGCCATATCTCAGACTGGCAAATAAAAAATAAAATATTTAGAACACAGACATTGGACAGAGATATGGCTTTTCCTTTGCAACTCTGCCTAGAAGGCCAGCATCCCGGAGTTGCCTCTTCACTGTTGACGTTGAGGCTGGGGTTTTGCGGGTACTATTTAATAAAGCTGACAGTTGAGGAATTGTGAGGCGTCTGTTTCTCAAACTAGACACTCTAATGTACTTGTCCTCTTGCTTAGTTGTGCACCGGGGCCTCCCACTCCTCCCACTCCCCTTTCTATTCTGGCTAGAGCCAGTTTGCTCTGTTCTGTGTAGGGAGTAGTACACAACGTTGTACGAGATCTTCAGTTTCTTGGCAATTCCACGCATGGAATAGCCTTCATTTCTAAGAACAAGAATAGACTGACAAGTTTCAGAAGAAAGTTATTTGTTTCTGGCCATTTTGAGCCTGTAATTGGACCCACAAATGCTGATGCTACAGATACTCAACTAGTCAAAAGATGTCCAGTTTTATAGCTTCTTTAATCCTTAACAACAGTTTTCAGCTGTGCTAACATAATTTCGACATGGTTTTCAAATGATCAATTAGCCTTTTAAAATGATAAACTTGGATTAGCTAACACAAGGTGCCATTGGAACACAGGAGTGATGGTTGCTGATAATGGGCCTCTGTACGCCTATGGAGATATTTCATTAAAAATCTGCCGTTTCCAGCTACGATAGTCATTTACATCATGAACAATGTCTACACTGTATTTCTGATCAATTTGATGTTATTTTAATGGACAAAAAAGTATACTTTTTTTTTTTTAAAGAACAGTGATCCAAACTTTTGAACAGTAGTGAATATTTATAATTATTACAAATACATTTAAATGGGTGTTGCATTTGGAAATGTTTTACAAAACATTTCCAAATACATTTTTTCAAATATATTTATCAAATATTGATAAATATGTGAAACCATATTCTAAAATACATTATTTCATGTTATACAGTACATTTGAAATACATTTTGTAATATATGTTGGAATGTATTTCAAATGTATTAGATATTTTCCATATACAGTATATACATTATTTGGCCAATTGTAAATATTTCAAATGTATCCTACATTTTCTTATTAAAAAACTATATTTTATATGTTACATATATGAGTACAGCAGTACCAAGGCAGCTCAGACTCTGTCAGTGACAGGCAAAAGGACGGTGGGCTCAGTCTCTCCTTCTCTTCTACTCTGTGACAGCATTAACAGTGGAGGCAGCAGATAGGGGTCCTTACAGCTGTGCGATCCTCCACCATCACAGTTGCCCCCTGTCAAACACAGCCTCTTATCAGAACGCTGTCTTCAGCTTGCACAACACCTCCTACCCCTATATTCAGGGCCAAGTCGAGTGAGGTACACAAACTAATTTCACGTCAGCTTACATTTTGGTTGTTGTTCAGCAAAAGCGAGATAAGAGGATGAGAAAATAAAGGGAACAAGACCAACAGGGATGCCTGGCTAGGCTGGCCAGCAGGGGTGCTGTGCTGTGGAGGGTAGGGAACGGCAGGGCTTAGACTGGACAGCTCACTAAATGAAAAGGTGATGGATCAATAAAGGGCTGTGGCTGAGAATCTCTTATCAGCTGTGCAATGAGAAACTCCAGTGCCTGGCCATGCGATGATCTAGAGGCACTGGGGTTCAGTGGCCTTGTGCCTTATCGCTCCTCGTTACTGCAGAAACCATTTTCCACCACGAGGGCTTAGTGTACCCAGGCACCCCCGAACAGGAGCAGCTAGTCAATAATGCAGGACCTTTTCCTCCTCCATAGGATATTCAGCACAACACATGCCTGGATGAAGAAAACCTTTTAGAACACCGTCAAACTTTAGTTGAGTTTTTTTTGTGATGGGTTGAGGCACCCCATCTCTCTTGCCTCTTGGTGCAAAAAAAAAAAATATATGTCTTTGCTTTTTTCTGATGACGTGCACGTCACAGTCAGAGAAACACTTGTCAAACTGTTTCATGACACATTAAAGAGGTTTTTAAAAAGCACCAGTCTGTCATGAATGTAGATGATGCACAAGGATACACCTATTGCTATGCACATATGCACACCGGTGCACTTAATACCTTTTCATTCATTGGGAATAATCTTGCGGTATATTTTTTGCAAAGTCTGTGACTGATGTGATGCTCTGTCTGTGTCTGCTAGTTGGTTTAACCAGGGATATATTGATTTTGCAATATGCTGCCAGATCTGCAATTACAGTATTAGTTTATATCTGGAATTCATTCATACTGGAATTCATTCTAACTGATTCATTTGATTTAAAAAATCTGATTCAAATCTGAAACAAATGATTTTGCTCAAATACAGATGTAGGATCGTAATTTGATCACTCTATTGTTGCTGAGAATTTTCCTTAACAGAACAAAATGCACATTTATGGTGTATTTTAGGTTTATAATGGTTTCTAAAGCTTTCAGAAAAATATCCATTAATTACATATAATCCACATAAATGTTTACATTTCCTGTTGCTAGAGGATTATCTTCCTGCTGTAGCAAATTGGCTCAAATTAAGATCCTTCATCTTTACTGATACAGTTTGCTGGGTTGTGTGGTTTTAACCTGTCGAGTTGACTTCATGGATATTTACTGCAAACACTTCTTCCCGAGCTGACCTCAACGCTCTGAAGTTTTAATAGCTTGTTGTGACTGTCTGTACTGTGGCATCCTGTCTAGCAAGCATCAGCTTTTTCTTCTCGCATTGCTTGGTGCTGAAAGCTATGCTTTTTTCTCCCTCTGAAAAGTACCACTGGGATGGCTGCCACATATAATAGCCATAGACTTCCAAGCAGTGCAAAGATTGGTTTTATATGAAAAAGTATGTCATTGTCCGCTGTCTCTTGAGAATTGTGCTGGGAGGAGGCAATCTAATAGAGATCTAGGATCTTAATTTGAGCCAGTTTGCTACAGCAGGAAAATAATATTGAAGCAAAAAGGAAATGTTAATTATTATGTGGATTATAATTAATAGACATGTTTGCACCTGCAACCTGGGTGATCAAATTAAAATCCTACATCTGTAGCTGTATTTTTATAGGTCCTTTCTCAATGGTGCAAAGTGATTGCAAGATATCTGTACAATGGCTAAGGTTGGATTCCATTGGCTTTCAAATAATGGGGGTCCTGTAAATCTTTACAACCTGTTAAGACATTTGATGACACGTTGCTGTGAATTTACTGTAAACACATTATGAGTTGTTCCACCTCAAAAAGCACAAGAAAGAGGATTTCAACACCCACCATCTTAGATTGTTCTGAAATTGGTTATGTAGTTAGTAACCGATACAATAAGCATTCCTGCAACTTAATTTTTTTTTCTAATTGATTGCACCCAAATTGGCCATTTTAATTTATCAAACTTTTATTGGCCATTTTAATTTATAGGAATTTATAGGATAATATTCAATCAATATAGTACCCAACATCTGATTTGGACCGAACTTCTTCCTACTAATGAGTAAAAAATAAATAAAATAAAATCTATGGACCCCCTCACCCCACGCCAATCCCACCCCAACAACCAGTATACGTTTCAAGTCCCTATGTTTGACAAGTAGTATGAAGCTGTGGTTTGGAATATTGATTTTCCATACTATGTCATGTATTCTCTGTGAATCTGGTGATGTTCCCCCCGTTCAGAGAAATGAGTAATTGAAGTTGCTTCCATCATTTACCATGAAGTAGTGTTTTGACCATTAGATGCTGCTGTTCCTGCTATATCGCCTCACTATTTCATCCACTTCTCTGGTCTCTTGTGTTTACATATATTAAACAGATCACAACATTTTTCTTTGCAACTTTGGGAAGAAAACCAATCGATTTGGCTCATGAAGAAAATACATTGTGTGGTCAGCCTCACAATTCAAGTCCTCCGTGAAAGCAATTCAGGTCTTCTCTTACGCTTCATCTGTGTCCAAGAAACGGCCCCTTTGTGTATGGTTTATTCCCTTCACAAAAGCTCTAGATTAGTTACTGTTAGACCATTCCAGTTGAACAAGCAAATGATTAGGCTACAGCAGTTCTAATAGATTCACTCTTATGGTCTTCAATGGTAAAAGTCCCAAACACACACTGTGAAGTGTTTGGTAATGGTATTAGGTTGGGTTGGTTGGTCAATGTCACTAATCACAATACATATAGAGATGTTTCCTGAGATTTTTGTTGTGGTTGACAAAGTTGCAACGGGAATGTTGTGATCTATTTAATTTTTAATTTTTTAAAATTTTTTAATTTCACCTTTATTTAACCAGGTAGGCTAGTTGAGAACAGGTTCTCATTTGCAACTGCGACCTGGCCAAGATAAAGCATAGCAGTGTGAACAGACAACACAGAGTTATACATGGAGTAAACAATTAACAAGTCAATAACACAGAGAAAAAAGGGGAGTCTATATACAATGTGTGCAAAAGGCATGAGGAGGTAGGCGAATAATTACAATATTGCAGATTAACACTGGAGTGATAAATGATCAGATGATCATGTACAGGTAGAGATATTGGTGTGCAAAAGAGCAGAAAAGTAAATAAATAAAAACTGTGGGGATGAGGTAGGTGAAAATGGGTGTGCTATTTACCAATAGATTATGTACAGCTGCAGCGATCGGTTAGCTGCTCAGCTAGCTGATGTTTGAAGTTGGTGAGGGAGATAAAAGTCTCCAACTTCAGCGATTTTTGCAATTCGTTCCAGTCACAGGCAGCAGAGTACTGGAACGAAAGGCGGCCGAATGAGGTGTTGGCTTTAGGGATGATCAATGAGATACACCTGCTGGAGCGCGTGCTACGGATGGGTGTTGCCATCGTGACCAGTGAGCTGAGATAAGGTGGAGCTTTGCCTAGCATGGCCTTGTAGATGACCTGGAGCCAGTGGGTCTGGCGACGAATATGTAGCGAGGGCCAGCCGACTAGAGCATACAAGTCGCAGTGGTGGGTAGTATAAGGTGCTTTAGTGACAAAACGGATGGCACTGTGATAAACTGCATCCAGTTTGCTGAGAAGAGTGTTGGAAGCAATTTTGTAGATGACATCGCCGAAGTCGAGGATCGGTAGGATAGTCAGTTTTACTAGGGTAAGCTTGGCAGCGTGAGTGAAGGAGGCTTTGTTGCGGAATAGAAAGCCGATTCTTGATTTGATTTTCGATTGGAGATGTTTGATATGGGTCTGGAAGGAGAGTTTGCAGTCTAGCCAGACACCTAGGTACTTATAGGTGTCCACATATTCAAGGTCGGAACCATCCAGTGTGGTGATGCTAGTCGGGCATGCGGGTGCAGGCAGCGATCGGTTGAAAAGCATGCATTTGGTTTTAGTAGCGTTTAAGAGCAGTTGGAGGCCACGGAAGGAGTGTTGTATGGCATTGAAGCTCGATTGGAGGTTAGATAGCACAGTGTCCAATGACGGGCCGAAAGTGTATACAATGGTGTCGTCTGCGTAGAGGTGGATCAGGGCCCGCAGCAAGAGCAACATCATTGATATACACAGAGAAAAGAGTCGGCCCGAGAATTGAACCCTGTGGCACCCCCATAGAGACTGCCAGAGGACCGGACAACATGCCCTCCGATTTGACACACTGAACTCTGTCTGCAAAGTAATTGGTGAACCAGGCAAGGCAGTCATCCGAAAAACCGAGGCTACTGAGTCTGCCGATAAGAATATGGTGATTGACAGAGTCGAAAGCCTTGGCAAGGTCGATGAAGACGGCTGCACAGTACTGTCTTTTATCGATGGCGGTTATGATGTCGTTTAGTACCTTGAGTGTGGCTGAGGTGCACCCGTGACCGGCTCGGAAACCAGATTGCATAGCGGAGAAGGTACGGTGGGTTTCGAGATGGTCAGTGACCTGTTTGTTGACTTGGCTTTCGAAGACCTTAGATAGGCAGGGCAGGATGGATATAGGTCTGTAACAGTTTGGGTCCAGGGTGTCTCCCCCTTTGAAGAGGGGATGACTGCAGCAGCTTTCAATCCTTGGGGATCTCAGACGATATGAAAGAGAGGTTGAACAGGCTGGTAATAGGGGTTGCGACAATGGCGGCGGATAGTTTCAGAAATAGAGGGTCCAGATTGTCAAGCCCAGCTGATTTATACGGGTCCAGGTTTTGCAGCTCTTTCAGAACATCTGCCATCTGGATTTGGGTAAAGGAGAACCTGGAGAGGCTTGGGCGAGGAGCTGCGGGGGGGCCGGAGCTGTTGGCCGAGGTAGGAGTAGCCAGGCGGAAGGCATGGCCAGCCGTTGAGAAATGCTTGTTGAAGTTTTCGATAATCATGGATTTGTCGGTGGTGACCGTGTTCCCTAGCCTCAGTGCAGTGGGCAGCTGGGAGGAGGTGCTCTTGTTCTCCATGGACTTCACAGTGTCCCAGAACTTTTTGGAGTTGGAGCTACAGGATGCAAACTTCTGCCTGAAGAAGCTGGCCTTAGCTTTCCTGACTGACTGCGTGTATTGGTTCCTGACTTCCCTGAACTGTTGCATATCGCGGGGACTGTTCGATGCTATTGCAGTCCGCCACAGGATGTTTTTGTGCTGGTCAAGGGCAGTCAGGTCTGGAGTGAACCAAGGGCTGTATCTGTTCTTAGTTCTGCATTTTTTGAACGGAGCATGCTTATCTAAAATGGTGAGGAAGTTACTCTTAAAGAATGACCAGGCATCCTCAACTGACGGGATGAGGTCAATGTCCTTCCAGGATACCCGGGCCAGGTCGATTAGAAAGGCCTGCTCACAGAAGTGTTTTAGGGAGCGTTTGACAGTGATGAGGGATGGTAATAAACACAAGAGACGAGCAAAATGGAGACTTCAATTACTAATTTCTCTGAGCAGTGGTGGGAAAAAACATCACCAGATCCACAGGAAATGCATTACAAAGCTATGCAATATATTGCATTATATATTTGTATTAGTGTTGTCACAACATTTTAGTCCCCTATCCCATTTCTCCATCAACGTTAATGGGCTTGTAGGAAAATTCTTCATATTATAATTGCACCATAGGGATAGCCTTTCAGAGAGCTGTCTTTTGTGGACTATTTAAGGATTGTTGGGTGGAAGCATTATGTTTCTCAGAGAAAGACAAACTGAATTGCTTTCACAGAGGACTGGCTTGAACTATGAGGATGACCACACTATTGTATCTTTATTTAACTAGGCAAGTCAGTTAAGAATAATTTCTTATTTTCAATGACAGCCTAGGAACAGTGAGTTAACTGCCTTGTTCAGGGGTAGAACAACAGATTTTTACATTGACAACTCAGGGATTCGATCTTGCAACCTTTTGGTTATTAGTCCAAAGCTTTAACCACTAGGCGACCTGCCGCCCTCATGTTTTCATCATGAGCACAATCTATTGGTTTTCTTCCCAAAGTTGCAAAGGAAATGTTGTGATCTATTCAATAAACCCAAGAGACGAGCAAAGAGAAAATAGTGAGGCGGTATAGCAGGAACAGGAGCAACTAATGCTCCAAATATGGTACTTCCACACTACCTGATGGTAATCAATGCAAGCGACTTCAATTACTACTTTATCTGAACAGTGGTGGAAAAGAACATCACCAGATTCACAGGGAAACTGCTTATACTACATAAACATAAGGAATTTATACAGTATTCTGGTTGTTGGGATGTGATTGTTGTGTGGAGTGGGGGATCTGTGGGTGGCTTTAAACCTTTTTATTCCTAATGTCTTACTCATTGGTAGGAACATGTTTTGTCCAGATCGAATTTTGGGTACTACAGAATATTTATTGAATATTGTCTAAATCCTGTAAATTACATTTAAAATCGGCAATTTGGGTGCAATCAATATATTAATTTCTCAAAAATCAGGAATGCCAATCTTACCTGTTTCTAACTACAGAAACGATTTCAGAACAATCGGAGATGGTGGTTGTCATGGCTTGCTGAAATGACACGAAATGATTCTTACGTCAATACTTACCTACATCTTTGAGTGCATTGTACAGTTTTAGCTTTCAATTTATGGTCAGAAAATGCACACATTCTGTTTAGTTCTTACAGTCGCCAAATACAGTATTCATTTGGGAACCACCGCTTAGTGCCTGAAATTATGATGGCTTAATTTACATAATAATTAGCCGTGGGGACTTTTACGATAGAGAAAATAATGCTGGAGCTGTGAGCATTTCTTCGGAGATGTCTAATAGTAGCAATAAACTAGCATCTGCGCCAGGGGATTTTTTAATTTAGGTGACTAAGGCCTGCTTCTGAGTCCGGTGGGCAATGCCCACATCCCAGAACATATCGGGCAATGCTAATAATATGACTGTCTAGTTGGAATTGCTCTGATGAAATGACTAGAATACAAATAGATTATATTGTGTGAATTAGCGTTATCTATTGTTTTGTTCACAAGCATCATTCTCTCGCTCTCTCTCTATTCATCTATGTGTCATTCAGTTGTTGGTTCTTTGGAGTCATAATTAGTCTGTTATTTAAAAGCCATCTGGTTTGAAGATGCTTTGTCTTCAAATGATCACTCCTGCTGTTTAAAAAAAAACGGTGCCCTATTAGACTCCAGTCTCACTGTTGCCGGTCTGACAGCCTTCACAAGCCTCACAAATTCTAATGCTCATAGCCATTATTACAACCATATTATATTCCTCTTGTTTCCATGAATTAACTGCACATATCAACAGGCAAATACCTGTAGTCCATAAAATGTGTTGGTGAAGCACGTAGCAATGCAATGTAAAACCTTTGAGGATAATGGCACGTTTTAAAGGCAATGAAAGCAAATACGTTGGTTCTATCAAATTGAGGTTTCCTTTTACGATAAGAGAGACTTACAGTGTAGTAACCGTAGGAGGAAAGCACATCCTGCACTGGAGACGAGTTCTGTCTGATCTCATCTGCAGTAGGCATTCCACAAGGTTACATGTGATGTCAGCACTGGTATGAGAGACCTGTGTCAATTGCCCTTTCAAGCATGCAAATCCACTCTGAGATCTCTAGCACAGGCCGAGTGGCAATTCCCAGGTGTCCTCATATGTGATTAGTTCCATTTGTTCTGTTAGTGTTGAGGATTTTTTGCTCAACCCACCAATGTTTTATTAATTTGTGAAATAGTCCAACCCCCACCCCCACTCTCTCGTTTCCTCCCTCTCTCCCTCCATCGTTTTCCTTTCTCTTCTTCTCTCTGGTCTGTGCTTCCAGAAGAGGATTGAAATTGAACTGGTAAAAAGCTACCCAATTTGAGATAAATCTCCAGCTGGTGTGTAATCCAGCTGCTCTCCACTTTTAGATTAGCAAAATGTGCTTTACTCATAGAGGGAAATGCAGAGTTTTTGATGTAAATTGACTGAGTGTCATAAGTGCATTATATCCATTTCACTTAATAAATATTGGTTTCTGTGGGGCTGTATAATCCCTTTGGCGTTTGCCCTGATGTCTTTGAATTCCGTTTTTCATTCAAATACATGAAGAAAAGAGAATGTCAACGTTCTTATGCAGTTAGATGTCTGAACAGAGATGAATTGTTATGGCACAGCCAGCGAAAACGAAACCAGGATCTTCTACACTGTTAAGACTTGCAAAACTGATTTATTTTAAGGTTTGCAAATATGGCCACGGCCATTTTATAGAAGGTAGTGTGTTGCTGCCTCATTCCATAAAATCATAAAATCTAAAGAGCACTACATTACAATATGTACAATCAAAATATTCTCGCATTAAAATGAATTCCACAATTCTACTTGTATTATTTTATTTTCCATTATTTTTAGGTTCTAGCTTTTATAGCAACTGTGAGTAATTTTAAGGGACTGTTTAAATGTGCTACAGTATGCTAAACGATAGCACCTTATTTATTTTGGATGATTTACAGCAGATAGTTTTTTTCTTCTGTGAACCCCAACAAACTCTCATTACCCACTCGTGTCTTTCTCATTTGCAGTTGGCGAACTCTACATTCTGATCCTCTGGCTTCAATTAGTGCCTCCGATAGAGGGTCGAGTGGAGGGCTGCCCAGCGCCATGCATATGCCACAGCGAGCCACGGCCCACCCTGGCCTGCCAGCAGCAGGGCCTCTACTCCATCCCCACAGAGATCCCTGTCCACAGCCAACGGATTTTCCTCCAGAACAACAAGCTAACTGTGGTGCGCTCCACCAGCTTCAGCCCCTGCAGGAACCTTACTGTCCTCTGGCTCTACTCCAACAACATCAGCCACATTGAGGCCGGGGCCTTTTACGGCCTGGAGAGGCTGGAGGAGCTGGACATAGGGGACAATGATTTAAGGATCATCAGCCCCACAGCTTTCAGAGGCCTCTCCAGACTGCACACCCTGCATCTGCACAGGTGTGGCTTGTCTGAGCTGCCTGTGGGTGTGTTTAGGGGACTCTTTTCCCTGCAGCACCTCTATCTCCAGGACAACAGTTTACTAACTCTGCATGACGATACGTTTCTGGACCTAGCTAACCTGACCTACCTGTTCCTCCACAACAACAAGATAAAGACTGTGACGGATCACATGCTGCGCGGCTTGGTAAGCCTGGATCGCTTGCTTCTCCATCAGAATCTAGTGACCTTTGTCCAGCGCAAGGCATTTCATGACCTGCGCAAGCTGACCACTTTGTTTCTGTTCTTCAATAATTTAACAGTGTTGACAGGGGAGACCATGGACCCATTGGTGTCCCTCCAGTACCTGCGTCTGAATGGGAACCAGTGGATCTGTGACTGCCGGGCCAGGACCCTGTGGGATTGGTTCAAGGGCTTCAAAGGGTCTAGCTCAGAGCTTGAGTGCCATGTTCCAGCTAGACTGGCTGGGAAAGACCTGAAACGGTTAAAGAGCCCTGACCTGGAGGGTTGTTATGAGAGCTCTCAACATACTTGGGTTAGTGTGTTCAGTTCTAAGGTTCGCTCTGGAAAACTCACCACGGAGAGTCCACTTAGGGCTGGTATTCCTAGGTGCTGCCTCTCAGACAACGACAAGTCCTCCATCATCTCCAGTAAGGGTCTTCCAGATCAGTCCTCCTACAACAGCAGACAAATCACCAACAATCCTCTGAAGGAGAAGGAAAACATCTCAAAAACTAAGCTTATGGAAGCTGACCCCAACGAACCCCAGAACAAAGAGAGCCTGAACGATGGGCCAGGAGGAACATTATCTAACAATCTGGACCATTCATCAGAAGATCTAGATCCCTCCAATGACACTGAAAAAAAGAAAATGTGTACAAAGGAGAACATGTCAGACTCTCTCTGTCTCAAGTCCCACGGATCTACAATCGGAGCATGGAGGCTTATCATTCTTCTTTTGTTTTGGCTATCCTTAGACTTCAGTTAGGATTTACAATCACAGAGGGCCAGTGTAAGGCCAGTACAGGAGGCCCTGCTAAGTACCAGGGGTGGGAAGGGGGAAATATTTCATAGATCTAAAGATATGAATCTGAAAAGAGAAATGGAAGCGCTAAAAAAACACACATCAACAAATGGATGCCTTTCTACAGTATGTCAATTTCAAATGTATATATTTCATGGATTTGTGCCCAGTTTTGCTCAGCTATGAAAATGACTTCTTCTGGGAGGTCCTATCGTCTCTAAGCTTACTCTGCCAATGGTGGTGACTGGTTATTACAAAGACAATGAAACAGTGCTACTGTTTAAAATCCAAAACCTTTCGAGGTTTCCTTCATAACAACCCCAAAGATGTGACAGATCTTACTCCATGTATTTTTGTTAATGATGATTTTTATGTTCATAAGTGTAAACGTACAAATGCTTTGGTCTCGATTCAATCCGTTTCGCCGAAGTTCAGCCTTAGCCAGATTGAGCCGACATATGCAGCGTTTACCGTGAATGCAGTCTCCTCGAACGTAGGAACATTGCCTTTACGTTTCAAACAGGTTGTCATGCTGACATTCAGCACTACAGATTGAACCGAGACCTTGATATTTCTGCGTTTTGTTTTCTTGTCACGCTGTGGTTACAGTTAGCATTCTCAAAAGAGTGCTGTCTATTCATTCACTCTTCATTCATATGCATTTTATTTTACTTGTGTAAAAGTATAAATATATTACAAATAAAGTATTCTCTTTCTTACATTTGTTATGTTATCTATTCAAGCAAATGAATAATGTATAGTTAATCACCAGCTTGCTTTGTATGAGTAGGAAAAATAGCCTCTGTTCCTGGTTATCAACTCCACAGAAGGGAAAGCATTGTCAATAGTGATTGTCTTGTCTCTGGCAGCTTAGTAACGTAATGACATTTTCTATTTGGATAAATACAATGTTTAACCTCCTGAGAAACCACTATTTTTTTCATGAAGATGTAATTATTGCGAAACCCAAGAGTGGAGACCTGCTGAAAACAACATTGAAACAGACATAAATCAATGTGGGGTTGCCGATGCACCTCCACGCTGTGAATTCAAGGCCAATCTCAGGGATATTGGAAATATATTAAGTTTAATCATGCTTTCCTGCCACTGAATATCTAATAGGTCATAGAAGGGTGTGGCTGACTCCTTTCATTTAAATGAAAAGACTTTCAAATTCATATTGTTCGTCCAATTGTTGCGGGATTTCAAACGAATTGAATTGAATCCCACCACTCCCAGTAGTACTAGCCAATATACAGTGCATTCGGAAAGTATTCAGACCCTTTTTACGTTACAGCCTTATTCTAAATGTAACGATGTTCGTCTGAAGAAGGTGTGGACCAAAGGGCAGCGTGGTAAGTGTTCATGTTATTTTTATTTCAACTGAACACAAAACAAAATAACAAGGAGAATGAACGAAAACGAAACAGTCCTGTCAGGTGCAGAAACACAAAAAAAGAAAACAACTACCCACAAATCATAGTGGGAAAACAGGCTGCCTAAGTATGGTTCCCAATCAGAGACAACGATAAACAACTGCCTCTGATTGGGAACCATACCAGGCCAAACACAGAAATACAAAAACATAGAACAACACATAGAATGCCCACCCCAACGCCCTGACCAAATTAAAATAGGGACATAAAAACGAACTAAGGTCAGGACGTGACAGTAAAATAGTTTTTTTTTACACACAATACACCATAATGACACACCGAAAACAGGTTTTTCAACATTTTTTGCTAATTTATAAAAATTTAAAACAGAAATACCTTATTTACATAAGTATGACACTCAGAATTTGAGCTCAGGTAAATCCAAGCCATGAGGTAGAAGGAATTGTCCAGAGAGCTCTGAGACAGGATTGTGTCAAGGCACAGATCTGGGGAAGGGTACCAACACATTTCTGCAGCATTGAAGGTCCCCAAGTACACCGTGGCCTCCATCATTCTTAAATGGAAGAAGTTTGGAACCGCCAAGACTCTTCCTAGAGCTGGAAGCCAGGCAAAACTGAGCAATCGGAGGGAGAAGGGCCTTGGTCAGGGAGGTGACTAAGAAGCCCCAGAGTTCCTCTGCGGAGATGGGAGAACCTTCCAGAAGGACAACCATATCTGCAGTACTCCACCAATCAGGCCTATATGGTAGAGTGGCCAGACAGAAGCCACTCCTCAGAAAAGGGCACATGAAAGCCAGCTTGGAGTTTGCCGAAAATACATCTAAAAGAATCTCAGAGCATGAGAAACAAGATTGCCAAGCGTCACGTCTGGAGGGAACCTGACACCATCTCTACAGTTAAGTATGGTGGTGGAAGCATCATGCTGTGGGGAAGTTTTTCAGTGGCAGGGACTGGGAGACTAGTCAGGATTGAGAGAAAGATGAACAGAGCAAAGTACAGAGATCCTTGATGAAACCTGCTCCAGAATGCTCAGGACTTCAGAATGGAGTGAAGGTTCACCTTCTAACAGGACAATGCAGGATGGGCTTCAAGGTCTCTGAATGTCCTTGAGTGGCCCAGCCCAAGCCCGGACTTGAACCCAATCGAACATCTCTGGAGAGACCTGAAAATAGCTGTGAAGCGATGCTCCACATCCAACCTGACAGAGCCTGAGATGAGAGAATGGGAGAAACTCTCCAAATACAGGTGTGCCAAGCTTTTAGCGACATACCCAAAGGTGCTTCAACAAAGTACTGAGTAAAGGATCTGAATACTTACAGTACCAGTCAAGAGTTTGGACACACCTACTCATTCAAGGGTTTTTCTTTATTTTTTACGATTTTCTATGTTATAGAATAACACTGAAGACATACAAAATTTGAAATAACACATATGGAATCATGCAGTAACCAAAAAAAGTGTTTAACAAATCAAAATATATTTGAAATTTGACATTTTTCAAAGTAGCCACCCTTTGCCTTAATGGCAGCTTTGCACACTCTTGGCATTCTCTCAACCAGCTTCATGAGTTAGGCCAAATAAATTCTTCACGGATTTCAAGTAACAGACACATCTCAACATCAACTGTTCAGCGGAGACTGTGTGAATTATTCCTTCATTGTTGAATTGCTGCAAAGAAACCACTACTAAAGAACACGAATAAGAAGAAGAGACTTTCTTGGGCCAAGGAACACGAGACCAGTGGAAATCTGTCCTTTGGTCTGATGACTTGAAATTTGTGAGATGCAGAGTAGGTGAACGGGTGATCTGTGCATTTGTGGTTCCCACCATAAAGCATGGAGGAGGAGGTGTGACGGTGTGGGGGTTCTTTGCTGGTGAAACTGTCTGTGATTAATTTAGAATTCAAGGCACACTTAACCAGCATGGCTACCACAGCATCCTGCAGCGATATGCCATCCCATCTGATTGTCTATTTTGAAGAATCTCAAATATAAAATGTGTTTTGATTTGTTTAACACTTTTTTGGTAATGATTCCATGTGTTATTTCATAGTTTTGACGTCTTCACTATTATTCTACAATATAGAAAATGGTGTCAAAACTTTGGACTGGTACTGTATGTAAATTAAATATTTCCTCATTTTAATTATTTTGTTTTAGCAAAAAAATCTAAAAACCTGTTTTTGCTTCGTCGTTGTCGGGTATTTTGTGAAGATTGTTGAGGGGGAAAAACGATTAAATAAATTTTAGAATAAGGCTGAAACGTAACAAAATATGGAAAAAGTCAAGGGGTCTGAATACTTTGCAAATTTACTGTAAAAGCAATAACACAATACTTTGTAAAGAAAATATGAATGATATAATAGCAATAGATGTGTATAACAGAATCACTTCAATAGTGAAAATTCTCATTTACATTCTGCTGTTTTACTGAAGGAATTTGTTGCAGTCCTCTTTTGACAGTTTCTAGGCAGCATTGCACCTATGGGACTTTGCATTATATGCTTAAGGCATCTGTCAGCCCATTTCAACAAAAGGCAGTAATGTAATGGGAAATGTTCCTCCTGCACAGAGTTCCTTTCCAAATAGTATCATCCAAACTATCATTGACTTTCAGGGGAATATGGTCTTTTAGATTCCTCCACACATGTATTAGCATAATGTACAGTATGTAAAAGAGTTCAATAGGTGCAAATCATTGTTTTGGAGAAATATATATAATTTTAAAGACAATAGTTTTTCCAGTCAATCATACAGTCATTCAAGGTTAACTTTCTCATAGGAATATTTAATCAATTCAATATTTAACCAGAAACAATATTTCCACTGGACCTCATGGACGAAACTTTTTGAGTGAAAGGGTTGTTAATACTTGTATAACGAGCACTAGTACTTGTATCTCAGCATTTAAACATAGATCCCATTTCTATTCCATAGGCAATTTCCATAACACATGAATCATTCAGGAACACAAACATGCTCAGGATCGATACTGTAAGGGCCCAAGGCAACATCACAGGACCCCATCATAGGCGCTTGGGTTTTATTGGAATTACTCAAAAGAGACCTGCTCGAAAGGTTGCGGATGCCAACTCCTGATAAATTACAGCACTTTTCTGTTCCACTTGGACTTTTTGTTTCGATAAATACCTTTGATTGTGCTTGAGTCACTGACAGTAGCTAGATATGAATGGTGGCAAATAGGAACGATTGATTACTGCAGCTCATCTATCTTGGTCAAGTAAAATGAGTGTTTCACACACAGAGATGTGAAACGTAGTCCATCATTTTCAATTGGCCCCTAAGACCCTCACAAACTTCTACAGATGCACAATTGAGAGCATCCTGTTGGAAATGCAATTAGCATAACAAAAACAATCTCCATAAAAATCAGTCAGTTTAAGCGAGATATACAGTGCCTTGCGAAAGTATTCGGCCCCCTTGAACTTTGCGACCTTTTGCCACATTTCAGGCTTCAAACATAAAGATATAAAACTTATTTTTTTTGTGGAGAATCAACAACAAGTGGGACACAATCATGAAGTGGAATGACATTTATTGGATATTTAAAACTTTTTTAATAAATCAAAAACTGAAAAATTGGGCGTGCAAAATTATTCAGCCCCTTTACTTTCAGTGCAGCAAACTCTCTCCAGAAGTTCAGTGAGGATCTCTGAATGATCCAATGTTGACCTAAATGACTAATTATGATAAATACAATCCACCTGTGTGTAATCAAGTCTCCGTATAAATGCACCTGCACTGTGATAGTCTCAGAGGTCCGTTAAAAGCGCAGAGAGCATCATGAAGAACAAGGAACACACCAGGCAGGTCCGAGATACTGTTGTGAAGAAGTTTAAAGCCGGATTTGGATACAAAAAGATTTCCCAAGCTTTAAACATCCCAAGGAGCACTGTGCAAGCGATATTATTGAAATGGAAGGAGAATCAGACCACTGCAAATCTACCAAGACCTGGCCGTCCCTCTAAACTTTCAGCTCATACAAGGAGAAGACTGATCAGAGATGCAGCCAAGAGGCCCATGATCACTCTGGATGAACTGCAGAGATCTACAGCTGAGGTGGGAGACTCTGTCCATAGGACAACAATCAGTCGTATATTGCACAAATCTGGCCTTTATGGAAGAGTGGCAAGAAGAAAGCCATTTCTTAAAGATATCCATAAAAAGTGTTGTTTAAAGTTAGCCACAAGCCACCTGGGAGACACAACAAACATGTGGAAGAAGGTGCTCTGGTCAGATGAAACCAAAATTGAACTTTTTAGCAACAATGCAAAATGTTATGTTTGGCGTAAAAGCAACACAGCTCATCACCCTGAACACACCATCCCCACTGTCAAACATGGTGGTGGCAGCATCATGGTTTGGGCCTGCTTTTCTTCAGCAGGGACAGGGAAGATGGTTCAAATTGATGGGAAGATGGATGGAGCCAAATACAGGACCATTCTGGAAGAAAACCTGATGGAGTCTGCAAAAGACCTGAGACTGGGACGGAGATTTGTCTTCCAACAAGACAATGATCCAAAACATAAAGTAAAATCTACAATGGAATGGTTCAAAAATAAACATATCCAGGTGTTAGAATGGCCAAGTCAAAGTCCAGACCTGAATCCAATCGAGAATCTGTGGAAAGAACTGAAAACTGCTGTTCACAAATGCTCTCCATCCAACCTCACTGAGCTTGAGCTGTTTTGCAAGGAGGAATGGGAAAAAAATTCAGTCTCTCGATGTGCAAAACTGATAGAGACATACCCCAAGCGACTTACAGCTGTAATCGCAGCAAAAGGTGGCGCTACAAAGTATTGACTTAAGGGGGCTGAATAATTTTCCACGCCCAATTTTTCAGTTTTTGATTTGTTAAAAAAGTTTGAAATATCCAATAAATGTCGTTCCACTTCATGATTGTGTCCCACTTGTTGTTGATTCTTACCAAAAAAAATACAGTTTATATCTTTATGTTTGAAGCCTGAAATGTGGCAAAAGGTCGCAAAGTTCAAGGGGGCCGAATACTTTCGCAAGGCATTGTATCTGTTCTTTGCATTGATTGCGTGTCCATCCACTGCATCTGCGTCTGCAGTGAACGGTGATAGAGCTAGAGCTAGAGTTTGTCAGATCATGAGACATCTCAAAAATCGGTCTACAGACAAAATTGTCTGTAGCGTCCGAACGGTTTGGCCTACATTATGACCCCTCTATCGTAAGGTGACACTAACGAACACATACATACCAGTTGTTTTGCTCTCGTCTGAAGGTCCCCCGGTTCCAGTTGAAAAAAATGTATGGATGTAAGTATGGAGACTGTTTAGTGCCAATATAAAGGGTTAAATAGGTGTAAAAACGATTAATGAAAATGTTTCCAGATCTTTCTTATATCTCTCAAATATAGGACACACACTTCAGAACAAACTTCCCTTTTATTTTATTTTTGGGACTTATGTTCCATGTTGTGAATCCGTTATTCAATGCGTATGTATAGGCTAATAGCAGTAAGGCCAAATAAAACATTTCAACATAATAATTTTCGTATATATTTTTTGATACTTCAAGGAGTCTTAAAATTAAATATCAAATAGCTAAATGATATGACCTTCTTAAAACAAATCCATATAGCATAGTATTAATGATTTTTTAGCCGAACTGAAGCATGCTGACGCTTTTAGACTGTACAGGCCCTCATTTGCTCCAGGGGCGCCATACTACTCTGGCTGACCCTGTAAAATAACACATTTCACTGCACCTATCTGGTGTATGTGACAATAAAACACATTATTTTATTCTTATCCTTATTATTACTACTGTCAATGATGGGATTAAATTAAATGTGTTTGAAATCTAGCAACAATTGGACTAACAATACGAATTTGAAAGTCTTTCAGGCTTCTAATTACTCATTCGTTCCCTCATTCATTCAACAAGACAAACTTCAAAACTGCTTATCAGTTCAAAGCAAAAAGCAAAAACAATCATATATAATATATGAATAAATAATATACTCATATAGGGCCAGATTCAGACTTCGCACATTTACGCCTTTCTTATGCACGCCTTACTTGCTCGCGCTTAATAAATGTAATTCAACCACTGAAAACCCTCCCACTTGCTGGCCAACAGATTTCTCATGGAATTTCCATTCAATAGGGTTTTCCGAACATTTATCTAATGCCTTCCCTTTAATTGTGTGTACCTTTAATTAGACTTTTCTCGAGAGAAACTAGAATATATGGAGAGAACAGTTAGGGGTCAAGGAAAGAAAGCCATGTAGACCTAAGTACACACATATTCGTCGACTTTCAGCAACAATTGGTTGATTTAAAAATACTCTGATCTTTTATATTATGTAGGGTCATTCATGAATAATACAAAACAAATATTTTGGAGAGCCTTCACGCTCAAAACATATTGGTGAATTAAAACAATACAGTGGTTTCATCCTGAAAGATGCCATATTCAATTGTACAAACCATGAAATATTGGAAGGTGGGAAAAGTGTACAGTAGGTGTTCAACAGTAGTCCTATAAATCTACCCAAATAATCCTCACTAATCATGGAACTGTGATGACAACGGTCCAGTCGTCATGAACCATGCGTCAGGCTCTAGGTTTACACTGATACCTATGGTCTACGTTCCATAATGATTCAAATAGGCTACATGTCCCAAATGATTACACAACTTATAATAATATACTCATGATCCACTAGCAATCCTCAGGAACAACCACGCAAACATGACAGAGGAAAGAAAGGTGAACTAACTATGTTAATGGAATGATGCAAAATGTAAGAACACTAATGTGACCGTGATAAATGTATGTGGGTACAATTGACGGTGGCTACTGATAGTGGCTAATATTTAACATGATACAAATTGTAAAAAAGTACAGCAAAAGTCAGAGCACAATTTTTGGATTGATATTATTAGGATCCCCATTAGCCAAAGCCAACGTCTAGAGCTTAGACTTTACAATTTACATACATTTAAAAAACTTAACATAGACATGACATGATAAAAAAATAAAAAAACTACAACTAAAGATACACAAATGTACACAAATTTAATATAAGAAACAGCACAACCAAAGAACAATAATACGTGGGTATGTAGAGTGTGTATTAGAGATTGTGCAGGAGAGGCGATGTGCCATGAGGTGTTGCTTTATTCGTTTTTTGAAACCACGTTTGCTGTTCCAATTTGTTCCAGACCTGGGTACTATGCAAAGACCCTTGGCGTCATGTCTGTGGGGTAAGTGTGTGTGTCAGTGATGTGAGTAAGTTGACTATGCAAACAATTTGAAATGAATGTTTCTTATAAAAACAAGAAGTGATGCGGTCAGTCTCTCATAAACTGTTAGAAAAGAAAGTCTGGCATGCATAGTATTGATATTAGCCCTCAGACTACAGAGAAGAGCAAAATGTGCTGCTCTGTTCTGGGCCATCTGTAGCCTTTCTAGGTCATAATATTCAGCGCCTGACCATATGACTGGACAATAATCAAGATAAGTTAAATCTAGAGCCTGCAGTGGAGTGCAGTATCAAAAAAGCAGAGCATAATTAGAACATTCTAGAAATCACAAGTCAACTCGGTAGGTTTGGTGCTGTACTGTCATTTGCCCATGGCTACAGAAGTCTATAGCTTGGGTCTCCAAGTTTCCTTATTGCAAGTTATACGGCCAGCGTTTCATACATTTGGAAAAGGGGATATGTTGATATGCTTCAGTTTGCTGCATATGACTGGTTTCACATTTGTCTCCAGAGATCACAAGGTAAAATATATCTAAAACAATTCATTTATTTAAACAAATCTATATTTAGAATCACCTTATGGAAACACCTTACTCATTTACTTAGCTCTTATCAATAGTTCAAATCAATGTGTAAATTACAGTGCATGGAGAATGGTGTTATTTCTATCTGAAAAAAGAACGTTGTTTATGTTCCATTTACTCTGTTTTTTCACACTCAACAGTTTCCTGTGTGCATCAAGAAATGTCCACCACCCAAAGAACGTCCAGCCGACTTGACTCAAACGTGGGAAGCATTGGAGTCAACATGGGCCAGTTTCCCTGTGGAATGCTTTCGACACCTTCTCGAGTTCATGCTCTGTTCTAAGGGCAAAAGTGGGGGTACAAGTTGAGATACTTGTTGTTGAGATACAACAAAGATGTGTACCTTCCGGAAGGTTAAGGACACCAGGGATGAATAGTACACCCCCCAAGTATAAATAAGACAAGCACATTCTTATGGGAATAGCATAGTGTACAAGTGAATCCCAAGTGAGTTTTAGATGGGTTACTCCTCACCATCGCTTCAGCTATCCCAACTGTATTGCAATGGCTCAAAGAATCATTAAACCCCCATGAGGTACACTGTAAATCATCTGAACACTTACAATCAATCATCTACTGTTATTGCTGTCAGTGCATTTTCAATGTTATCAAGGTGTGAAATGACATTTAAAAAGACTATGACTATGACCAGACGTCTGACCCCTTCATTGATAAGGTCCTCACTGTAGAGCATTGATGATCTAGCTGGATGATCTAGCCTCCCAATCACTGCCATTAGTCAAACATGAACATTAGATAATACTCATTTTCATGGGTATAATCATTCCCTTCCTGTTTGGGGACGGGAATATGCTGGGAACCGAATGTTAGGTCCCAGTGTTCTTGAAACAAAGAGGCCTAAGCACTGCAGTAATAGTGTTATACATTTCAATTAACAGTAGCTGAATATGTATCACCAAGGGCAACACATTCTTCATCCATATCAATTCATTCACTGTTAGGTCACTTGGCCTGAAATGATGATAGGCCACACAAACTAGTGATCATATTGTCCATTGGGGTTGTTAAAAACGCATTAGTGTACCGCAAATAATTATTCCAATAATGAGTTAGAGGCTATCATTTGTCAATCCGTGAAAATAAAGCATTTTTCTCCTCTGGAGTCTAATTTACGTCGCCGAAAGAAACTGCAGTGAGTATGTAGAGGATAAGAACCTTTGCAAAAACTTCACCTTTATTTAACCAGGTAGGCTAGTTGAGAACAAGTTCTCATTTACAACTGCGACCTGGCCAAGATAAAGCAAAGCAGTGCGACACAAACATCAACACAGAGTTACACATGGAATAAACAAAAGTACAGTCAATAACACGATAGAAAAAGTCTATATACAGTATGTGCAAATGGCGTGAGGAGGTAAGGCAATACATAGGCCATGGTAGCGAAGTAATTACAATTGAACAAATTAACACTGGAGTGATAGATGTGTAGATGATGATGTGCAAGTAGAAATACTGGTGGGCAAATGAGCAAAAAAGTAAATAAAGACAATATCGGGATGAGGTAGGTAGACTGAATGGGCTATTTACAGATGGGCTGTGTACAGCTGCAGCGATCTGTAAGCTGCTCAGATAGCTGATGCTTAAAGTTAGTGTGAGAGTTATAAGTCTCCAACTTCAGCGATTTTTGCAATTCGTTCCAGTCATTGGCAGCAGAGAATTGGAAGGAAAGGAGGCCAAAGGAGGTGTTGGCTTTGGGACGACCAGTGAGATATACCTGATGGAGCGCGTGCTACAGGTGGGTGTTGTTATGGTGACCAGTGAGCTGAGATAAGGCAGAGCTTTACCTAGCAGACGTATTGATGACCTGGAGCCAGTGGGTCTGGCGACAAATATGTAGCGATGGCCAGCTGACGAGAGCATACAGGTCGCAGTGGTGGGTGTTATATGGGGCTTTGGTGACAAAATGGATGCCACTGTGATAGACTGCATCCAGTTAGCTGAGTAGAATGTTGGAGGCTATTTTTGAATGACATCGCCGAAGTCGAGGATTGGTAGGATAGTCAGTTTTACAAGGGTATGTTTGGCAGCATGAGTGAAGGAGGCTTTGTTGCGAAATAGGAAGCCAATTCTAGATTTAATTTTGGATTGGAGATGTGTAATGTGAGTCTGGAAGGAGAGTTGACAGTCTAGCCAGACACCTAGGTATGTATAGATATCCACATATTCTAAGTCAGAACCGTCCAGAGTAGTGATGCTAGACGGGTGGGCAGGTGCGGGCAGCGATCGGTTGAAGAGCATGCAATTAGATTTACGTTGTGGTCCTTCTGTAGCACAGTTGGTAGAGCATGGCGCTTGTAACGCCAGGGTAGTGGGTTCGATTCCCGGGACCACCCATACGTAGAATGTATGCACACATGACTGTAAGTCGCTTTGGATAAAAGCGTCTGCTAAATGGCATATATTATTATTATTATTATATTACTAGCGTTTAAGAGCAGTTGGAGGCCACAGAAGAAGTGTTGTATGGCACTGAAGCTCGTTTGGAGGTTTGTTAACACAGTGTCCAAAGAAGGACCAGATGTATACAGAATGGTGCCGTCTGCGTAGAGGTGGATCAGGGAATCACCAGCAGCAAGAGTAACATTGTTGATATATACAGAGAAAAGAGTCAGCCCGAGAATTGCACCCAGTTGTACCCCCATAGAGACTGCCAGAGGTCCGGACAACAGGCCCTCCGATTTGACACACTGAACTCTATCTGAGAAGTAGTTGGTGAACCAGGCGAGGCAGTCATTTGAGAGACCAAGTCTGTTAAGTCTGCCAATAAGAATACTGTGATTGACAGAATCGAAAGCCTTGGCCAGGTGGATAATTTTAGAAAGAGAGGGTCCAGATTGTCTAGCCCAGCTGATTTGTACAGGTCTAGCCTTTTCAGCTTTTTCAGAACATCTGCTATTTGGAATTTGGTGAAGGAGAAGCGGGGGAGGCTTGGGCAAGTAGCTGCGGGGGGTGCGGAGCTGTTGGCCAGGGTTGGGGTAGCCAGGAAGAAAGCATGGCCAGCCGTAGAGAAATGCTTTTTGAAATTCTTGCTTATCGTGGATTTATCGGTGGTGACAGTGTTTCCTAGCCTCAGTGCAGTGGGCAGCTGGGAGGAGGTGCTCTTATTCTCCATGGACTTTACAGTGTCCCCAATTTGGGTGGGAGTTAGCCTTTGCTTTCCTAACTGACTGCGTGTATTGGTTCCTGACTTTCCTGAAACGTTCCATATCACGGGGACTATTCGATGCTAATGCAGTCCGCCACAGGATATTTTTGTTCTGGTCGAGGGCAGTCAGGTCTGGAGTGAACCAAGGGCTACATCTGTTAGTTAGTTCTACATTTTTTTGAAAGGGGCATGCTTATTTAATATGGTGAGGAAATTACTTTTAAAGAACAACCAGGCATCCTCTACTAACGGGATGAGGTCAATATCCTTCCAGGATACCCGGGCAAGGTCGGTTGGAAAGGCCTGCTCTCTGAAGTGTTTTAGAATGCGTTTGACAGGGATGAGGGGTAGTCATTTGACCGCGGACCCATAGTGGATTTGGGCAATGAGGCAGTGATCACTGAGATCCTGATTGAAAACAGCAGAGGTATATTTGGAGGGCAAGTTGGTCAGGATAATATCTATGAGGGTGCCCATGTTTATGAATTTAGGGTTGTACCTGGTGGGTTCCTTGATAATTTGTGTGAGATTGAGGGTATCTAGGTTAGATTGTAGGATTGCTGGGGTGTTAAGCACATCCCAGTTTAGTTCACCTAACAGAACGAACTCTGTTCGGGAGCTGAGGGGGGTCTTTAACAGGCGGCAACAGTAAGAGACTTATTTCTGGAGAGATTAATTTTTTCAATTAGAAGATCAAACTGTTTGTGCATAGATCTGGAAAGTATGACAGAACTATGCAAGCTATCTCTGCAGTAGATTGCAACTCTGCCTTTGGCAGCTCTATCTTGATGGAAAATGTTGTAGTTGGGGATAAAAATCTCATAATTTTTGGTGGCCTTCCTAAACCAGGATTCAGACACGGCTAGGACATCAGGATTAGCGGAGTGTGCTAAAGCAGTGAAAAAAACAAACTTAGGGAGGAGGCTTCTGATGTTAACATGCATGAAACCAAAGCTTTTACAGTTACAGAAGTCAACAAATGAGAGCGCCTGGGGACAAGCAGGGCCTGGGTTAACCTCCACATCACCCGAGGAACAGAGGAGGAGTAGGATGAGGGTATGGCTAAAGGCTAGCAAAACTGGTCGTCTAGTGTGTTGGGGACAGAGAATAAAAGGAGCAGATTTCTGGGTGTGGTAGGATAGATTCAGGGCATAATGTACAGACAGAGGTATGGTAGGGTGCGGGGTACAGTGGAGGTAAACCTAGGCATTGAGTGACGATAAGAAAGGATGCATCGCTGGACCCATCCGCCATGTAGAGGATAAGAACAGGGTAAAAACCGTTATAAAACCACAGTGAGTACGTACAGGATAAGAATCTTTGTTAGGGCCTGATGGCCTTGTCTTCAGGTGGTCTGTTCACACAGGAACTTTTCCACAACCATGCATTGCTTATATCATAATGTGTTTTTCCCCCTCTAATTACCTGCTGCGAGACTTCTTTGAATAATGCATCTGACTCGTTTTTGTTGACATAATGCGTACAGATTTTTAACATGACCGGCTTGCCACAATCTCTCACCCATTCAATATTCAGAACAACATGAAACCTTGCAGAAGTGATCTCGTCTCACTAAGACGACTGCTTTGTGCATAGCCTGTCGTGTATTGATACTAACATGCCAACTTTTCAAGCTGAGGGACTTTTCTCCCCTTTGTTTTTCTGACTTTCTGACTTTTAATGGAATAAAGTAACGCGGTTAGTCTTGCTCCGTAGAGGATCTATTTTGAAACCTGACTTCTGCCCCAGTCCATTAATCTCAGCATAACTTTTCAACTCAAGTACTCTCTCTTTGTTATGCTCTATATGCTCTCGGATAAAAGGTTATTGCAGTGAAATCGTAATATTAAAGTAGAAAACCTGGGAATAATTTGTTGTGAAGTTCACACTTAGCTTTGACAAGACTTTTACCATAGTTGTGTTACTGGCACTACAGATGTTGCTTAAACGTGTCTCATATATGCTTCATATCATACTTTATAATTATAAACACTAACATTAGACAACAGAGACATATTTGGAAGACTTTGAAACTTTACTGTATTAGATGCAAAGTTTCCTTGTGAAATTACTCTTAACTTCATTGCTTCCCAAACATGGTCTGAAGATAACAAATAATGGTTCAAGTTAATGTTCAATATGAGAATGAAACTGAGGGACACAGATGACACATTCCTCACTTAAGAAGTGAAGCCTTTGATTAGGAAATTCACTTTTAATCAGAGAGTTCAAACAGCGCTCAGAACCATTCTGCTGGGGAGAGACAGAGAGCAGCTTCAATTATGTAACAGCGGTAATTGCATTCAGAAGCCTACTACAGTAGTTTCCAGTGGAACTTCACAGCAAAATCCAGGTGCGAGAGGAACCATGTCAGATGGTCCAACATACTATAGTATGAAAACCAACAAACCAATTGTTACAGAATGAGAATACATGTACACGTTTTATACAACTTCCTCCTCACAGAATCTTCAAGTCTTGGTAAGCATTCTTGTTACCAAGTCATTTTTCAGACCATTATCAAATGTAAGCTATTACAGCAACATTTGTTAGAGGACGAACACCGTTTATTTAAACCTAACAAAAAATATACCCTGAAGTTTTACCGCTCAGAATGGAAAGGGCTGTTAATTCTATATTTATGGTCATTTAATTGCAGCATCCTCAATCATCATTGACTTCTCCAACCCTCTCAGTACCAGAGCCACTGTGACTCATCTCAAGGGCAGGAGTAGGAGCAGGAGAGGAAGAGCCTCACTGGATTCCACTCATGGGGCTTCCAGCAGCCGTCTCTTCAAGAAATAAAAACATTCAAAATGTCATGCTGTGGCATTTTTCACGCTAGGAGCGCCGTTATAGGCTTCCAGACCACAAGCGTTGAAGCAATTCCTTTTTAATGTATCCTCGCTGAAGGGGACAGGGTGACCAACCTCTATCTGGTGCCCAAACTCAAAGGTAAGGAATTACTTATGGCATTTTATCTTGCTGCACTTGCCAGGGCTCGAGGCGAGTTTTGTCTGAAACACTATCTGCGAGGTTCGAGGAAAATACAATACTTGTGAAATCCTTTTTGGAATCTTGCAATGCGAATAGGATCTATTTCAGGTCAAAGCTTAGTGCAGGGGTAAGGCAGTCCTGCCTTGGGTGGGCTTTATGCTATGTGTCATAGTTGGGGGGGAAGGGGTCTATCTGCCAAAATTGCTCCACTACTTTTGCAAAGTTGAAAAGAGGAAATATCATGCAAACTGCCTATGGGCCTCCACACCTTTTAAATAAATCACACGTGTTTTCCTATGCAACCCTGTAATGTTTTACTAATGTTACATAACACATACAGTTGAAATCGGAAGTTTACATACACCTTAGCCAAATACATCTAAACAGTTTTTTTTTTTGTGCAAATTCCTGACATTTAATCAGAGTAAAAATTCCCTGTCTTAGGGCCAGTTAGGATCACCACTTTATTTTAAGTATGTGAAATGTCAGAATAATAGCAGAGAGAATGATTTATTTCAGCTTTTATTTCTTTCATCACATTCCCAGTAGGTCAGAAGTTTACATACACTCAATTAGTATTTGGTAGTATTGCCTTTACATTGTTTAACTCGGGTCAAACGTTTTGGGTAGCCTTCCACAAGCTTCCCACAATAAGTTGGGTGAATTTTGGCAGATTCCTCCTAACAGAGCTGGTGTAACTGAGTCAGGTTTGTAGGTCCCCTTGCTCGCACACGCTTTTTCAGTTCTGCCCACAAATTTTCTATAGGATTGAGGTCAAGGCTTTGTGATGGCCATTCCAATACCTTGACTTTGTCCTTAAGCCATTTTGCCACAACTTTGGAAGTATGCTTGGGGTCATTGTCCATTTGGAAGACCCATTTGCGACCAAGCTTTAACTTCCTGACTGATGTCTTGAGATGTTGCTTCAATATATCAACATAATTTTCCATCCTCATGACGCCATCTACTTTGTGAAGTGCACCAGTCCCTCCTGCAGAAAAGCACCCCCACAACATGATGCTGCCACCCCTGTGATTCATGATTGGGATGGTGTTCTTCGGCTTGCAAGCCTTATACTTTTTCCTCCAAAAATAACAATGGTCAATATGGCCAAACAGTTCCATTTTCTGTTTCATCAGACCGGAGGACATTTGCATAAAAAGTATGATCTTTGTCCCCATGTGCATTGGCAAACCGTAGTCTGACTTTTTTATGAGGTTTTGGAGAAGTGGCTTCTTCCTTGCTGAACGGCCTTTCAGGTTATGTCGATATAGGACTCGTTTACTGTCGATATAGATACTTTTGTACCTGTTTCCTCCAGCATCTTCACAAGGTCCTTTGCTGTTGTTCTGGGATTGATTTGCACTTTTCCCACCAAAGTACGTTCATCTCTAGGAGACAGAACGCGTCTCCTTCCTGAGCGGTATGACGGCTGAGTGGTCCCATGGGGTTTATACTTGCATACTATTGTTTGTACAGATGAATGCGGTACCATCAGGTGTTTGAAAATTGCTCTCAAGGATGAGCCAGACTTGTGGAGGTCTACAATTTTGGCTGATTTCTTTTGATTTTCCCATGATGTCAAGCAGAGAGGCACTGGGTTTGAAGGTAGGCCTTGAAATACATCCACAGGTACACCTTCAATTGACTCAAATGATGTCAATTAGCCTTTCAGAAGCTTCTAAAGCCATGGCATCATTTTCTGGAATTTTCCAAGCTATTTAAAGGCACAGTCAACTTAGTGCATGTAAACTTCTGACCCACTGGAACTGTGATACAGTGAATTATAAGTGAAATATTCTCTCTGTAAACAGTTGTTGGAAAAATGACTTGTGTCATGGACAAAGTAGATGTCTTAAACTACTTGCCAAAACTAAAGTTTGTTGACAAGAAATTTGTGGAGTGGTTGAAAACAAGTTTAATGACTTCAATGTAACTGTATGTAAACTTCTGACTTCAACTGTACGTCTTTCATAGAATAAGTGTCATTTTATTTCCCGTGAAGGCTGGCTGTGTCTTTGTGTTCAGATCTTCAATGCTTCCATCCTTGTAGTTGTTTTCATGGCCAGGTTCATGTGGAGGAGGACTGTGTGATACTGCTCTCTCTAGCTCTCTTCGTTTGAGCAGTGTGAGATTCAGCTAGCACAGCTGGAAAATAGAAGGTCCCCAGGTGGGACTGAATAAGAAACACCTTGTCCTTCTTAACAAGGCCACAAGAGAGAGAGAGAAAGAAACATGTGGGTAATTAGCATCAGCCCCTTAGTCTTAAGACTAACTGGTCTTCTGTGGTATGCTCTATCTGATATTTCACAGATCCTTGTTTAATCGATTGACATGACTCTTTCAATATTTACTTGATTTGTACAGTATATCTTTGTGCCAGGAGCATAGTCTTGATTGAGACAAATGATCTATTTTCACAAAAACTGTGAATTGTCCTCCTCAGGCTTCCCTAAGCTGAGAACATTGTGTAGAGGTCGTTTTGAAGTCTGTGGGAGCTGGTAATGTACTGTATATCTACAGCTTAGTCCGAGTGCTTTAGATAGAAGAAAATGTCTGTTTTTAACCCTAGAAGCACCGACATATTTTGACATTAGAAATCATGTCAAAAATACACTTTCTGTATAATGCAATGCATTACATTTTCGGTAATGTGTTACATTATGTTGCCCTTATTACTATGTAACTCCACAGTAGTAATTGTAGCGGCAGGTACGGTAGGTAGCCTGGCGGGTAGGAGCGAATCCCTGAGCTGACAAGGTAAAAATCAATTGTCCTGCCCCTGAGCAAGGCAGTTAAACTACTGTTCCCCTGGCGCCTATGGCGTGGACGTCGTTTAAGGCAGCCCCCCCACCTCTCTGATGCACAGGGGTTGGGTTGAATGCGGAAGACACATTTCAGTTGAATGCATTCAGATGTACAACTGACTAGGTATCCCCCTTTTCCTTTCCTTTAGTAGTTACATAGATGTTACTATGTAATTACATGATAATAAGGGTCTAGTGCTATCAGTTATTGGAACAAGGAATACGTAATTGCACATCCACATTAAGTTGCCCATACTACTATGTAACTAAATTAGCATAATACAAAAATACCCATTAAAAAACGTCAGTTTAAGTTAGAGATATCTGTTTTGCATCGGATGCCTCTCAATCGACTGCATCCACCAGTGTCCCACTCCCACATTTGTGGTGAAAGGTGACAGAGCTAGAGCTGTGTTTGTCAGACCATGAGACGTCTCCAAAATCGGTCTTCTCACAAAATCATCTGTAGCGTCCAAGCTATTATGACCCCTCTATGGAAAGATGAGACTCTCAGTGTGTTCACCTGATACTTCCTATATCTCTCAGACATAGGACAGACACTTCAAAACACATTACCTTTGGATTGTTTTGTGGTACCATCTGTTGTTTCTTAATGCTAATAGCATTAAGGCCAAATAAAACATCTCATCAAATAATTGTTTTAAATATATTTTTGATACTTCAAGGAGTCTTAACATGTTTAATCAAATAGCAAAATGATCCTTGGTATTATTTCTTAAAACAATTCCATATAGCTTAGTAAATTTGCGCACACATTTTTCAACATCCCTGTTAGTGAGCATTTCTCCTTTGCCAAGATAATTCATCCACCTGACAGGTGTGGCATATCAAGAAGCTGATTAAACAGCATGATCATTAAACAGCTGCACCTTGTGCTGGGGTCAATAAAGGGACACTCTAAAATGTGCAGTTTTGTCACACAACACGATCCCACAGATGTCTCAAGTTTTGAGGGAGCGTGCAATTGGTGCAGAAATGCCCACCAGAGCTGTTGCCAGAGAATTTAACGTTCATTTCCTTACCATAAGCTGACTCCAACATCGTTTTAGACAATTTGGCAGTACGTCCAACTGGCTTCACAACCGCAGACCACATGTGGGAGAGCGGTTAGCTGATGTTAACGTTGTGAAAAGAGCATCCCATGGTGGTGGTGGGGTTATGGTATGGGCAGGCATAAGCTACAGACAACGAGCACAATTACATTTTATCAATGGCAATATGAATGCACAGAGATGGCGAGATCCTGAGGCGCCATTGTCGTGCCATTCATCTGCCGCCATCACCTCATGTTTCAGCATGACAATGCAGGCCCAATGTCACAAGGGTCTGTACACAATTCCTGGAAGCTGAAAATGTCCCGGTTCTTCGATGGCCTGCACACTAACCATATATGTTACCCATTGACCATGTTTGGGATGCTCTGGATCGACGTTTACGACAGCGTGTTCCAGTTCCCGCCAATATCCAGGAACTTCGCACAGCCATTGAAGAGGAGTGGGACAACATTACACAAGGCCACAATCAACAGCCTGATCAACTCTATGCGAAGAAGATTAGTCAAGGCAGCATGAGATAAAAGGTGGTCACACCAGATACTGACTGGTTTAATGATCCATGTCCCTATTTTGTGAAATCCATAGATTAGGGCACAATTAATCTATATCAATTGACTGATTTCCTTATATGAACTGTAACTCACTCAAATCTTTGAAATTGTGGCATGTTGTGTTTGTATCTTTGTTCAGTATATTTATTCTGAGTGGTACATGCATTCACACAGTCTTGATTTATGGGATCCTTCCCACTGTATGATTGGTGTGTCAAGTGATAAAGTTTATGGGAAAAAATGCACTTGTCCTCATGTTAAAATGACGGTTTATTAAATATTCTACATCTGTAATGGCATCAATCAAATCAAACTTGATTGATAATGCACATTTCTCACAACAAGTGCATTTCAAGGTGTTCAAACTCATGTATTGAAAGACATGGCATTTAGGCATCCTTCCTCTTGGCAGGTCTCTACCACATGCAGAAGACCCCGTGCAGCTCATAAGTGTAGCTATGCAGCTGTTTTTGTGATTTACGATATTGGCTGTACAGATGTGTAATGCGAGTGGAGGAAGCCAGCTGTGCCCGACCAGGTGCAGTCAGTGGAGGACCTGTACCCGGTCGAAGACTACAACCCTTTGACCCGAGAGCCCACAGAAGAGGATCTTCAGTGGCTAAGGAACCGTCTCCGGGGAGGTTCAGTGGAATGACATGGCTCCTTGAACCTGAGCCAGAACAACTGCTATCCTCTCTGTCATCCCCATGCAGGCATTCTGGCTGGCATGGCGCTGTCGGTGGAGCAGCAGGAGGCTATACGACAGTCAACAGTTGGATAGCGCACCACCCCCAACTGCCACACCATGAGGAGCGAGAGATTGACGGCCAGGTTAAGGCCAAGCACATTACTCCATCGCTGCTAAAAAGGGTCCTCAGATCACAGTCATTGGATGGGATGCTGTCTGTAAAGTGGGACACAGATATATATATATATTTTTTCATCTTTATTTAACTAGGTAGGCTAGTTGAGAGCAAATTCTCATTTACAACTGCGACTTGGCCAAGATAAAGCAAAGCAGTGCGACACAAACAACAACACAGAGTTACACATGAAATAAACAAGCATACAGTCAATAACACAATAGAAAAAAATAAAGTCTATATACAGTGTGTGCAAATGGCATGAGGAGGTAAGGCAATACATAGGCCATAGTAGCGAAGTAATTACAATCTAGCAAATTAACACTGGAGTGATAGATGTGCAGATGATGATGTGCAAGTAGAAATACAGGTGTGCAAAAGAGCAGAAAGGTAAATAAAAACAATATGGGGATGAGGTAGGTAGATTGAATGGGCTATTTACAGATGGGCTGTGTACAGCTGCAGCGATCGGTTAGCTCCTCAGATAGCTGATGTTTAAAGTTAGTGAGGGAAATGTAAGTCTCCAGCTTTAACGATTTTTGCAATTCGTTCCAGTCATTGGCAGCAGAGAACTGGAAGGAAAGGAGGCCAAAGGGGGTGTTGGCTTTGGGGATGACCAGTGAGATATACCTGCTGGAGCGAGTGCTACGGGTGGGTGTTGTTATGGTGACCAGTGAGCTGAGATAAGGCGGAGCTTTACCTAGCAGACTTATAGATGACCTGGAGCCAGTGGGTCTGGTGACGAATATGTAGCGATGGCCAGCCAATAAGAGCATACAGGTCGCAGTGGTGGGTGGTGTATGGGGCTTTGGTGACAAAACGGATGGCACTGTGATAGACTGCATCCAGTTTGCAGAGTACAGTGTTGGAGGCTATTTTGTAGATGACATTGCCAAAGTCAAGGATCAGTAGGATAGTCAGTTTTACGAGGGTATGTTTGGCAGCATGAGTGAAGGAGGCTTTGTTGCGATTTAGGAAGCCGATTCAATATTTAATTTTGGATTGGAGATGTGTAATATGAGTCTGGAAGGAGAGTTTACAATCTAGCCAGACACCTAGGTATTTCTAGTTCTCCACATATTCTAAGTCGGAACCGTCCAGAGTGGTGATGCTAGTTGGGTTTAGTTTTAGTTTTACTAGCGTTTAAGAGCAGTTGGAGGCCACGGAAGGAGTGTTGTATGGCACTGAAGCTTGTTTGGAGGTTTGTTAACACAGTGTCCAAAGAAGGGCCAGATGTATACAGAATGGTATCGTCTGTGTAGAGGTTGATCAGGGAATCACCCGCAGCAAGAGCGACATCGTTGATATATACAGAGAAAAGGGTCGGCTACAGGGATTGATGTGCAGCAGTCAGGGCTTTCGGTCACGGGGTCTGGGATCCTGGCTGCCCCATCGGATAGTCTAGTGGGCCTCACAGCAGTGTTGGAGGTCAAGTGTCCCTATGGTGCAAGGGACCTTACCATTGAAGAGGCAGTGAAATTGAAGGATTTCTATATCCAGGAAGAGACAGGGTCTTACCGCCTCCGTGAAGACCATCCCCACTGGCACCAGGTCCAAGGGCAGCTCCACATCACTGGAAGGGAGACTTGCTTCTTCGTTGTGTGGACTACCAAAGTCTCCATCACCAGTGTGACGACATCTGGCAGACTCCTATTGCTGGACTAGAGGGGTTTTTCAAGCACCACATGCTCCCAAAATGGCACACAAATTATTTTTTGTTCCTACCTTGAGGTTATATATCCAATTAGTGTTATTTTTATGGGGGGGGGCAAGGGGGGCACTGGATGAGCGTTCTCGTTGCGTCTCCTGTCCACATAGTTCATACACACACACTAGGCTCTCAGAATAGGTTTTATTGCATACAAGTTTTGCTCAAATCAGCCAACTAAAGTAGTGTAGTTAACGGAAGTTCAATCACAAAGGCCGGTCTGAGTGCATCTCCTCACAGTTTCATTCAGTAGCCCGACACAATTCAAATTGTATTTTATCATGGGCACAGCGGGAATGTATATCTGTGATGTTTAAATCATTTATTTCCCCATTCATTGTGTGGAGCTTCTTTTTCTGGTAAATGCAGTGCCATTTTTCTTTCCCAATGGAAAATAGCAGCAGTATTTAAAATAATGCAACGATTAATGTAGTTTCAGTTAAGCTCATTTTGCTGTTATATCAGGTAATTTACAAATGTAACAGCACAGCATTGTGTCACTCCTCAAACTATCAATTAGCCAGGTCAATTTGTAGATATATCTGCACAGCATGTTCGTTTGTCAGCTAACTAGCCAGACAGTTTAAGTTGAATGATTAACTGACAACATTTCAAATTAACTGCCAACATCAAAGCAAGCAACATCAAAGCAAAGGGCTATGTGCTATCCCTGCATTTGGCATTTTACCTACTGGCATCCCAGCATCTTACCTACTACAGCCCTCATCCTACTCATACAATACCCGTTCTGCCAGTCACATTCTGTTAAAGGTCCCCAAAGCACACATCCCTGAGTCGCTCCTCTTTTCAGTTCGCTTCAGCAAACACTCAAACTGGACAGTTTTATCTCCATCTCTTCATTCAAAGAGTCCAACATGGACACTCTTACTGACAGCTGTGGCTGCTTCACGTGATGTATTGTTGGTCTCTACCTTCTTGCTGTTGTCTGTGCCCAGTAATGTTTGTACCATGTTTTGTGCTGCTACCATGTTGTCCTGCTGCCAAGTTGTGTTGCTACCATGTTGTTGTCATGTTGTGTTGCTACCATGCTGTGTTGTCATGTGTTGCTGCCATGCTATGTTGTTGTCTTAGGTCTCTCTTTATGTAGTGTTGTCTCTCTTGTCGTGATATGTTTGGTGCTATATTTTTATTTAATTTTAATTTAAATTTAATTTTATTTAATTTAATTTTATATTTAATCCCAGCCCCCGCCCCCCGCCTTTTGGTAGGCCGTCATTGTGAATAAGAATTTGTTCTTACCTGACTTGCCAAGTTAAAGAAAAATAAGGAGGAAGTGGAGTTGGATTGGACACACCCTACAAAAATCATCTGGACTGCTTAATGAGAGAGAGAGAGAGAGAGAGAGAGAGAGAGAGAGAGAGAGAGAGAGAGAGAGAGAGAGAGAGAGAGAGAGAGAGAGAGAGAGAGAGAGAGAGAGAGAGAGAGAGAGAGAGGGAGCGAGAGAGAGAGAGAGAGAGAGAGCAAGCATCTAAGGATGGGAGAGAAATCACTTTCAGCATATTTCCTTGCTGAGGGTGGTGTTGATCATGCACTGCTTATCGTGGGGTGAGCCTGATGTTCCGAATGTCACGCCTCATCTAAAACATGGGGGAAAGGGTTCATAAAGTAAACATGGTGATGCATCTACAAATTCATTGTTTTTCACAATATTGTATCATATTTGATGAGTTACTGACCTGTCCGTCCACAGGCTCGATGTGCTGTTGTCTCCACAACTGGAGACCCAACTGTAGTCTCCACACTGGCACAGGATGTCCATTCACCGGATGGTCTGAGGGATGCACTCCTGTTGGACTGGAAAACAAAGAGAAATTTGGTCAGTGGTAGATCTTCTTCAATGCTGTATCACCGTCTTTATCTGGACAGAAAACACATTGTTTATCGTAACATAAACACACCTTGGACAATGTGACAAGTGGTCCCTCAACACCCAATCGACATGCCTTATTGTCTGGCCTTGTTTCCCAATCAACAGCTACTTCTCTGATGAATGAGTCTTGGATGTTTACAAGTGCACAGCAAGTCTCCTCCAGCACATTACTATAACAACGCAGATGAGGTGGGGTGAATCTCAGGATTTTGAAATCTTTTGGTTGAGTATTTACCCTTTCAACATGGATTCTGTTTCTCGCTGTCTTTTGTGAGATGTATCTCACTGTCTGTGGTTGTCAATGAACATCAATGACCATCCTGCAGTTTCTGCTGGACCCCTGAAAGACGCAGGCATGCAAGTTTGTTTCTTCTCCCGACTTGGAACAATCTTCATGATGCTAATGATAAAAAGCTTGTGGATCACGTGAATGAAAGTGATGGCAACATTGCCAGGTGCATGTCGGTTTAGCTGTGATGCAACTTCATAAGAGCAATAGACAATTGGTCCTCAAATTACAGCATCTCGACCCTCCACTTGGAAAATTAGACAACGCATTCCTTGTAATATTCCAAGTAATCAACAACAATGTTGAACATGTCGTTGTCTGGAAGTCCTGTTTCCATCCTAACTACTTTATGAGACAGCTGTGATGCTGAATAACTGTTACGGGTATACAGCTTATTCTCCAGTAGAACATTGAGCTGCGCTGTTTCCCCAAATTGCACCTCAGTGAGAACATTCTGCGACTATGCAGAGAGCAACCTCCTACATTCTTCAGTGGCAGAGGAGCCTGGAACTTTATTGTCTGCCATGGTGGATGTGTCTGGATCTCCCTCTTCTGCCATGGTGGATGTGTCTGGATCTTCCTCTTCTCCCATGGTGGATATGTCTGGATCTCCCTCTTCTGCCATGGTGGATGTGTCTGGATCTTCATCTTCTGCCATGGTGGATGTGTCTGGATCTTCCTCTTCTGCCATGGTGGATGTGTCTGGATCTTCCTCTTCTGCCATGGTGGATGTGTCTGGATCTTCATCTTCTGCCATGGTGGATGTGTCTGAATCTTCCTCTTCTCCCATGGTGGATGTGTCTGGATCCTCCTCTTCTGCCATGGTGGATGTGTCTGGATCTTCCTCTTCTGCCATGGTGGATGTGTCTGGATCTTTCTCTTCTGCCATGGTGGATGTGTCTGGATCCTCCTCTTCTGCCATGGTGGATGTGTCTGGATCTTCCTCTTCTGCCATGGTGGATGTGTCTGGATCCTCCTCTTCTGCCATGGTGGATGTGTCTGGATCTTCCTCTTCTGCCATGGTGGATGTGTCTGGATCTTCCTCTTCTCCCATGGTGGATGTGTCTGGATCTTCCTCTTCTGCCATGGTGGATGTGTCTGGATCCTCCTCTCCTGCCATGGTGGATGTGTCTGGATCTTCCTCTTCTGCCATGGTGGATGTGTCTGGATCTTCCTCTTCTGCCATGGTGGATGTGTCTGGATCCTCCTCTCCTGCCATGGTGGCTGTGTCTGGATCCTCCTCTCCTGCCATGGTGGCTGTGTCTGGATCTTCCTCTTCTGCCATGGTGGATGTGCTACCTTTTCTGGTAAATACAGGACCATTTCTCTTTCCCACAGGAAAATGGCAGCTGCAGACCTGAATGTTGTCACTGGGTTTCCGGTCCACCCTTTCTGAAAGACCAACAAAAAAGTTAATTTTACTAGCTAGCTATGTTGATTACTAAAATGGTTATGTCTATATTCAAATACTATAACCAACAGACCTGACTGTAGTAACAGTAAAATCCTACTATGCAGATAGGACATTTCTGCTGGAATGGAGGAATTATCTGGAACGCTCAACCAGAAGATCAGGACAGTCTAGGCTACTATATACTCGAAGAGGTGAAGTATTGCGATGAGCTATACGGCTGTACTTATGATTCTAGTTCTCAAAAGGAGAATTAAAACCCTCAGCCGTGAGGTCACTGAAGAGGACCAACATTGGTAGGGGGAATCGTCTGGAAGGGATGGACATATGGATGGAACATAACAATGTTGTGCAATGAGCGATTGCGTCAAAGCTTGCAACAGGATGTGTAGTTCTGCATGGTAGCCACATTAGCTGTTAATTTGCATTTCATATATATTGATAAATGTTACTTTGCCCGAAGATATTTGTGTGGTTACAAAAACATCATGCCAGGGTAAGCCTATATTAAATACAGATCTTATATGAAGTAGATGTAAAATCCCCTATGGAAAAATGAATGATGGAAAAACGATTGGAACCATTTCTGGGTTCTACAGCTAGGTTTTAGGGTTATTATGACTCATACTGTGGTACTCAATTTAGGCTACCTCTAACTTCCATCATGTGCACATTCAGATAGGGGTTGGCAGGTAGCTTAGTGGTTTGAGCGTTTGGGCTAGTAACCGAAAGGTTGGCAGATTTATTCCCCGAGCTGACAAGGTAAAACTCTATTTTCTATTTAACTCTCTAGTTAAATAAAAAATAGCCTTGTCCTAATAGGCCTGCTATCCCCTCGTATATCTTAGCTGGCAGCATTGATATTGTGGTAGATTGTAACCAATGCCAGCAATAATTAACCATATAGGCTAATTTACAGCTCCAATTTTCCCCCATTATAACTGTGTTTGAGGGTAAAATAACAGTGGATACCTTGAAAAGGGGAGAATTTGAGCTTTATAAAAACGCTAGAAGAATTACTGTACTCCTAATATTCAACAAATAGCATTTGTTTTACCCAACTTGCATTTGCAGACCGCGGCGCAAGAACTGCAACACAAATGAATGAATAACAGTGCACATGGGGAAATAGTGATTCTGATGTGATCAACGCAAAAATAGCCTACATGAAAGTAAGAGATAGACTAAACGTTGTTTCTAGTTATGGCTAGTTACAAGTGGCTTCGCATCAGTTCAAAAGTAACTGCCTGGGAGCTGTTTATTTATTTGTTCATTTGGATCCTCATTAGCTTCAGCAAAAGCAGCAGCTACTCTTCCTGGGGTCCACAAAAGAATACAAAGCATGACAAGTAACAAAACACAGATAGACTGATAGACAAGGACAGTCACACAAATGTAAAATACAATGACATGCAAACAACACAACAACAAAAGATAATACAAACAATACCATAAAACAATGGTGATTTTTAATGTGTCTGTGTGTGCGTGTGTTTGTGTGTGTGTGTCCTCATTGTCCCAGCTGTTACATGAGGTGTTGTTCAATCTGTTTTTTTAAAGATAATTCTGTTGTTTGCTATAGTAATTAGAGGTGGAAGGGAGTTCCATGTGATCATGGCTCTGTATAATAATGTGCGTTGCTGTGAATTTGTTTTGGACTTGGGGACTGTGAAGAGACCCCCTGGTGGCTTGTCTTGTGGGGTACGTATGGGTGACTGAGCTGAATGTTATTTCTTGTGGGGTACGTATGGGTGACTGAGCTGAATGTTATTTCTTGTGGGGTATGTATGGGTGACTGAGCTAAATGTTATTTCTTGTGGGGTACGTATGGGTGACTGAGCTGAATGTTATTTCTTGTGGGGTATGTATGGGTGACTGAGCTGAATGTTATTTCTTGTGGGGTATGTATGGGTGACTGAGCTGAATGTTATTTCTTGTGGGGTATGTATGGGTGACTGAGCTGAATGTTATTTATTGTGGGGTATGTATGGGTGACTGAGCTGAATGTTATTTATTGTGGGGTATGTATGGGTGACTGAGCTGAATGTTATTTCTTGTGGGGTATGTATGGGTGACTGAGCTGAATGTTATTTATTGTGGGGTATGTATGGGTGACTGAGCTGAATGTTATTTATTGTGGGGTATGTATGGGTGACTGAGCTGAATGTTATTTATTGTGGGGTATGTATGGGTGACTGAGCTGAATGTTATTTATTGTGGGGTATGTATGGGTGACTGAGCTGAATGTTATTTCTTGTGGGGTATGTATGGGTGACTGAGCTGAATGTTATTTATTGTGGGGTATGTATGGATATCTGAGCTGAGTGTTATTTGATTAGGCAGACCATCTGGAATTGTCATAACTCTAATATTTCTCTAATAGAGTATTTTTCGTCATAGTTATTGTTGATGAAATTAACACTGAACACAGGATCAGGTACATGCAATGTCAGGTGACTTCAGAGGTATTCCTCACATGTGTAACCTTTACAATACAAGGTCAATATGATCCTATTCAAAACAGTAGAGGTTGCATGAGATGAAACTCTGCTCCAAAAATGCCAAGGTCAGGGGTTAAGTAATCTCCTGTCATGCTTGAGAACCAAAAGCCATGACATGACAATACATGGTTTTTCAATACGGCCAGAATGAAATAGCCAGAGGTGTACAGATTTGGTGACTCCGGGGGATTTTACGAGATTTATAATTCATGGATAAGCAATACTTCAGTCAAATGTACGATAAGTAGCTATGTCATGGCTTTTTTTAAGGCAGGTCTAATTTCTTCAAAGAGAGCTCACACTTCACGGCTTTACCGTGCCTTTACGAGACAGAAAATCCAAAAGGATACGTATCGTTTAGTAAGCATTACATCAGAGGGACATCATGTTAAACTGCTGCTGCACCTTCTGTGACATCTACAGAACATTCCGGGTGCCTTTTAATTCTCTTACCTCATGCAATTTTCATTTTGAATGTTGCTTTCTCACCTCATTGAGATTGTCAGGTGCATGAATGCATTAGAGTATAATCAATGGGACACAAACAGTAAAGATTGCTTTAACCCCATTCATTTCCCCCATATCGATGAGCCATTATCTCTCCTCTTAGATGTCTTGTCAAAGGACACACAGGGTTAAGGGAATTAGACTGTGTCTGATAAGTGCTATGAAGATGCACATAGGAGTTGAAATGGTCTTGAAAGCCTGTTTCTGCCAAGTCCTGACCACATGTTAGTCTAAGGAGTGCGCAAATGGCCCTCTAATCATGTAGCCTACCGTTTTCCGGTTTAGACCTTCTTGAACTATAGACTGCAGACAGATAGACAGTCTTTGTCTCTCTGAAATGCAGGGTTGGGGAGTAACACTTAAAAAAAAAAAACTGTAATCCGTTACGTTTCCAGCAACAAAATATGTAATCAGATTACAGAAAAAGTAGATGATTACTTCTAGGATTACCTTTAAATTCAGAATGTGTATTTTTGGATGTTTGCACAATACTTTTTTTTGACACCTTGCTCTTTTCTTAATGACATTCAAATCAGCAAAAAGGTGCAAGTTTAAGTTTGTTCGCCCTGACCACAAGTCAGAGACCACTATGATGACACCAAATGTGGTTGATGGATCGCGGGAAAAGAGCAGGAACAGGCTACACTCCAAGATATGTTTTTATTTTTTTTTACCAGGAACATATTCTCATGTACAGCAAGAACCTGGGGAATAGTTACAGGGGAGAGGAGAGGGGATGAATGAGCCAATTGTAAACATAGGGATGATTAGGTGACCGTGATGTTATGAGGGCCAGATTGGGAATTTAGCCAGGACACCAGGGTTAATACCTGTACTCTTACAATAAGTGTCATGGAATCTTTAGAGACCACAGAGAGTCAGGACACCCTTTCAACGTCCCATCCAAAAGACAGCACCCTACACAGGGCAATGTCACTACCCTGGGGCACAAGTGTAATTGTTAGATCATTGTAAATGGTGCCTCTTACTGGCACTCCAACATCACTTCCAGCAGCATCTGGTCTCCCAATCAGGACCAACCCTGCTTAGCTTCAGAAGCAAGCCAGAAGTGGGATACAGGGTGGTATGCTGTTTTCCAATGGTTAGACTGCTGTTGACATCCAAAGATTAAACATCCAATTTGAATAAACACAGAGTTAAGGACAACAGCAGTGGTGAAGCCTACGAGCAATTTGCATAAAAGCTATCTTTATTGTTTGTGTCCCATCCGCAACCGTAGGGCTTTCCAGCAGGTGGTGTAGTCAGCCCAACACATCACCAGGGGTACACTGCCTGCCCGGACATCTACAGCACCTGGTGTCACAGGAAGGCCAAGAAGATTATCAAGGACCTCAGCCACCCGAGCCACGGACTGTTCACCCTTCTACCATCTAGAAGGCGAAGACCGTAGAGGTGCATCAAGGCTCAGACCAAGAAACTAAAAAACAGCTTCTGTCTCCAAATAGTCAGCACTATCCAGCCTCTGCCCAGTACCCTGCCCTGAACTTTAGTCACTGTTACTTGCCGGCTACCACCTGGTACTCAACCCTGCACCTTAGAGACAGCTGCCCTGTGTACAAAGTCATAGAACACTGGTCAATTTAATCATGTTTACATACTGTTTTACCCACTTCATTTGTATATACTGTATTCTAGTCAAGGCCTATACTATTTAAATACTGCTGTACACCCCTTTTCTGTCCGTTTACTGTCAATACTGTCTATACATCCCATCATCTATATTTATATGTCGGACTCTGACGTAGGTCGTACTAATATTTATATACTTCTAAATTCCTTTCTTTTTCTTTTTAGGATTTGTTTGTATTGTTTTTTATTGTTAGGTATTTCTGCACTGTTGGATCTAGGAACATAAGCTTTTCGCATAAGCACCCTCATAAGCACCCTCATAAGCTCCCTCATAAGCACCCTCATAAGCTCCCTCATAAGCACCCTCATAAGCACCCTCATAAGCACCCTCATAAGCACCCTCATAAGCTCCCTCATAAGCACCCTCATAAGCACCCTCATAAGCACCCTCATAAGCTCCCTCATAAGCACCCTCATAAGCACCCTCATAAGCACCCTCATAAGCTCCCTCATAAGCACCCTCATAAGCACCCTCATAAGCTCCCTCATAAGCACCCTCATAAGCACCCTCATAAGCACCCTCATAAGCACCCTCATAAGCACCCTCATAAGCTCCCTCATAAGCACCCTCGTAAGCACCCTCGTAAGCACCCTCGTAAGCTCCCTCGTAAGCACCCTCGTAAGCACCCTCGTAAGCTCCCTCGTAAGCACCCTCGTAAGCACCCTCGTAAGCACCCTCGTAAGCACCCTCGTAAGCTCCCTCGTAAGCACCCTCATAAGCACCCTCGTAAGCACCCTCGTAAGCTCCCTCGTAAGCACCCTCGTAAGCACCCTCGTAAGCACCCTCGTAAGCTCCCTCGTAAGCACCCTCGTAAGCACCCTCATAAGCTCCCTCATAAGCACCCTCATAAGCACCCTCATAAGCTCCCTCATAAGCACCCTCATAAGCACCCTCATAAGCTCCCTCATAAGCACCCTCATAAGCACCCTCGTAAGCTCCCTCGTAAGCACCCTCGTAAGCACCCTCGTAAGCACCCTCGTAAGCTCCCTCGTAAGCACCCTCATAAGCACCCTCATAAGCACCCTCATAAGCTCCCTCATAAGCTCCCTCATAAGCACCCTCATAAGCACCCTCGTAAGCACCCTCGTAAGCACCCTCATAAGCACCCTCATAAGCTCCCTCATAAGCACCATCATAAGCACCCTCATAAGCTCCCTCATAAGCACCCTCATAAGCACCCTCGTAAGCACCCGCTATAACATCTGCTAAATATGTGTACGCGACCAGTACAATGTCATTTGGTTTGATATCACTTATCATTGATATCTAGGCCTACATAGCGCAATGATGTCAATCCCACTGCTGCTGTGTCGTTTAGCTATCTGCGCCTTACGGATTGTGGTTGTTGTGGATGGCTGTTCACAAATGTAAATGCGTATTTTAACCCAATAATGGTTGAATTGAAGAAGTTCAAGCTGCCTATAAATCATTGTTTTTGCGACCAGTGGACAGCCAGTGAAAAATGTGATCTTGCAACAGCGGCAGAGTGCAGATCCCAGCCTATGGAACACAAGTTTGAGGGGGAGATCCTCCCTTCTGAACATCTCCGTGATATTGTGCTCCACACACTGTCAAAAAAAAAAGTTTAATTTCAGAAGACCACGAGTGGGGCTTTTATAGCTCAATCGCATTCGTGTTGATACAAAAAAATATCCATAGGCATAATGGATATGTGCTCAAACGTGTGCACTTTTGACTAATTTTGCACATGCACGTTTTAGTAATGCTCAAAGCATGCCATTCCATCACAGAAAATTTGAGATCAGAATTTTAACACCCAGAGTGTTAAATGTAACCCTTCTTAGTGTGTATATGTGAACAACCGAAATAGTGTTAAACTGACACTATTCAAAGTGTTAATAAACTAACATCCCAAGAGTGTTGGGTCCCTAACATTATATTAGAGCTGATGCAGTTACACTTTCTCAGTGTTAGGCAATTAACATCTGCTGTGTTACAGGAACTATTTTTGGGGAGTTGTTTTAACACTGTAGGGTGTAAAGCCTTATTTGCACATTTATTTCCCAGGGTTCTTTTCGCTTGAATTTCAGAGGTACCTGTACCACCCATTACTGTGTTGGCTAGTGACAGAGACATGATTGGTGCATTCAATGGCTTTCACTCCTGTAGCCTTCACCAAGTAAATATTTTATCATAAAAAATCAATTATTTATGACAATAAATATTTTTTTTTGACAATACCATACTTTGATAGCCTAGTTTACCCTAACATACTGTAGTAGTCTGAAACTCCTGGGTTGCAGGCCACGGCAAGTAATTATGCTGGCTTGCAAAGTGTTACATCATTCCTAATGGAATCCGACCAGAGTTAGGAGAGCCAACAATTGGAACTTTTAAAATCTCCTGCAATCTGCAGTAAGAATGATTGCCAAGGTAGGGACATGTATTAATGAGACTACCTAAATCATCTAAACTGAGAGTTGACGGAAATTCTGAGAGTTAACGGAAATTAACTGAGTACAGTCATTTTAACAACACCACCTGGTTAACACTTCACATATTCACAGCAGGCGGTGTCAGTTTCAATCCCACTGGTGTTAACTCCACTAGACTCAACACTCAGATATAACACTCACAACACTTTTTTTTTTTACCTCAACACCAAGATTTAACACCTACAAATTTGCTGCGCATGCACCATCCGATGCACACGTGACCGTGATTTGTAGCCTTTGTACCTTGCACATCCTATGGTGCCCTGTGGATTAAATATTCAAGCTACTCAAGCGTTAGAGCACTATGTCCATCTGCTCACCCTGTACTGTACCGTGTGACAACACAAGTAATGATTTCATGTTAACTTGAGTATGAACATTAATATTTGATAAGGTATAACTCTGGAGTTTAGCCACCGCAACCGCGGGCTTATTATTGCAAGGCAGAGACCACACCCTGTTCAGATGGATGGAAGTGGTGGTGTTGCCTACATTACTGCTGCTGCTAAAATATATTTGGTGTAGACGAATATGAAACATGGTTTCCTTGTAGCAATTATATGACATTGATTCTCTCAAACAGATAAATAAAACATTTGACGTAAATTGAAAGCATCTCATTTCCTGGGCTGGAACACTATCCTCTTACTGTAAAATACAGTACAGAATTCTTCAAAAATAATTGTTGAAAGCTCTGCATCTCCACCCAACTCTAAAAATCAACTATTACATATCAGCATTTTTTTTGTAAATAAGTCAAATGGATTTCAAGGTTAAATCTCCACCCATGGCTAGCGGAAGCCTAAAGAACAACAAGCAGCTCCTAAGGTTGTGTCGCAAGCCAAGCGTGAACTGTCCAACTGTCGCCTTATTACACGGATCGAGGAAGCAAGGCCATGCAGAACTGTGTGTGTGTGTGTGTGTGTGTGTGTGTATGTGTGTGTGTGTGTGTGTGTGTGTGTGTGTGTGTGTGTGTGTGTGTGTGTGTGTGTGTGTGTGTGTGTGTGTGTGTGTGTGTGTGTGTGTGTGTGTGTGTGTGTGTGTACTGTAGAGGAGAGAAGTACCGTACCGTTCCTATTTGTTCCACTTCAATCATTATTGCAAAAAACAATAGAAGCTGTCAAGTGTTCAATGTCAATACAACATTGAAGCGAGTCCAGCCTGGTATTAAAAGCAAGTCCATTTTTACTATGCTGTTGGCGTGTTTGAGTTAACAGTTATGTTCTATGTACTTCATAAATGTGTTAAGAAGCATGACATAGTGAAACCTTACTGAACACCTTGTGTCGTGCTTCGAGGCACATGCATGACTAAGACCAATGTGACCTACTTTGTTCAGAGACTGCCGTTGTGCATCACGTTGACCTTTAAGTCGTGTGTAAAAACATCTTTAATGTAGCACTCAAAAACAGTTTTACAGTTTGCCCTGTTAGGAAAAATGTTCAACAGATAAACACAGAGAAACACATCACAGCGGGAAACACATGTTCCATGATGTCACCAATGAAGATATAGAATCATTGGTGTGAGCAGTGATGCAATCAGATTTGGAAGCGTGAGGTGGCTTATGAGAGCTGTTCCTGTGAGAGGCAAGCTAATAAGATTACAGGCACTCTGAAACCACATTAAGTCAATGCAATAACGGCATCATGAAGTTGTGTTGGTGCAGGCTGCTCCATAGCCTCTCCCTGTAGGACAGAGATGTCCTCAGGGCTCCAATACCATACTTACAAAAAAGGAAGAAAACAATATGTGGCGTCTTTGTGAAATGTGCTTTGCAACCTGGTGCTATATAAGCAATTGTCTGGTGTCAATCAGACCTCCGGATTTAATTAATAAAAAAATCCAGATCTGAGATAAATTATTCCCCCTGTTAGGTTCTAAATTAACCGACTAAACCTCATGGACGCTTAGTTAAGCTCAAACCAAGTTTATTCACCCACTGGGTCATACAACTGCAAAAGACATGTTTGATGATGATGCGAGCAATAAACTGTTTCTTCTCCCTTAATGTGACCTGACCTCGGCCCCCCATTCCTCACTAAACAACATCTCTCCACCCTTATCAGTGACTGCGACCACGTGATTGCCTTTCCGTTACTCAATAGATTCCAAGGTTCGTTGTCTCCACCATATACATTCCTCCTACAGATAACCATTAACTTCTGGTGTAGAAAGCAGATTATGGCACTCAATATTTAAAGTTTAGGAGTCAGAACCCATCACCCCCAACGGCGTTCAAATAGGAAACAAAAGTTAGATCGAACACGGATCTAACACAAATGCTCTTAGATACAGATACAGCTTCAAATCTTCATCAACATTGGTTATACAGTGTCTTCAGAAAGTATTCAGAACCCTTTGACTTTTTCCTCATTTTGTTACGTTACAGCCTTACTATGAAATTGATTAAATCGTTTTTTCCCTTATCAATCTACACACAATGCCCCATAATTACAAAGCAAAAACAGGCTTTTAGAATTCTTTGCAAATTTCTAAAAACTAAACAACTGAAATATCACATTTACATATGTATTCAGACCCTTTACTTTGTTGAAGCACCTTTGGCAGCGATTACAGCCTCGAGTCTTCATGGATACAAGCTTAGCACACATGTTTTGGGGAGTTTCTCCCATTCTTATCTGCAGATGATTTAAATGGTTGTCCTTCTGGAAGGTTCTCCCGTCTCCACAGAGGAACTCTAGAGCTCTGTCAGAGTGACCATCGGGCTATTGGTCATCTCCCTGACCAAGGCCCTTCTCCCCCGATTGCTCAGTTTGGAAGAGTCATGGTGGAGTCAGCTCTTGGAAGAGTCATGGTGGAGTCAGCTCTTGGAAGAGTCATGGTGGAGTCAGCTCTTGGAAAAGTCATGGTGGTTCAAAACTTCTTCCATTTAAGAATAATAGAGCTTGGTTTTTGCTCTGACACACAGTGTCAACTGTGGGACCTTATATAGACAGGTTTTTGCCTTTCGAAATCATGTCCAATCAATTGAATTTACCACAGGTGGACTCCAATCAAGTTGTAGAAACATCTCAAGGATGATCAATGGGAAAAGGATGCATCTGAGCTCAATTCCCAGTCTTACTGCAAAGGGTCTAAATACTTGTGTAAATAAGTAATGAATGTTTTTCGGTTTTATACATTTACATACATTTCTTAAACCTGTTTTCACTTCATCATGTTTAGGGTATTGTGTGTAGATTGCTGACGATTTGTATTTATTTCATACATTTTAGAATAAGGCTGCAACATAACAAAATGTGGGGAAAGTAAAGGGGTCTGAATACTTTCCAAAGGCACTGTATGTACAGAGTACAGACAGAATAAAACATTTTACATACCGCTGAGCTGAGAGCCAAACTCCCAATGTATAACAGAAGCACCTTGCTGTGTCTGCCTTTACATTCATTGTAATCATGTCATGAGCCAATAAAGCAGCCTTGAATTGTGAAGTTGCAGACAGCCAGGCGCTCTCCTCATGCACAATGCAATCGTTATATTTTACGACTCACTGAATGATTCATTGTTGGAAAGGCAGAACCTGTCCCCCTTGTCCCCCCGCTGGCCCACCTGGATGTCTGCATTCTCTGCTTCCCTGGCTGAATAATGATATCTTATAATCAGGGTCGACCCTGGCCTTTTGGGGGCCCTAGGTGAGATTTGATTGCCCCCACTACCCACACACCACGCAGGCAAACATTTTAGTGGCCCCCTTCTTGACGACGAAGAGAAACGTTTTAAGTTTTAAAGTTCATCTCCAGCAATTCAACACATTTTGCCATGGGGTGTAGAGAACATTTTGCAATTGTATAATTAATTGAATGCAATGCTACTCATTTTGCCTTGGGGCAGAGAGAAACATTTGCAGTTTTGCAGCTAATTTCCTACAATTCAACCCATTTTCCCATGGGGTGGAGAAAACTGCAAAAATGTAATTTCCTGATATTCTACACATTTTGCCACAACTTATGCCATGCTAAAACCCCCATGCAGTCTTTGTAATATAATTTTTTATATAAATCATTGTATGTCTAATAACTCACTGTGTTTATTCAATAAAAATAACTCCAGAATACAGAGTGGCATAGACTGACCAGGTGAATCCAGGTGAAAGCTATGATCCCTTATTGATGTCACCTGTTAAATCCACTTCAATCAGTGTAGATGATGGGGAGGAGACAGGTTAAAGAAGGATTTTTAAGCCTTGAGACATAGATGGTGTATCTGTGCCATTCAGAGCGTGAATGGGCAAGACTAAATATTTAACTTCATTTGAATGGGGTATGCTAGTAGATATCAGGCACACCAGTTTGAGTTAAGAACTGCAACGCTGCTGGGGTTTTCACTCTCAACAGTTTCCCTTGTGTATCAAGAATGTTCCACCACCCAAAGGACATTCAGCCAACTTGAAACAACTGACTCAACATGGGCCAGCATCCCTGTGGAATGCTTTCGACACCTTATAGAGTCCATGCCCTGACGAATTAAGGCTGTTCTGGGGGGAAAAGAGGGTGCAACTCAATATTAGGATGGTGTTCCTAATGTTTTGTGCACTCAGTGTATATTTTCTATCATTTATTTCCCTGAGCCTCCTTTGGCCCTTGAAATGCTCAGTCTGATCGTGTGGGTGTTAGGAAACACATTTGAAGATATTTACATACACAGCCCTGATAGGATGTCCAAAGCTCACCCCCTTAGCCAGATTAACAGTCATTGGTCTATTACAATCAGATCACATTGTGATGTCATGATGTAGGCAAAACGTTCCATGCTACCTGAACAGCCTGAAATTCGATAAACACATTTCAAACAGCTTTTACACAAAAAGGGCATTATCATACATTTCTGAGTTTATTTCGACCTCATAGTGTGAAAATACATCGTTTTTTATTTTTATTAAATTATATCTAAGTGAGCGACTGCAAGTCAGGGCCCCTTGGCACATGCCCTTTGTGCCCGGTTGGTAATTTAGGGCACCCGAATGGCGCAGCGGTCTAAGGCACTCCATTTTTATGGAATGGTCTGCCTACCCATGTCAGAGACGCAAACTCGATCTCAACCTTTAAGTCTTTACTGAAGACTCATCTCTTCAGTGGGTCATATGATTGAGTGTAGTCTGGCCCAGGAGTGGGAAGGTTCCCCTCTTTCCACTGGGATTCTCTGCCTCTAACCCTATTACAGGGGCTGAGTCACTGGCTTACTGGGGCTCTCTCATGCCGTCCCTGGAAGGGGTGCGTCACCTGAGTGGGTTGATTCACTGTTGTGGTCATCCTGTCTGGGTTGGCGCCCCCCTTTGGGTTGTGCCTTGGTGGAGATCTTTGTGGGCTATACTCAGCCTTGTCTCAAGATGGTAAGTTGGTGGTTGAAGATGTCCCTCTAGTGGTGTGGGGGCTGTGCTTTGGCAAAGTGGGTGGGGTTATATCCTTCCAGTTTGGCCCTGTCCGGGGGTGTCCTCGGATGGGGCCACAGTGTCTCCTGACCCCTCCTGTCTCAGCCTCCAGTATTTATGCTGCAGTAGTTTATGTGTCGGGGAGCTATTGTCAGTTTGTTATATCTGGAGTACTTCTCCTGTCCTATTCGGTGTCTTGTGTGAATCTAAGTGTGCGTTCTCTAATTCTCTCCTTCTCTCTTTCTTTCTCTCTCTCGGGGGACCTGAGCCCTAGGACCATCCCCCAGGACTACCTGACATGATGACTCCTTGCTGTCCCCAGTCCACCTGGCCATGCTGCTGCTCCAGTTTCAACTGTTCTGCCTTATTATTATTCGACCATGCTGGTCATTTATGAACATTTGAACATCTTGGCCATGTTCTGTTATAATCTCCACCCGGCACAGCCAGAAGAGGACTGGCCACCCCACATATGCTCTCTCTAATTCTCTCTTTCTTTCTCTCTCTCGGAGGACCTGAGCCCTAGGACCATGCCCCAGGACTACCTGACATGATGACTCCTTGCTGTCCCCAGTCCACCTGGCCATGCTGCTGCTCCAGTTTCAACTGACCTGAGCCCTAGGACCATGCCCCAGGACTACCTGACATGATGACTCCTTGCTGTCCCCAGTCCACCTGGCAATGCTGCTGCTCCAGTTTCAACTGTTCTGCCTTATTATTATTCGACCATGCTGGTCATTTATGAACATTTGAACATCTTGGCCATGTTCTGTTATAATCTCCACCCGACACAGCCAGAAGAGGACTGGCCACCCCACATAGCCTGGTTCCTCTCTAGGTTTCTTCCTAGGTTTTGGCCTTTCTATGGAGTTTTTCCTAGCCACCGTGCTTCTACACCTGCATTGCTTGCTGTTTGGGGTTTTAGGCTGGGTTTCTGTACAGCACTTTGAGATATCAGCTGATGTACGAAGGGCTATATAAATACATTTGATTTGATTTGATTTGATCTCTGTGTTAGAGGCATCAGACCCCGGTTCAATTCCAGGCAGTATCACATCCAGCTGTGATTGGGAGTTGCATAGGGCAATGCACAATTGGACCAGTGTCATCTGGGTTAGTGTTTGGCTGGGGCAGGTTGTCATTGTAAATAAAAATTTCTTAACTGACTTGCCTAGCAAAATAATACAAATACATTTGGGCCATAAATACTGAAAGTTTAGATAGTTAGGTAGACTAACCTATCAATCTAAAGAATGTTAGCTGTCATGGACTAATTGAGTGACTGTCAGTGACTGACAAAAGTAAAACTGCTGATGCACAACCAAAGCAACCGCCTGCCGTGCTCGTCATGCTCTCCAGGACACACATGGCCCAGGTTAAAGAAGTCATTATGTGCCATACCATGGCTTTCTGGTTAGCACAAAGTTGCTCCATCCTATAGTCAGAGCACTATTACTGCTCCCTCTCCACTCCTCCTTTACGTCTTAACACTCAGTGCTGCATGTCCAACTTTACTTTTCATGTGTCAGTAGTTTACTAGTGCCACGTCTTCAACAGGTAGCCTTAGGACAACATTCTATCCAGAATCAAGGTTCAAGACCCATTGACTCCTTTGAGATTGTGTACTCGAAGAGGAGATGGGTTGGAATGCTTCTTAGACTTGGCTGCAGAGTAGACTACCAGTACCAGTGAGACCGCTCTCACAAGAAGACTATGGGCATTTTCAATGCTGCTGGAAGAGGCAGAGTGTCCCTCCTGGCAACGTTCAGAAATCCTGACATTTAGGAATACAAATTGGGTAGGGAGGCAGGGGAGGATGACAATATCCATTTTGTAGTCTAGTTTGCACATAAAATTAAACTCCAGCTCAGTGCCAGTCCCATGCCAACATGTAGCACACTGTGTGACATGTGTGCTTAGTTTAATTAAGATGTGTTGAAGTGTCTATGTTCTAGGTCTGTATATACAGTAGATGGACAGTATGCTTGCTTGAAAATGTGGATCATAAGAGCTGTCTATTGGTGACAACCAATCTAAGCAATCTGAGCTTTGAACATACCAATGTTCAAACCAAATGTTGTGTCAAAAGATAGACATTTTAAAAACATGTAGTTTAAAAAAAGAACGTATTGAGCACTATCTGGAAGAGACCTATGTTGGTTCCCATAATCCATTAAGGCTTGTGAAGTAAAGATCCACAATTACTTTACATCTGTGAGGATAATTTGGCTGTTGAGAGTAGCCACTGGTCTCCTCAATTCAACAGTCATACATATGGGGTTAGTTGAGCTGACTGTTGACAACGGGTGACATTGAGTGTGGTAAATTAAAGCAATCAGTTATTGGAGCAAATGTGTTAACCCCGTGCTATACATAAGGTCCTCGCATTTACTCTAATGATGATATACACGGCATCATTTCGCCTGAGTGTGAAACACCCACGGCTAATCAAAATGGCTATGTAGGCGTGCGGTGGCCAGGAAAAACTCCCTAGAAAGGCAGGAGCCTAGGAAGAAACCTAGAGAGGAACCGGGCCCTGAAGGGTGGCCAGTCCTCTTCTGACTGTGCCGGGTGGAGATTATAACAGTACGTGGCCAACATGTTCAAACATTCATCGATGACCAGCAGGGTCAAATAATAATAATAATGGTTGTAGTGGTTGTAGAGGGTGCAACAGGTCAGCACCTCAGGAGTAAATGTCAGTTGGCTTTACATAGCCGATCATTCAGTGTTAGAGACAGTAGGTGCGGTAGAGAGAGAAAGTCAAAAACCAGAAGGTCCTGGACAAAGTAGCACGTCCGGTGAACAGGTCAGGGTTCCATGACAGCAACCCAAACACTCACACACTTACTCTGACACCCCAACATACACACATACTGCATATGCCCACATAAACCTCCCTATCCACATTGACGGGACCGCAGTGGAGAAGGTTGGAAAGCTTCCAGTTCCTTGGCGTACACATCACTGACAAACTGAAATGTTCCCCCCACACAGAGAGTGTGGTGAAGTAGGCGCAACAGTGTATTTATACCTGTGTTATCTGTTTGTCTGTTGCCAGTTCGTTTTGTTTCATCAAGCCTCCCAGTGTTTTCCCCGTGCTCCTGTTTTCTCTAGTTCTTGTTTTCCCGGCCTGCCCTGCCCCTTCCTGCCGTTCTGTACCTTGTCACACCACACTGGATTACTGACCTCTGCCTGCCCTTGACCTGTCGTTTTGTTACTTCTAAACTGTCTGCATCTGGTCTTCTCCTGAGCCTTGACAAACTGTGTGTTTGGATATATTTAGCTTTCGCCTCATCAGAGATTCATTGACGTTGGAATATTTTGGTATTTGTGTTTGTTGGGTGCATTCCCTGCTATAGTCTTTGTGGTCATGCTGCGCCTGAGTGTCATATTTTACTGCCTGTGGATGCGCGGTGCAGCTGCAGGAGCGTGGCGTGGAACGCTCCCCTAACACAACCCATCGGCCGAAGTCTTGACCAACAGAAGCATTTTATTTGACTATTTGCATTGGTTAAAGCCAATGGAGGATGTAACTGATCAACTACTGAGTAACACTGTTAATATCTGAGTTCAAACATTCTGAAACTGGTGTGGTAAATCATTCTGTTAATAATTGGGAGCCCTCTTGTGGAGGGTAAGTTAAGTGACCGATTTTTAATTGGGGGTTTGAGCCTATTTGGGGAAGCCTGCGGTCTGCCTTAGAGACGACCATAGGACTGTGTTATTTTGTACTGTGTTTTTTGTTGTTGTGCCTTTTGAGGGTTTTACGTTAGGGAGTTGGGGGAAAGTCTTTTGCCTTCATTAACCGTTTGATTGTTACATATTCTAATTCAACAGTATTTTGCCTAACTTTTCGGTACTTGCTTTTTCTTTTGTCACAAGTGGTCTTATATAGGGTTTTCATGTATGTTCCAGTTTTGATTTAGTACTCTCAACTTTGAATGACATTTCAAATATTGGAGTGGGAGTTGGGGTGTCAGCAATTAGGTTTACAAGCTGGAACGTCAAGGCAATGAACGGCCCGGGTTATTAAACGGGCGAGAGTATTTGCTCATTTTAAGAATTTAAAAACAGATTTAGCATTCTTACAAGAAACACATCTGTGTGCAGCACATCATGGTCGACTTCGTTAAGCTTGGGTAGGAAAATATTCCGTTCAAAATTAAATGCTAAGGCAAGGGGAACAGCAGTACTTATTCATAAGAAAGTACAATTTACCGCTGCTGACATCATCTCGGATCCACAGGGGCGTTTTGTTACGGTATCTGGTTCTCTCTTTCACGCCTCTGTTTAGCTTGTAAATGCTCCAAATTGGGATGATGTTGATTTTATTAACAAACATATTTTTTTGCTGCCCAATCTCACCTCACACTATTTCGTTTTTGGAAGGGACTTGAATTGTGTGATCCACCCAGTCTTGGACCGCTCAAACACGAGATCATTATCTCCTTCAAAAGTGTCCAGCGCTTTGTCTGCATTTATGAGCCAGGCAGGATGTGTAGAGCCATGGAGATTCCTTTTCCCAGTAACAAAGAATCCTCCATCTTTCACATGTACACCACTCCTATTCTAGAATAGACAACCTTTTCATAGATAAAGCTTCTCCCCTTTGTTAAGAAAGTAGAATACTGAAATACTGTAATTAGTGACCATACTCCTCTGTCGCTCGACATCTCATTCTCATTGGACTATACAGATCACCCCCCATGGAGACTTAACCCATCTTTACTTTCAAACAATTAATTCTGCACCATTTTATGAAATGCAATTGATGCCTTTTTATTGAGACAAATAAGATAGAACCAACCTCTTTATCCTACACTTTGGGAAACACTTCAAGTTGTTCTTTGAGGCAAAATCATTTCCTATTCCTCTCTTCTCAATAAACAAAGGAAAATTAACAAGAACAACTGATCGAAGCAATTCTGGAATTAGACCAAAAATGCTCTGCCTCATCACCAGAACTTTATAAAGGAAGGCTGAGTCTTCAAACTCAGTACAATTTACTATCCGCAGATAAGGGTGAGCAGCAGCTACTCCGCACACCCGGTTTTATTTACGAACATGGAGAAAAGGCTGGTCAACTTCCAGATAATCAACTCAAGTGCAAATCTGTCGCACAGCTGATCCCTCAAATTGACAACACCTCGGGTGTCTTAACAGTTAGTCCTACTGAAATCAATAATACCTTAAAAAATTGCACGTCAGAATCTTTACACGTCAGAATCAATTAGACTATGAATGATTTTCTTGACAATTTGGAAACTCCTAACATTAGTACAGAGAAGAGAAAGGAAATTGATTAACCTTTGCAGTTAGAGGAGATAATTAATTCAGTTACAGCAATGCAAAGTGGCAAATCCCCTGGCCCAGATGGCTACCCAATCGAATTCTACAATAAGTTTTCGGCCAAACTGGCCCCCCTCCTGCTTGAAATGTTTGAAAATGCCCAGGACCAGGATGTTTTACCCTGACAGAGGCGACGATCACACTTTTGTTCAAACCCAGATAAGATGCCTCTAAGTGTGACTCATACAGACTGATCTCACTTAAATGCAGATGTAAAAGCATTTGCGAAATTGCTTGCCTCACGAATAGAATCCACTATGACATATATTATATTGACGGATCAGACAGGGTTTATTAAGGGTCACCACTCTTTTTCTAACATTCAACGTCTGCTTAACCTCTCTGGGATATGTGCGTCTGTCACGTTCTGACATTTATTTCCTTTGTTTTGTCTTTATTTAGTATGGTCAGGGCGTGAGTTGGGGTGGGCAGTCTATGTTTGTGTTTCTATGGTTGGTTTCTGTTTCGGCCTAGTATGGTTCTCAATCAGAGGCAGGTGTCGTTAGTTGTCTCTGACTGAGAATCATACTTAGGTAGCCTGGGTTTCACTGTTGGGTTGTGGGTGTTTGTTTCCGTGTGAGTGTTTGTCGGTTCGGTTTTGTAAATTCACGTCAGCGTTTATTGTTTTTGTTCTAGTGTTCATTTGTCTTTATTAAAATACATTATGGACACTTACTGCGCTTTGGTCCCCCGATCCTTCTCGCTTCTCCTCCTCAGAAGAGGAGGAGGAAGGCCATTACAGCCTCCCACCTCACCGACAGCCAGTGAAATTGCATGGCACCAAATTCAAAACACCAGAAATCCCTAAATTAAAATTCCTTAAATATACACATATTTTATACCATTTTAAATATAAAGTTCTTGTATAACCAGCCACAGTGTCCAATTTCAAATAGGCTTTACGGCAAAAGCACACCAAACGATTATGTTAGGTCAGCACATAGTCACAGAAAACCATAAAGCCATTTTCCAGCCAAGGAGAGCCCTCACAAAAGTCAGAGATAGCGATTAAATTAATCCCTAACCTTTGATGATCTTCATCAGATGGCACTCCCAGGACCCCATGGTACACAATAAATGTTTGTTTGATAAAGTTAATTTTTATGTCCAAAAACCTCCTTTGAAATAGGTGTTATGTTCAGAAATGCATTGTCTCAAACAAACATCCAGTGAAAGTGCAGAGAGCCACATCAAATAACAGAAATACACATAATAAACATTGATAAAAGATACAAGTGTTATGCATGGAAATATAGATAAACTTCTCCTTATTTACTGTGTCAGATTTCAAAAAAGCTTTATGGTGAAAGCACACCTTGCGATTATGTTAGGTCACTGCCTAGCCACAGAAAAACATTTTCCAAAGAAGGAGAGGTGTCACAAAAGTCATAAATAGCATTATAAATATTCACTTTCCTTTGATGATCTTCATCAGAATGCACTCCCAGGAATCCCAGTTCCACAACAAATGTTTGTTTTGTTCGATAAAGTCCATCATTTATGTCCAAATATATCCTTTTTGTTCACACGTTTAGTTCACAAATCCTAACTCACGAGGCGCGGGCAAGTCGAGGCGAAAGTTCAGATGAAAAGTTATATTACAGTTCGTAGAAACATGTCAAACGATGTATATAATCAATCTTTAAGATGTTTTTATCATAAATCTTCAATGATGTTTCAACTGGATAATTCCTTTGTCTTTAGAAATGGAATGGAACGCAGCTAACTCTCACGGGCGCGCGCGAGACTGAGCTCATGGCACTCTGCCAGACCTCTGGTTGAAACAGCTCTCATTCTCTCCCCTTCACAGTAGAAGCCTGAAACAAGGTTCTAAAGACTGGTGACATCTAGTGGAAGACTTAGGAAGTGCAACATGACCCTATAGACACTGTATATTCAATGGGCAATGAGTTGAAAAACTACAAACCACTTCCTGGTTGGATTTTTTCTCAGGTTTTTGCCTGCCATATGAGTTATGTTATACTCACAGACATCATTCAAACAGTTTTCGAAACTTAAGAGTGTTTTCTATCCACATCTACTAATTATATGCATATATTACCAACTGGGCCTGAGTAGCAGGCAGTTTACTCTGGGCACCTTATTATCCAAGCTACTCAATACTGCGCCCCAGTCCCAAAGAAGTTAATGTTATACACTCTCCTGTGATTTCGGACTTTCCTGAAATGGTTCTCTTTAGATGCGGAGAAGGCATTTGACAGGGTGGAATGGGAAATGTTTTCTCTGTAGTGGGAAAATTTGGCTTTGGTGCAAACTTCATTTCCTGGGTCCGACTGTTGTACTCATCACCCAAGGCATCAGTACTTACAAACAAACTTCATTCACAGTATTTCCCATACCATATTTCCCATATTTCCCACACTCATGGGATGTCCAATGTCCCCTCTGTTTTTTGCCCTGGCGATAGAACCCCTTTCTATTTTGCTAAAGGCCACACCCTCAATACATGGTATCTACAGATGGGAACTGGAACACAACGCTTCCTTGTATGCAGATGACTTGCTTTTATATATCTCAGACCCTGAAGCGGGTGTCCCTGAGACAGTGGATGTACTACATACAGTTGAAGTCGGATGTTTACATACACCTTAGCCAAATACATTTAAACTCAGTCTTTCACAATTCCTGACATTTAATCCTAGTAACAATTCCCTGTTTTAGGTCAGTAAGGATTACCACTTTATTTTAAGACTGTGAAATGTCAGAATAATAGTAGAGAGAATGACTTATTTCAGCTTTTATGTCTTTCATCACATTCTCAGTGGGTCAGATGTTTACATACACTTAATTAGTATTTAGTAGCATTGCATTCATTTTTTAAAACTTGGGTCAAACATTTCGGGTAGCCTTCCACAAGCTTCCCACAACAAGTTGGGGGAATTTTGACAGAGATGGTGTAACTGAGTCAGGTTTGTAGGCCTCCTTGCTCATACACGCTTTTTCAGTTCTGCCCACAAATTTTCTACAGGGTTGAGGTCAGGGCTTTATGATGGCCACTCCAATACCTTGACTTTGTTGTCCTTAAGCCATTGTGCCACAACTTTGGAAGTATGCATGGGATCATTGTCCATTTGGAAAACCCCTTTGCGACCAAGATCAAGATATAACTTCCTGACTGATGTCTTGAGATGTTGCTCAATATATCCACATAATTTTCCATTCTCATGATGCCATCTATTTTGTGAAGTGCATCACTCCCTCCTGCAGCAAAGCATCCCCACAACATGACGCTGCCACCTCCGTGCTTCACGGTTGGAATAGTGTTCTTCAGCTTCCAAGCATCCTCCTTTTCCCATAATGATGATCATTATGGCTAAACAGTTCTATTTTTGTTTCATCAGACCAGAGGACATTTCTCCAAAAAGTACAATCTTTGTCCCCATGTGCAGTTGCAAACCACAGTCTGGATTTTTTATGGCGGTTTTGGAGCAGTGGCTTCTTCCTTGCTGAGCAGTCTTTCAGGTTATGTCGATATAGGACTTGTTTTACTGTGGATATAGATAATTTTGTACCTGGTTCCTTCAGCATCTTCACAAAGTTGTTTCCTGTTGTTCTGGGATTGATTTGCACTTTTCGCACCAAAGTACGTTAATTTCTAGGAGACAGAACGCGTCTGCTTCCTGAGCGGTTTGACAGCTGCGTGGTCCCATGGTGTTTATATTTGCGTACTATTGTTTGTGGAGATGAACATGGTACCTTCACGTTAGGAAACTTCTCCCTGTCACGTCCTGCCCTTAGTTATCTTTGTTTTCTTTATTATTTTGTTTAGGTCAGGGTGTGACAAGGGTGGTTTGTTTAGTTTTTCTATTGTCTAGGGTTTTTTGTATGTCTAGGGGTATCTCTAGTCTAGGTGTATCTCTAGTCTAGGTGCTTATATGTCTATGGTTGCCAAGATTGGTTCTCAATCAGAGGCAGGTTTTTATCGTTGTCTCTTATTGGGGACCATATTTAGGTAGCCATATTCCTTGGTACTTTGTAGGTTGTTATTCTATGTTTAGTTTCTATGTTTAGTTGCCTGTTCTGCACTAGCCATATAGCGTCACCGGTCTTTTTGTTCAGTGGTCTCGCTTTCATTAAAGAGATATGTACGCTTACCACGCTGCGCCTTGGTCTCCTCCATATGACGACCTTGACACTTCCAGGGATCAACCAGACTTGTGGAGGTCTACAATTTGTTTTGAGGTCTTAGCTGATTTCTTATGATTTTTCCCATGATGTCAAGCAAAGAGGCACTGAGTTTGAAGGTAGGCCTTGAAATGCATCCACAGGTACTCCTCCAATTGACTCAAATTATGTCAAATGAAGCTTCTGAAGCCATGACATAATCTTCTGGAATTTTACAAGCTGTTTAGAGCCCCAGTCAATTTAGTGTATGTAAACTTCTGACCCACTGGAATTGTGAGATTATTTCACTGTATATGTAAACAATTGCTGGAAAAATTAATTGTGTCATGCACAAAGTAATGTCCTAACTGACTTGCCAAAACTATAGTTTGTTAACAATACATTTGTGATTACTCCAACCTAAGTGTATGTAAACTTCCGACTTCAACTGTATGTTTGGTGTGTTATCGGGTTATAAATGTCATTTCTCAAGGTGACTGGTTTCCTATTAATGACTTGGCAATACAAATTCCACAGCATACTACAGCATTGCAGTTTGTATATCCAAGTCCTGCTTTAAATATTTAGGGATCAATATCGCCCTTACCTCCACGATGAGAACTTTACTCCTCTGATTAACAAACTTAAACATGATTTTCAGAGATGCAGTATTCTCATTTTACTTTAGCTCGTAAAGTGAATTGTATCAAGATGAATATATTGCCCAGATTTCTGTTCTTGTTCCAATGTCTCCCACTTCTTTTATCCAAGTCTTATTAGCTCATATATATTTTTCTATGCGGCGGGTGGGAATCCAAGAATACGTAAAGCATTCCTAACTTTATGTATTACTGGGCAGCGACTATACAAAATATTGTTTACTGGCTTCGCACCGTAGAAACTGACTAGTGTCAAACAGAAGCCAACTCCTGTTTCTCCTCTTTGTCAGCCTTTCTCACCTCCAATCTCCCCCTTTCTGCTTCTCGCTACACATCCAATCCAATTGTTGTCAATTCGCTTACAATTTGGACTCAATTCAGTCAACATTTTAAATTCTGTGATTTCTCTATTCAAGATCCTATATGTAATACTCACCTCTTCCATCCAGGCAAACTGCATTCAGCTTTCAGGCTGTTGCAGAGGAATAGCTTTACAAAGTTTAATTACCTTTATTTTGATGGCACCTTTGCCAATTTCAAATTTAATCTACCCCATTCCAGTTTATTTAGGTATTTCCAAATCTGCCAGTTTATTCACACTCAAAGCCTAACCTTTCCAATTCTATCACCCGGATCGGGTCTGGATGCCCTTTTGAAAACACCTTTTTAACTAAAGGGACTCATATCTGGTATTTTTGAGATAATCATGTCCCTTGATAACCCATCATCCAATAAAATCTGATCTGAGTGGGAAAGGTGGAGAGATATCTTGAATGGTGACTTACTTAGGGTAAATGGAAGCTCCTCTTGTGCCTGGCTCAGCCTTATACAGTTTAAGGTACTTCACTGTGTCCATTTCAGCAAGGCCAAATTATACCCAAATATTGATGGTACATGTGACAGGTGTAAAAGCCCCTTGGTGGCTTTGACCCACATGTTCTGTCCCTGCCTGACAGATTATTGGTCCACTATATTTAAAATCCTTTCCAAAGCATTTGATAAAGTTGCAGCCTAGTGTAGAAATGGCTATCAAGAATACTGTTCGAGGGTCAACCAACTCATTTTATTCCACCTGGGACCTGATATCCTATTTTGAACAGCTCCAAACACTTCCTCCAGATTAGTACTCTTGGCCCCACCCCCACACTTAAGATTACTGCTATAGGATCACCTAATCGCCTGAAATTGTTAGGCTATTACATTTATGCTTGTATTGAAGTAACATTGTTGTATAATTTTGTTTTCTGATATGTAAACTCAATGACTTATCCTTTCTTTGTAAATGTGTTTGAAGACATTCTGGAGGAGGTCAAAGGGGGACAAAAAGGGGAAAAATGTATGAGCTTTTTACATGTTCTTTCATTCATTGTGAATAAAATTATTATATATAAAAATATATATTACTGCACTGTTGAAAATGGCAACACAAGCATTTCGCTACACCTGCAATAACGTCTGCAAAACATGTGCATGTGACCAATAAAATGTGATTTACACCACAATCGCATACTGGCACACACACACCACCACGTATGCTGCTGCTACTGTCGATCTATCCTGTTGCATAACGTAACTCCCTCAACAGGTGTGGCTACCTTGTGAGCTCTGAACTATTCAACTGCTGACGATTCAACTGGTTTGACGATATCCCTCCCAGTTTTTATATTTTTAAATTTGTGGGGGCTGTGCTTTGGCAAAGTGGGTGGGGTTATATCCAGCCTGGTTGGACCTGTCCGGGCGTCTCGTCGGACGGGGCCACAGTGCCTCCCGACCCCTCCTGTCTCAGCCTCCAGTATTTATGCTACAATAGTTTGTCGGGGGGCTAGGATCAATCTGTTATTTCTCCTGTCTTATCCCGTGTCCTATGTGAATTTAAATATGCTCCCTCTAACTCTCTCCTATCCTTTCTCTTCTCTCGGAGGACCTGAGCCCTAGGAGCATGCCTCAGGACTGCCTGGCCTGATGACTCCTTGCTGTCCCCAGTCCACCTGGTCGTGCTGCTGCTCCCGTAAAAACACTTGTCTGCCTGCGGCTATGGAACCCTGACCTGTTCACCAGACTTGTGACCTTGTCCGGGACCTACTGGTTTTGACACTTTCTCTAACGTACCTACTGTCTCTAACTCTGAATGATCGGCTATGAAAAGCCAACTGACATTTACTCCTGAGGTGCTGACCTGTTGCCCCCTCTACAACCACTGTGATTATTATCTGACCCTGCTGGTCATCTATGAACGTTTGAACATCTTGGCCATGTAGTGTTATAATCTCCACCCGGCACGGCCAGAAGAGGGGCCACCCCTCAGAACCTGGTTCCTCAAGGTTTCTTCCTAGGCTCCTGCCTTTCTAGGGAGTTTTTCCTAGCCACCGTGCTTCTACCGCTGCATTGCTTGCTGTTTGGGGTTTTAGGCCGGGTTTCTGTACAGCACTTTGTGACATCGGCTGACGTAAAAAGGGCTTTATAAATACATTTGAATATGCATGAAAGAAAGAAAACGGTGGTTTGATTCATTCCTGAGAATTGACATATTTAGTTCTTCAACCCATGGTAATGTTGAAAGATTAGTGTACAAACTATACAGTGCCTTCAGAAAGTATTCATACCCTTGACATATTCCACATTTTGTTGTGTTACAGACTGAATATTAAATACATTTTTCTCTCACCCATCTTCACACAATGCCACATAATGACAAAGTGAAAACATGTTTGCAAATGTATTGAAAATGAAATAAATATCTAAGTTAAAGAAGTATTCACACCCCTGAGTCAATACTTGTAGAATCCTCTTTGGCAGCGATTACAGCTGTTAGACTTACCCAGAAAGACTAAGAGCTTTCCACACCTGGATTCTGCAAAAATGTATTTTCAAAATTCTTCAAACTCTGTCAAATTGGTTGTTGATCATTGCTAGACAACATTTTTTAGGTCTTGACCGATTATTTTTAATTTTTAATTTTTAATTTTTAAAGTAGATTTAAGTCAAAAGTGTAAATCGGCCACTCGAACATTCACCGTCTTCTTGGTAAACAACTCCAGTGTGTGTTTGGCCTGTTTCAGGTTATTGTCCTGCTGAAAGGGGAATAATCTCCCAGTGTCTGGTGGAAAGCAGACTGAACCAAGTTTTCCTCTAGGATTTTGCCTGGTCTTTGCTCCATTCCTTTTTATCCTGACACTCCCACGTCCTTAACAATGGTGAAATCCCTGAAGTTTCCTTCCTCTCTAGCAACTAGTTAGGAAGGACACCTGTATCTTTGTAGTGACTGGGTGTATTGATACACCATTTAAAGTGTAACACCATGCTAAAAGGAATATTCAATGCCTACCAATAGGTGCCCTTCATTGTGAGGCATCAGAAAACTTCCATGGTCTTTGTGGTTGAATCTGTTTAAAATTCACTGCCCAACGGAGGACCTTTCAGATAATTGTATGTGTGGTACAGAGAGGAAGTACTCATTCAATAAACACTATTGCACATAGTAAGTTGTATGGACTCCCTCTATGTAACTTGTTAAAACCTGTTATGGCAAGGCAATCCCCGAGGGGAACTCAACCCCCCCCATATAGCTGAAAAGGTGGCGCAGGGAATTTAAAAATAATCTTTAGAAATATTTAACTTTCACACATTAACAAGTCCAATACAGCAAATGAAAGAAACATCTTGTTCATCTACCCATGTCCGATTTTTTAAATGTTTTACAGCGAAAACACAACATATTTGTTAGACCACCACCAAATCAAAGCAAAAACGCAGCTTTTTTTTTTTTTCCAGCCAAAGATGGTCACAAAAGCAGGATTAGAGAAAATGAATTACTAACCTTTTGAAAATATTAATCAGATGACACTCATATGACATGTTACACAATACATTTATGTTTTGTTCGATAATATGCATATTTATATCCACAAATCTCGGTTTACATTGACCCGTTCAGAAATGCCTCCAAAATATCCGGAGGAATTATAGAAAGCTACGCCAGTTAACAGAAATACTCAAACTTTGACAAAAGATACATGTTCTACATATAAAGATACACTGGTTCTTAATGCAACTGCTGTGTCAGATTTTTTAAAAACGTTACGAAAAAAGCCTACCATGCAATAATAATAATCTGAGACAGCTCTCGGACAAGTATTTCTCCGCCATGTTGGAGTCAACAGAAATACAAAATTACATCATAAATATTCCCTTACCTTTGATCTATCATCAGAATGCAGTGCAAGGAGTCCTAGTTCCACAATAAATAGTTGTTTTGTTCCATAATGTCCAATACTAGTGTCCAATTAGCTGCATTTGCTATAACTTTCAGCTCACGTGCCCAAAAGCTGATGCTGGTCCAGGAAAACTCGCACGAAAACTTCAAAAAGATATATTCCAGGTCGATTAAACTGGTCAAACTAAGTAGAGGATCAATCTTCAGGATATTATTTTCATATATATCCAATAACGTTCCAACCGGATCATACGTTTTCAGCTGCAGCCAAATGGAACGACGGTAGCACCCTCAGAGAAATGCGCCACAGGGAAATTGCATTCTGCCAAGACCGTGACTATTTCCCCTCCCATTCGGTCAAAGTTCACACCAAAAGCTCCATTCCACGTTCTACTGAATGAGGACATCTAGTGGAAGGTGTAGGAAGTGCTACCAGATCCATATCTTGTTGGGAAAGGAAGGGTGATGACATCAAAGTTGATCCACATTCAGAATTTCACTTCTTGTTTGGAAAATTGCCAGCCCTATGAGTTCTGTTGTACTCACAGACATAATTCAAACAGTTTTAGAAACGTCAGAGTGTTTTCTATCCAATAGTAATAATAATATGCATATATTAGCAATCTAGGACAGAGTAGGATGCAGTTCACTATGGGCACGCAATTCATCCAAAGTGAAAATACTGCCCCCTATCCTCAACAAGTTTTAAGCACATTGTTACTCCTGAACTTATTTAGGCTTTCCACAAGAAGGGGATGAATACTTATGGACATTATTCCACTTTAACGTTGAACATTTAATAATTTTTATAATTTGTGCGGTAATAAGAAAATGTGTATAAAGTTAAGGAGTGTAAATACTTTCTGAAGGCACTGTAGAATTATAATAGGATGAATAGTGTACAATAGTAGGCTATACCCTTGTCTATTGCCTGCACCAACTATGGAACAGTGATGACACGGCTAAGTATTGTGCCATGTGTCAGGTTCAAACTGTTGGTCTGCTCCATTACGATTTATTTAGCTTACATGTCTTTTTTATTAACTGTTACTAATGATCCTCAGCAACAACCACACGGCCGTGACAGTATTTAAAGAGGAAGCTAAAGTTAAAGAAAACATTGCAATTAAATGGAATGATAATGTAGGCGTTACCAACTGAAGGGAACTAACAGTAAATTGTCAGTTGAATATGTGTGGTTGACAGGCCGATTGATGGTCGGTACTGAAAGTGGCTAATATTTAACATGATAGATATAGGAAACAGGGAAAGTTGGGGTAGCCTATAATTAAGATATCCGAGTGTCCATCCCTACAAAGTAAAATACATTTAAAATTCTGCATAATGGCACAGCAGTTGATACACTTTTCTGGGGGAAAGTTGATATGCTTCAGAAGCACAGAATCGTCTAGATTGTCATTGTATGCTGTCGCACTTAGATTTATTTTCACTGGAACTAAGGGGCCTAGCCCGAACCATGAAAAACCCAGATTCATCAGTTGGACAGGCAGATGGTGAAGCGTGATTCATTACTCCAGAGAATGCGTTTCCACTGCTCCAGAGTACAATGGAGGTGAGTTTTATATCACTCCAGACGATGCTCGGCATTGCTCATGGTGATCTTAGGCTTGTGTGTGGCTGTTCGGCCATGGAAACTCATTTCATGAAGCTCCCGACAAACCGTTATTGTGCTGAAGTTGCTTTCAGAGGAAGTTTGGAGCTCGGTAGCGAGTGTTGGCACTCTGTGATCCCATCCTGTGTGCTTGTTGTTGCTCCTAGACGTTTCCACTTCACAACAGTACTTACAGTTGACTGGGGCAGCTCTAGTAGGGCAGATATTTGACGAACTGACTTTTTAGGAAGGTGGCATCCTATGATTTACATTTACATTTAAGTCATTTAGCAGACGCTCTTATCCAGAGCGACTTACAAATTGGTGCATACACCTTATGACAACCAGTGGAACAGCCACTTGCATCTAAATCTTGTTGGGGGAGAAGGGGGGTGAGAAGGATTACTTCCCCTTACTTACCCTATCCTAGGTATTCCTTGAAGAGGTGGGGTTTCAGGTGTCTCCGGAAGGTGGTGATTGACTCCGCTGTCCTGGCGTCGTGAGGGAGTTTGTTCCACCATTGGGGGGCCAGAGCAGCGAACAGTTTTGACTGGGCTGAGCGGGAACTGTACTTCCTCAGTGGTAGGGAGGCGAGCAGGCCAGAGGTGGATGAACGCAGTGCCCTTGTTTGGGTGTAGGGCCTGATCAGAGCCTGGAGGTACTGAGGTGCCGTTCCCCTCACAGCTCCGTAGGCGAGCACCATGATGGTACCACGTTGAGTCACTCACTGTTCAGTAAGGCCATTCTACTGCCAATCCATCTTTCATTGCTCTGTTTATACAGTAGCTCTCTTTTCATCTGTTATCAACAGTATGATCGATTTCCAACCTTACAGGATCCTGGATGGAAGTCACAATTAATGAGTTATAACCACTATGGTGTTTTTCAGTACCCTGAGATAACCCTGATGTATTACATTGAGATAACATTAGACTGTTAAAGAGTAGGTCACACGTTTAATTTACCACGAAACAAACACGGTGCGATCCAATTCGCTTTTGTTTTTAGATATTTTTTCATTAGTGTTTGATCTTTATTGGGATAGAAAGTCACAAATAAGGGGGAGAGGGGGAGACAGAAAAATGTAGATATGAAGGCACATACTGTACAATGTGAAAGGATGGACCACAGACTATTCTATGCCATAATGGTTTGTTTGCTTGGTCTCTCAAACTCAAGACCAGATGGTAAGTGCTGGGACACCCTGTAGCCAATTTATTGAGCCTAAGAATAGGCTGCCTAGAGAAGAGAAGACCTCAACATTGCATGCAACAAGCAAATGATTGCATGCATTAGTTAACTGGTCTATGCATGTTAGTGGTACAGTATACAGTGCATTCGGGAAAGTATTCAGACCCCTTGACTTTAACACATTTTGTTATGTTACATGGATTAAATTGTTTTCTTCCCTCGTCAATCTACACACAATACGCCCTAATGACAGAGCAAAAACAGTTTTTATACATTTTTGCAAATATATAAAAAATAAACAACTGAAATATCACATTTACATAAGTATTCAGACCCTTTACTCAGTACTTTATTGAAACACCTTTGGCAGCGATTGCAACCAAGTTTGTTGGGGTATGATGCTACAAACACCTGTATTTGTGGAGATTCTCCCATTCTTATCTGCAGATCCTCTTAAGGTCTGTCAGGTTGGATGGGGAGTGTTGCTTCACAACTATTTTCAAGTCTCTCCAGAGATGTTCGATCGGGTTCAAGTCCGGGCTCTGGCTGGGCCACTCATGGACATTCAGAGACTTGTCCCGAAGCCACTCCTTGCGTTGTTTTGGCTGTGTGCTTAGGGTCATTGTCCTGTTGGACGGTAAACCTTCATCCCAGTCTAAGGTCCGGAGTGCTCTGGAGCAGGTTTTAATCAAGGAAATCTCTGTACTTTGCTTTGTTCATCTTTCACTCAAACCTGACTAGTCTCCCAGTCCCTGCCATTGAAAAACATCTCCACAGCATGATGCTGCCACCACCATGCTTCATGTTAGGGATGGTGCCAGGTTTCCTTGAGATGTGACGCTTTGCATTCAGGCCAAAGAGTTCAATCTTGGTTTCATCAGACCAGAGAAGTCCTTTAGGTGCCTTTTGACAAACTCCAAGCAGGCTATCATGTGCCTTTTACTGAGGAGTGGAATCTGCCTGACCACTCTATTATAAAGGCCTGATTGGTGGGGTGCTGCTTAGATGGTTGTCCTTCTGGAAGATTCTCCCATCTCCACAGAGAAACTCTGGAGCTCTGTCAGAGTGACAATCGGGTTCTTAGTCACCTCCCTGACCAAGGTCCTTTCCCCCCGATTGCTCAGTTTGGCCCGGCGGCCAGCTCTAGAAAGAGTCTTGGTGGTTCCAAACTTCTTCCATTTAAGAATGATGGAGGCCACAGTGTTCTTGGGGACATTCAATGCTGCAGAAATGTTTGGTATCCTTCCCCAGATCTGTGCCTCGACATAATCCTGTCTCAGAGCTCTACAGACAATTCCTTCGACCTCATGGCTTGGTTTTTGCTCTGACATAGTGTCAACTGTGGGACTTTGTATAGACAGGTATGAGCCTTTCTAAATCATGTCCAATCAATTACGTTTTCCACAGGTGGACTCCAATCAAGGTGTAGAAACATCTCAAGGATGATCAATGGGAATATGATGAATCTGAGGTCAATTTGGAATTTTGATTTTTAATACATTTGCCGACGTTTCTAAAAACATGTTTTCACTTTGTCATTATGGGGTAGTGTGTAGATTGAGGATGTTTTTTTTATTTAATACATTTTTTAATGGATGAGCTGAAATAAAACATCTGAGAAATGTTCCATACAAGCTTATTTCTCTCACAATTTGTGCAAAAATTTGTTTCGATCTCTGAAAGTAAGCATTTCTCCATTCTCCACCTGACCGGTGTGGCATATCAAGAAGCTGATTAAACAGCATGTCCATTACATAGGTGCACCTTGTGCTTGGGACAATTAAAGGCCATTCTAAAATGTGCAATTTTGTCACAACACAAACCACAGATGTCTCAAGTTTTGAGGGACTGCAGGAATGTCTAATAGAGCACATGGAGAGAATTGAATGTTCATTTCTCTACCATAAGCTGCTTCCAACATCGTTTTAGAGAATTTGGCAGTACGTCCAACCGGCCTCACAACCACAGACCACGAGTAACCATGCCAACTCAGGACTTCCACATCCTGCTTATTCACCTGGAGAATTGTCTGAGACCAGCCACCCGGACAGCTGATGAAACTTTGTCAACCATAGAATTTCTGCACAAACTGTCAGAAACCGTCTCGGGGGAAGCTCATCTGCGTGCTCGTCATCCTCACCAGTGTCTTCACCTGACTGCACTTCGGGGTCGTAACCAACTTCAATGGGCAAATGTTCACTTTGAAGGCAACTGGCACGTGGAGAGGTGTACTATTTACAGATGAATCTCAGTTTTAACGGTAATGGCAGTTGGCAGACTGCGTGTATGGCATTGTGTGGACGAGCGATTTGCTGTCTTCATCGCTGTGAGCATAGTGCTCCATGGTGGCGGTGGGGTTATGGTATGGGCAGGCATAAACTATGGACAAAGAACAAAATAGCATTTTATCAATGGCAATTTGAATGCACAGAGACCGTGACCAGATCCTGAGGCCCATTGTCGTGCCATTCATTCGCCGCCATCACCTCATGTTACAGCATGATAATGCACAGCCCCATGTGTATTATAAATTCCTGGAACTGAAAATGACCCAGTTCTGGCCTTCATACTCACCAGATATGTCACCCATTGACCATGTTATGGATGCTTGAAGTGAACGACAACATTCCACAGGCCGCAATCAACAGCTTGATCAACTCTATGCAAAGGAGATGTGTCGCGCTGCATGAGACAAATGGTGGTCACACCAGATACTGACCTTACTGATCTACATCCCTACTTTTTTAAAAGGTATCTGTGACCAACAGATGCATATCTTTATTCCCAGTCATGTGAAATCCATAGATTAGGGCCTAACGAATTTATTTAAATTGACTGATTTCCTTATATAAACTGTAACTCTGTAAAATCTTTGACATTTTTGCATGTTGTGTTTATTTCTGTTTAGTGTATATACCTCAGCCCAATTAGCCACACACCTAAATTTACTTACCTGATACAGCCCTCTTACCCCAATGTGCTCTATAACCCTAACACCCACATGTCAATACCCTACACTGAGAAAAAAAAGTTTAGATTTGTTCCTAAAGAGGTACAAACTCTTATCACTGGTTATCCCTGGGGTGGTACTCTGTAAGGTACATCGCTTGTAGGTTTAGTTACAGGTACATACTTTTACCCCAGTTCATAGCTCAGTACTTTTTTTACACATACCCCACAGGTATAAAACCGTGCTCTTAGAAAAGGTATGTTTTGTTTTTATAGGTAACCACCAGAGTGACAAGGCCATATGTTGCTTGAAAGTGGCAAACATGTACCTCTACCATAGACCACTTAAACCGGTACAACACTTCCACTCACATGTGGCCAGAAATAACTAACTGAAAACCTCCAAAATAAATTCCTCTATGACAATACTTTACATAACTCTTAATGCCTTATTTTGAGGCCTAATTTTACCCTAATACAGGGGCCTTAAGATATTGGTTTACAGGCCACATCAGGACTGCAAATACTATTTCCCCAAATTCACAGATTTTCCAGATTTTCTATAAACCTTGATTGAAGGATTATGGATTTCCTGCTTACTCCTTACTGTTTCCAGGAATCTTACAACTGGCATATCCAGAAAACCTCAGAAAGGTACCAGCATTTTACAACCCTAACTGCAAGTCACATTATGCTGGCTTTCAGAGTGATGGGTATTTCCTATCAGAATTTATTTTTCCAACCGCAATCTGAATTGAGAATGACTGCAAGGGTTCGGAACATTGTGAGGACCTACCGAAGCCATTTAAACTGGAACAACCATTTAAATAACAGGTACAACAGGTTTACTAACAGATTGGATTAGCTTAGAAAAATGTGTCATTTGTCTTTGTGTAGCATAAGATTAATCAATCAATCCTCAGAGAGCAACACATGCTGAACGCGGAGCTATAGAGCGCTTTGCTTTGCCGGTTTGCTGTTTTTAAAAGTATCTGGAAAAAATGTTTTCTTACACACGGCTTTCTTTCTTCCACACGGCTGTCTCATCTGCAAATTGAATGATGGTGTTAGTCGTGCCTGGCCGTGCAGTCATGAGTGAGCAGGGGGTACAGGAGGGGACTGAGCACGCATCCCTGAGGGGCCACTGTGTTTATGGGACAAACACTACATGAAATCTTTCATTGACGATGAGTAGTACATCGTGTTCACTATGTTGCATAGTAAAAGTTCCTCAGATGCAGCATACAACTTCAAGAAAAAGTAAACTAATTACCTGGATATGCCTTGTGATTACAGCTCCCTAGTTTATTATAACGGGTAACACTAAAAACAGTCTTTATATTGTTTTTTTACAGGACATCCATTCTCAAGCAGAATACTTGATACTCTTGTTGACATCAAATAATTATTTAATTGACACATTTATGATGTTTTATGCTGTTATAAACCTCAATGTCTTGTCTTGAGTCCACAATGCCAATAGTATATGTTATATTTCCCATTATTTAGAATCTCATATTCAACCCGGTATGGGAAGGAAACAATCACTACAATTCCAGACAGTTCTGTTCGAATTGGACAGTCAGATATTGAGTACAAAACTCAGAAATATGTTTTGTTTCTTTAATATTGAATTTACTGCATTTGCATTTACAAGATGTTCATCTATTTTAGAATGTATGAATAACTTCCCAGCCAACAGCTAAGGACATTAAGTAACGTTCCTGTTAGGTCCAGTTAAGGAAGGGGTGGGTAACATACGGCCAGATATCTGATTCACTCCGGCACGAGGTTTGAGTTATTCTGGGTTAAAGAGCGATCGCCAATTGACTACAAAGTGTAAATAGGATAATGTAAGAAAAATAAAAAATCAGAACCTGAGTGTGTCACAGTGAATAAATTAAGGTTGGGTATGGATTACAATTATGTCAACAATTAATTCCCCTTTTGGTATAATTTAGCAGGCAATGTAATTGCTGGTTATGCAGGTTAGGTATATTTTGGTGAAGCAAGGTAGACTAGCAAACATTAGCTATCGAGGCAGGCTAGCTAACATTTTAGCTGACATTAGCTTAACACAGTCCACTAGCTAGCTAGCTAACTCATTACAACTTTATTAGATTGTAGCGCATAAATGTTTTTTAATTTTTATATATTTTCTATCTTTATTTAACTAGGCAAATCAGTTAAGAACAATTTCTTATTTACAATGATGGCCAAAACCTAACCTTGACGACGCTAGGCCAAATGTGTATCGCCCTATGGGACTCCAGCCTGGAATCGAACTAGGGTCCGTACTGACGCCTTTAGCACTGAGATGAAGTGCCTTAAACTGCTGCAACACTCGGGAGCCCATATTGTATATTATCTAGCTGCTGCTGGTTATGTAACATTATCATTTGATGGCTAGCTTGCTAGCTAACATTAGCCTACAAGTTGTATTTGTAAGTTAGTTCGTAGCTCATAGTCTAGTGCAAAACAAGCTAACTCATGTCTGAGTCTGACTAATACAGTGAACTAGGAGCAACAAACCTTCATGGTGTCACCGGCCTGAATCTAATCCAATCTGGAGATACAGTCAGTCTACATCTGTAAAGCATAGCATTATTGAGTTAGTGCCCTGATGACAAAGTGTCATAGCCGCGCACTATAAACAACCCAAAGTTTTCAGCTGAGCCACTTACTGTGAGTGGTATTATTCACTCCACAATAGAAGCCTGAAACAACTTTCTAAAGACTGTTGACATCTACTGGAAGCTTTGGGAAGTGCAATCGGACCCCACTTACACTGGATATTGGATAGGCAATCACTTGAAAAACTACAAACCTCAGATTTCCCACTTCCTGGTTGTATTTATCAGGTTTTTGCCTGCCATATGAGTTCTGTTATTCTCACAGACATTATTCTAACAGTTTTGGAAACTTCAGAGTGTTTTCTATCCAATCTACTAATTATATGCATATTCTAGCTTCTGGGCCTGAGTAACAGGCATTTTACTTTGGGCATGCTTTTCATCCAGATGTGAAAATCCTGCCTCATAGCACAAGAGGTTATATTAGCATAACACTGCTTCTATGGTATTATGTAAAGGGTTGTTTATTCTACATTGACCTGTTACTACATTTGAAAGTTATCAAAACACTTAGTTAAGAATATCTACATAAATTCAGCAATTCTCATTTTACTCTGTAGGCTACAAACCTATTCAAAGCTTCTTCTGGCATTTCACCATACAGTACATCTGTATGCCTGTAGTTATTGAACTCTAACTGCATTCGTTTTTTTATTGTTGTGATTGAGTGGGGGGGAAACAGCTGTGGGCAAGGTTCTGGCAGATAAGTGTGTCTTGTTGGTGTCAAGGACACACCCAATAAATATTAAACACACCCCCAAGCCAACTCCCTTTTGGCTTCTGCCATGGCAGCCAAAATGTCTTGGGTAGCCTTGTCTTGGGTTAAAGAAAGAAAATTCTCCAGGCCACTCTAGAAATTCTAAAACTAAATAGAAAGAATGTAGACATTTTAATGGTCCTATACTGTTTCTAATAAGTTCAGGAAAAAAATCTATACGGCCCTCCATCGAATGTTTCAAATGTTTATTGTTCTATGTCAAAAAAAAAATCCTCAAGCCCACTATGGAAGGCTAATTTGTTAGAGAAAGATAAGGATTGGAAGCACCTTTGTGAGGAATACTTCAAGCAACAGCCTAGCAAACCTCACTCTTGTGCACGGATCAATTTGAAGGCTACCGTGCAAGCCACCGCAATCAAAGCCCGGGTAATGTTTTAAATCAACGTAACCGTGAGGACATGGACTATTCATTGTGGAAAGGAATCGTGATCAGGTCAAAATGGTTCTGGAAATTGTTTTGCTATGAGCTAAACAGGACAAGAAGTCCCACTACGACCTCCGCACAGCCATCAAATGGAAAAAAAGGACAAAAGAATAAAAGCGTCTGCTAAATGGCATATATTATTATTATTACAATATATATTATTGCATACTGCCCCAACAGATCCAGAGATGACTCAATTTCCATTGCACTCCACACTGCCCTCGCCATCCGATAAAAGAGGAATACCTATGTGAGGATGCTTACTGTTCGTCGACTACAGCTCAGCATTCAACGCCATAGTGCCCTCCAAGTTCGTCACCAAGCTCGGGACCCTGGGACTAAACACCTCCCTCTGCAACTGGATCCTGGACTTCCTGTGGGTCTGATCCCAGGTGGTAAGAGTAAGCAACAATACATCCGCCAAGCTGATCTAAGGGAAGCCAGGCTGCTCCAAAAAATAAATAAATTAGAACAATTATTTTGTCTCTCTGTGTTTAATATTTTTTTTTTCAATTCAATTCGGAAAAGGCTGAATGTATCTCATAGGAGAAAGCATCCAAGCGAGCCAAACGGTGCCCCTCTCTATCTACATGTAGACCATCTATCTGACGCTGTCTGGTCCAAACGAGTATGACATTGTTACCAGATTTTCAACCAAGCACTCATTGAAATTACAGTGAGATATGGATGAGTTTTCACTTCCTACGCCTTCCACTAATGTCAACAGTCAATAGAACTTTGTCTGATGACTCTAATGTGAAGGGGGGTCGAATGACACAGGAAATAGTCACCACTGCCACGAGTTGACCATGCTTTCACTATGCGCGTTCACAGGGGAAGGACCTGCGTTCCACCGGTCATCTGAAGTCATTCTAATTCTCCGGTTGGAACGTTATTCAAGATATATGTAAACCACATTCTAAAGATTGATTCAGTACATCATTTGACATGTTTCTACTGACTGTTATGGCTTTGTGACTTTGGAATTGTTTACCAAACGCAAACAAATCAAGCATTTATTGTGGACATGGGATTCCGAGGACTGCATTCTGATGAAGTTCATCAAAGGTAAGGAAACATTTATCATGTATTTTCTGGTTTCTGTTGACTCCAACATGGCGGCTAATTTGGCTTCTGTTCTGAGCGCCGTCTCAGATTATTGCTTGTGTTGCTTTTTCCGTAAACTTTTTTTGAAATCTGACACAGCGGTTGCATTAAGGAGATGTATATCTATAATTCTATAACTTGTATGATCATCTACATTTATGATGAGTATTTCTGTTGAAAAGATGTGGCTATGCAAAATCACTTGATGTTTTTGGAACTAGTGAATCTAATAAACCAATGTAAACTCAGATTGTTTTATATAAATATGAACTTTATCAAACAAAACATGCATGTATTGTGTAACATGATGTCCTATGAGTCATCTGATGAAGATAATTCAATTCAATAATTAGTGATTAATTTTATCTTTATTTCTGCTTTTTGTGAATGCTATATTTCACATGAAAATGGCTGTGCTTATTGTGGTTTGGTGGAGACCTAACAATCGTTTGTAGTGCTTTCGCTGAAAAGCCCATTTGAAATCAGACACTTTGGTGGGATTAACAACAAGATTACCTTTACACATTACACATTTCTGTGGTTTGAATTTGGCGCCCTCTATTTTCACTGCTAGTTTACGTATCGATCCCAGTATTGGGATTGCAGCCATAACAAGTTTTTAACAGAAACAACTTCAATTGTTGCATCTCCTTTTGTTGTCCTCCGTGAATAGCTAGCTAGCTAAAATAGTCCCTTTCCTAAACTAGCCATGGATGGAGATGGGATTTGGACTTGTGGTTTTACTTAATTCTCCGTACTGACCAATGATTATAACGGCGATTCTGATCCAACCATTAATTCATACATTATTGTGCCCCTGGCCTGAGAGGATAGAAAATCAATATGGATCTAGAAGTTGAAGGCTAATGTTAATTAGCTAACGTTGCCCATGAATGGAAGTTAGGCTAGCGAGCAAGCATTTTAGCCAGGTAGCCTAGGACAACAAAAAATAAAAGTGTGTACTGTATGACAGAGTGATAGACATGAAAGAAAGGAGGATGGCATTAGTGTTTCTCTACAAGTAGGGTGAGTCAACATTTTCTCCTACTTATACACACACACACACACACACACACACACACACACACACACACACACACACACACACACACACACACACACACACACACACACACACACACACACACACACACACACACACACACACACACACACACACACACACACAAACCAAAATTATAACCATGTAACTGCGTAGGAAAGTGGGGGAGGTCAGGAATTTCCATCCCTTATTGAAGTTCTGGACAGCTGCAGCCCTGACATTTTTCCTAACATCAATAGACTTCTAAGGACCATCATCGCCCCTCCTATGACTTCATGTCCTGTTGAGAGACTCTTCTCAACGACAAGCAGTATCAAATCATCCATCTTGCTCGCTGACTGCACGTCTCGACAATCTAGTCCTGTTGTCCTTTGTGACTTTTTGGACTATGATGAAATAATCTCCATCTTCAACACCGAATTTAGGCATCTTGTACTGCAAAACATGAAACAGAAAGGAATACTATTTATTTATGATTTAGCCTAACGTTTTCATGCCTACCTTGGTAGGCCAGGCCTATATATGTTTCAATCAAAGTGAGCTGTTGTATTTGTAGCCGCCGTGATATTAGGCTGTGTATGATAAATTCATGTTTTCATGCCTGCCGTGGTATTATGTATAGTGATTTCATGTTTTCATTCCTGAATGCCTATACAGTAGTGTTTGCTCATTCAAAGTGATAGACATGTTGTGGATTACATTATGTTTGTTTACTCTCGGACTCAGTCAGCCTGTTTTGTCAGCGGTGTTGTTGTAAGCGGCTGTGTAGTTGCACACTTGCGCTGCCTACTTGGCAATAATAACGGGCTTGTTTGTCAATTAATATTTGGTGTTTTTTGGTCAAATTGATCTGGTGTTATTTGTTAAATGATACAATGTGATTGCACTTAAATATGTCAGGTATTTTTGCTATGCTTTTGCTGAAAAATGTTGGCCCAGCCACTTTTACTTATGCCCAGCTAAACAGACATGTCTGCCTACATCGCTAGTCAGGAAATCACCTGATTGTCCCTGGTGTCCCAAACCATTACAAGTAAAGTCATTAAATCGTACGTTTTTTATTTATTTTTTAAACCTCTTAGATGTGAAGGCACCTATTTAGGGGACCTGCATGGTTCTGGTAATGGTTCCAACTGACATTTTTTCAATAAATCGATCTGTGGCCACCATAGATTGAAACGGCTTGCATTAAGTCATAGATTTCCGTGTTCCCAGTTCCTAGTTGTTTTGAACGCTGCATATATCTTTTCCACCTGTGTGACGTAGGATGTGAAATTTGACACCACTTGAAGCTGGGCTGTCCCTCCTACCATTTCATTCGCTCGACTGTCCATCAACTCCTGGCTGAACGCTATGTGACAGCCACTGACAAAGCACATGCCTGGAATTCTTACATCATGGCGCTGCAAGAGAAAGTGGTTTTGTCAATTTAGCTCAATCAGAAATTGATTTATATCTAACTTTATCAAACTAATCAAAAACAAAATCCTAGATTTTAAACAGAAAATATTTTCTGTTTGTCATAGACAGACAATATATGAGATATGAGATAAAAGGCAAGTTCACAACAAGGTCAGGAATCCAAGCTAGAGCTCTGAGTGACTTTTACAGTGGTGGAGGCACACGTTTTGATCAGAAACCTTTAGTAAACATGCACATTTTCTCTACAAATAAACATACAAATATGTATTTTATAGTTACAAGGAAGGTGAAATCCTATAGTTAGTGTTTTATCATTTAATTACACTATTTATAGAGCATATACAGTTGAAGTCGGTCGTTTACATACACCTTAGCCAACTACATTTAAACTCGGTTTATCACAATTCTTGACATTTAATCCGATTTTTTTTATTTTTAAATGTCCTGTTTTAGGTCAGTTAGGATTACCACTTTATTTTAAGAATGTAAAAAATCAGAATAATAGTAGCGAATTATTTATTTTAACTTGTATTTCTTTCATCACATTCCCAGTGGGTCAGAAGTTTACATACACTCCATTTGTATTTGGTAGCATTGCCTTTTTTTTAACTTAGGTCAAACATTTTGGGTAGCCTTCCACAAGCTTCCCACAATAAGTTGAGTGAATTTTGGCCCATTCCTCCTGACAGAGCTGGTGTAACTGAGTCAGGTTTGTAGGCCTCCTTGCTCGCACACGCTTTTTCAGTTCTGCCCACAAATGTTCAATATGATTGAGGTCAGGGCTTTGTGACGGCAACTCCAATACTTTGACTTTGTTGTCCTTAAGCCATTTTGCCACAACTTTGGAAGTAAGCACCCCCACAACATGATGCTCCCACCCCCGTGCTTCACGGTTGGAATGGTGTTCTTTGGCTTGCAAGCATCCCCCTTTTTCCTCCTGGTCATTATGGCCAAACAGTTCTATTTTTGTTTCATCAGACCAGAGGACATTTTTGTAACTGTTTCCTCCAGCATCTTCACAAGGTCCTTTGCTGTTGGTCTGGGATTGATTTGCACTTTTCACACCAAAGTACGTTCATCTCTAGGAGACAGAACGCGTCTCCTTCTTGAGAGGTATGACAACTGCGTGGTCCCATGGTGTTTGTACTTGCATACTATTGTTTGTACAGATGAACGTGGTACCTTCAGGTGTTTGGAAATTGCTCCCAAGGATGAACCAGACTTGTGGAGGTCCACAATCTATTGTATGTGTTCTTGGATGATTTCTTGTGATTTTCCCATGTCAAGCAAAGAGGCACTGAGTTTGAAGGTAGGCTTTGAAATACATCCACAGGTACACCTCCAATTGACTCAAATGATGTCAATTAGCCCATCAGAAGCTTCTGAAGCCATGACATAATTTTCTGGAATTTTCCAAGCTGTTTAAAGGCACAGTCAACTTAGTGTATGTAAACTTCTGACCCACTGGAATTGTGTAGAAGTGAATTATAAGTGAAATATAAGTGAAATCTGCCTGTTAACAATTGTTGGTAAAATGATTTGTCATGCACAAAGTAGATGTCCTAAACGACATGCTAAAACTATAGTTTGTTAACAAGAAATTTGTGGAGTGTTTGTAAACTTCCAACCTCAAGTGTAAGTAATTTCAAGCCTTATTCTTACAGTTTTGTTTAATAGAAAATTGACCATATATTTGCATCATAATTGTACTGTGTACTTGCGCTGGTGTCCTCAAAAGGGAATATGCCTCAGCAATTTATAACTATTGTTACCAGAAAGGTGAGATTTTAACCTTTCTATGAGTATGCAGCATTACCAGTTATTGTTTATGGCCCTCTTATGATAATCACTTTGGGGGATTGCGTGACTATAGTTTAGATTTCATTTAGTTATATTTTACTGGTTTTATTACGGTAAGTGGTATGCTGTTCAGCTAAAATAGATAAATACAATATCTGTTCACCAATCAGGGCCTTGATGGGATGGCAACATAAAAAAATGGGTGGGTGCCTGTTCCCTGGGTAGAAGTGTATTTATTTGTTTGTGGGGAGGGGGAGATGTTTCTTTGCAACCATCAGGTGGAACAAACTGTGAACTAGACAACAAAAAAACAGGGGACCATGACAGAACGTTGTAATTGGGTGTCCTATAAATAAAAACAAAACCTTAAGGGGACAATGGCACAACATCCTGACCACTTTAGGCCACCCTTTTAGTGGTGGCCTGGAGATGTCCTAACGACAAATTTCAGTTTGCAGGGTTAATGTTGGATTACATTGTCGATTAATTCAAAAATTGATTTTGTGATAGACAAAGGTCATAAGGTTCATTCCGACATTTGTCTGATAAATAGTATTTAACTGATAATTGAACAGTTCAATTATCATTTATTAAACATTTTCAGAAATGTAATCAAATCAGACCTGTTGAGAGGATTTGAAGACATGCTGAAAATAATAGTGGCATATCATGTTTCAAGATTTGTTGATCTGTTGCTTGCTTGAAGAAGAAAAAAACATACACTATGAGATCATGAAGGGCTCTGTTCAATCAGATTCTCTTTAGCTGACATCCGCGTAACAATTGTTTTGGCGGTGCATTAGCGCTGTTAAATCCACAAGCGGTTCCTAGTAATGTACCTTATAATGTACCTAATGCAGACATTGCCATTGGCTGCACTGAGTCGTATTAAGAGAAAATCCATGCAGCCTTGTTTACATGTTCAAACAATAAAATGTACGATGTAATCTACAGCTCGATTAGGATGATAGAAATCCAAATGATTTTGTTTAATGATTTCAAATTTGAGCGTCATTATTTCTATATAGCCTATACTTTTCACGTTCTGAACTTCTAATGCAAGTTGGACAGGTGTGGCTTTGTGACAATGATAAAGAGCAGCTACTCACGGATTGGACAGATGCAGTTACACCTTCGACACACCGCCAAAACATCAGCTCTGCGGGTGTCGGCTATCGCCAATTAACGCTTGATCTGATTAAATCCTAATACTGACGAGGTATTTTCTGATAATGGTACGTGAATAATGTGGCAAATAATCTGTAGAAATCCCCCCAAAAATACTGAGGCAGAAAGTACAAGTTAGGTCAGATGTGTGTCAAGGATTCGCCACTAAGCAGATAATTAGACTGCCTTATGATTTTTTGTCAAGTTGGGCATGACCCATGACAAGGTCTGTGAATTTGGAGCTAATTAGCTGGACACTGTTATTAGCCTCTGTGTCTCCTCACCAGGAGAGCCCAGACTAGACTGCAGACACATTAATATGGCCAGTTTTATCTCAATCTCTTCATTCAAGACTCAATCATGGATTCGCTTACTGACAGTCATGGCTGCATCGTGTGATGTATTGTTGTCTCTACTTGCCCTTTTGTGCTGTTGTCTGTGCCCAATAATGTTTGTACCATGTTTTGTGCTGCTACCATGTTGTGCTACTGCCATGTTGTGTTGCCACCATGTTGTTGTCATGTTGTGCTGCCATGCTATGTTGTTGTCTGAGGTCTCTCTTTATGTAGTGTTGTGTTGTCTCTCTGGTCGTGATGCGTTTTTGGTCCTATATTTATTTTTATTTTTTTACAAATCCCAGCCCCCGTCCCTGCAGGAGGTCTTTAGCCTTTTGGTAGGCCGTCATTGTAAATAAGAATCTGTTCTTAACTGACTTGCCTAGTTAAATCAAATAAAAATTAATACTGGCCTTTCACATGGGCCACCATTAAACCCTCACTAATCACAGACTGGGCCTTTATATCAGAAGCCAATCATGAGTTAGATATACCAACATGTGTCACAAACAGCTGTAGAAAGAGGATCCAACGGCAGGAGCGTCAAGTGCTGATTCATTAGGTCGTAATGGAACATTCCACATGCTGCCGGAGACTGTCAGGAGATGACTGAGGAGACTTCACTCTACAGAGTACATACTCCACCACACTCTATGCTTCACCAGATGGGAACAGGTGATATGAGACAGCTAGTACAAGCCCTAAACAAATCTTAAAAAGAAATGAATGACCAAAGTCTGTATTATAGGTCTATCCTGTATGGCGAGGGGAATTTAGCACTGTGATGTGACTGATGAATATGGCATCCATCGTCAGCGAACTAATTCGAACTAATGTTCCAAATGAGTTTGTTTGAGTTGAGTTTGAGGTATAGTGAGAGGCTAGGTACAATCACAAAGTGATTTGGACTATAGATATTATTCCCCCGTTTTGGGGAAGCTACTCTGAAAATAGAGTTTACCAAGCTACCAATTACTTCACACTGGAAGAAGTTAAGCGACACTAAAGCTACCCTGAAGAAAAACATAGTTTGATGTCAGAATGCCCTCAATGTTCCAACATTTGACTGCTACACAACAGAACAGTTAACTTGTGCTGCCTTCAAACCAAGACATGCTGCCTGCTTATTATCTATAGGCTGTTTCAACTAGTCAATTTACAGTGGGGAGAACAAGTATTTGATACATTGCCGATTTTGCAGGTTTTCCTACTTACAAAGCATGTTGAGGTCTGTAATTTTTATCATAGGTACACTTCAACTGTGAGAGACAGAATCTAAAACAAAAATCCAGAAAATCACATTGTATTATTTTTAAGTAATTGTGAGTTTCTGGTGTACCTCAGGCAGTTGTTGTTGCCATCCTGTACCTGTCCCGCAGGTGTGATGTTCGTTTGTTACACTTGGTCTACAACTGAGAGGACGATCAGCTGTCCATCTTGTCTCCCTGTAGCGCTGTCTTAGGTGTCTCACAGTGCGGGCATTGCAATTTATTGCCCTGGACACATCTGCAGTCCTCATGCCTCCTTGCAGCATGCCTAAGGCACGTTCACTGAGATGAGCAGGGACCCTGTGCATCTTTCTTTTGATGTTTTTCAGAGTCAGTAGAAAGGCCTATTTAGTATCCAAAGTTTTCATAACTGTGAATTAATTCCCTACCGTAACGACCGTTCCACAGGTGCGTGTTAATTTGTTTATGGTTCATTGAACAAGCATGGGAAACGGTGTTTAAACTCTTTACAATTAAGATATGTGAAGTTATTGGGATTTTTACAAATTATCTTCCTTCTCCTGGTGCTGGACAGGCAGACTTTTCCTCCTCTGCTTCCTTCTCCTAGTGCTGGACAGGCAGACTTTTCCTCCTCTGCTTCCTTCTCCTAGTGCTGGACAGGCAGACTTTGCATGGACTTTGGAGCGGAAATGCAGTGCAGTGAGGCATAGGGGATTGTCTGCAGCAGGACGGGCACCGAGGGTTGTGGTGCTCCACCAGCAGCTCTCTCATGAAGTTCTCTCTGTACGTTTGGTCGATAATCACCTCACCTATGGGGATGAGGTAGAGGGAGTGGGGAAGATGAGGGAGTGGAAAGGTGAGTGAGATATTGTCTATATAATTGCATAATGGAACAGTTTGTGATTTGTATGTGAACTGCATGTCCAATTACAAAAACAACTTGTTCAGTAATCATCTCACCTGTTAGCTGGTAATGAACTATGTGGTCACTGAGGTCAGCAGTGTCATTCAGATGAACCCCACCTCCCCCCTCTGCATTTTTCTGCTTCCGAGTACTGGCATCCCCTCCCTGTTCAACTGGACTTTGCCACAGGCCCCTGTGCTGTTGGAGTACAGATGCTTGAAGAGCATGGGACTGCAGTACCAATTGTCCACATACAAAGTGTGGCCCTTCCTGAGATGAGGAGCCAGCATGGTCATCACCACAGACCCGGACACCCCAAATCCCTTATGATGTTGGATGTCAGTGGTGGGCCCTGCGTAGACTATAATTTCCTGGACAAATCCTGTCTTCAAGTCGCACATAACAAAGAACTTGACCCCAAACCTGTGCCTTTTGGAGGGAATGTATTGATGGAATGCCAGCCTATCCTTCCATAACATCAGGGACTCATCAATGCATAGGTCCTTGTATTGCACAAAGACAGGACCAAATGCAGATGTCAGGCTGGTAAAAACATTACTTATTTTGTGCAAGGGGTCACTTAGGTTGGCAGTAGCAATGTGATGAAATGCAGGCATCGACGCAGAACTAGGAAGAGGTCTTAGGCAAAGAGTGGCAAAGAAGGGAGTTACAAACACAGGATCCCTGCTCCAGTATTTCCTTAAGGCAAGGTTTCCTAACCTTGGGGTCGCGACCCTATGTGGAGTTGCCTGATTTGAAAATAGGGGCACGAGAGAAATTTGCGCTTGGACATAGAATGGGGTTAGGTCCGTAACATCCGGTAGCCGCTAGATGCGGTTGTAATACATGGTTTGTTTTCTTCCTACACATATTTTGAATGATTTATGCTTCAAAATATTATGACCCCATCACTGAAAGAAAAGACTTAGGAACGCTTACATATATGTCACGACCGTTGTAAGGAGGAGACCAAGACACAGCGTGATATGAGTACATTCTTCTTTAACCTCTAGCGACGAGCAATCCCGTATCCGGGAGCGTAATCATAGCCTCAAGTGCATTACCATAACGCAACTTTTCCTATTCATGAAAATTGCAAATGAAATGAAATAAATATATTCAAACACAAGCTTAGCCTTTTGTTAACAACACTGTCATCTCAGATTTTCAAAATATGCGTTACAGCCAACGCTAGACAAGCATTTGTGTAAGTTTATCATGGCATAATGCTATGCTAGCTCTGCTGGCAGCAGGCAACATTTTCACGAAAATAAGAAAAGCAACCAAATTAAATAATTTACCTTTGAAAACTTCGGATGCTTTCACTCAGGAGACTCCCAGTTAGGTAGCAAATGTTCCTTTTTTCCAAAAATATTATTTTTGTAGGCGGAATAGCTCCTGTTTGTTCATCATGCTTGGCTGAGAAATCGACCGGAAAATGCTACCATTACAATGCCAAACTTTTTTCTAAATTAACTCCATAATATCGACAAACACGGCAAACGTTGTTTAGGATCCATCCTCAAGGTGTTTTTAACATATGTATTCGATAATATATCCGTCGAGGCGGTTGGTTTCTCATAAGAAACGATTGGAAAAATGGCTACCTCAGTATTTTACGCAAGGTTTTCTCCGGGAGACACCATGTGACCACTTGCCCTATATGGTCTCTTACAGCCATTCTCCAATGGAAATGCCTAAAAAGACGTCACAATGCTGTAGACACCTTGGGGAAAACGTGGAAAACGTAAGCTGACTCCTAGCTCCTTCACAGCCATATAAGGAGTCATTGGCATGAGGCGGTTTCAACAAATTCGGCACTTCCTGATTCGATTTTTTATCTGGGTTTCGCCTGTAACATCAGTTCTGTGGCACTCACAGACAATATCTTTGCAGTTTTGGAAACATCAGAGTGTTTTCTTTCCAAAGTCAATATATATATGCATAGTTGAGCATCTTTTCGTGACAAAATATCTTGTTTAAAACGGGAACGTTTTTCATCCAAAAATTAAAAGAGCGCCCCCTATATCCAACTGGTTTATAAAGAACGAAACACTGAACAAACTAACAAAACGATACATAACGCTAATATGGATAGTGCATGCAACTAACATAGAACAAGAACCCACAAATACCCAAGGGAAAATGGCTACCTAAATATGGTCCCCAATCAGAGAACGATAAACAGCTGCCTCTGATTGGGAACCATATCAGGCCACCATAGACATACATATACATAGACCTACAAAACCACTAGATATACAAAAACCCTAGACAAGACAAAACTAGCATACCCACCCTAGTCACACCCTGACCTAACCAAAAATAATAAAGAAAACAAAACTAAGGTCAGGGCGTGATAGTATGTGCGTACTATTTCCGTCTACTATGCTCACAAGTCATTAGAGCCGAGTGGACAAGACCAGGCACCAGTGGTGGAAAACATACTAAATTTTCATACTTGAGTAAAAGTAAAGATATGTACCTTAAAAGAAAATTACTAGAGTTAAAAAGAAAGTTACCCAGTAAAATACTACTTGATTAAAAGTTTAAAACTATCTGGTTATGAATGTACTTAAGTACGGTGGTGGGAAAAGTACTCAATTGTCCTGCTTGAATAAAATAAAAGTAAATGCTATACATCAAATTCTTATATTAAGCAAACCACACAGGACAATTTGTTATAAATATTTTATTTACGGACAGCCAGAGGCACACTCCAGCACTCAGACATAATTTACAAATGCGGTATTTGTGTTTAGTAAGTCCGCCAGATCAGAGGCATTAGGTATGATAACGTGTTACATTGATTGGTGCGTGAATTGGAGCATATTGCTATCCGCTCTGAACATTAAAAATGTAATGAGTACTTTTGAGTGTTGGGGAAAATGTATGGGATAAAAAGTACAGATTTTCTTTAGGAATGTAGCGGAGTAAAATGTAGCGGAGTAAAACTATATAAATAGTAAAGTACAAATACCTAAAAAAAAACTACTTCAAAGTCGTTTATTTTATTTTATTTAACCTTTATTTAACCAGGAAAAGACCATTGAGATCCAGAGTATATTCTTCAAGGGAGACTTGGCCAAGGCATTACAGAATTAAAACCTACAACAATACAATACAACAACATGATCCAGCCTAAGAAAAGCATTTACACTCCTCTGTAACAGAATATACCATCAATATTTTAAATTCATTCAATGGCACTAACATATCTAGATGAAGCATGGATTGAAGACTATTCCATGCCTCTGGTGCACAAGATGAGAAGGCAGTCTTGCCTAATACTGTAAATGTTATGGGGACTTTAAGTAGCAACCACCTAGCAGGGTATTGTAACTGCTGGAGGTGAAGGAGACCAGATTACTAAGATAAATAGGGAGTTTCCACAAAATGGCTTTGTAGATGAACACATACAAATGTAGCTTTCTGCGCATATAAAGGTGAGGTCCAACCCACCATTTGGTACAAGGTGCAATGGTGGGTGAGTAACTTAGCATTTATAATAAAGTGCAAGGATGGATGATAGAGTCCAGTAAGACAGAGGAGGCTGTATGCATAAAAAACAAGTCACCATAATCGATTACAGAGAGAAAAGTGGCCTGAACAAGCTTCTTTCCCATAAGTGGGAAGAAGGCCTTATTAAGAAAATGCAAACCCACATTCAATGTAAGCTTCTTCACAAGATTATCCATATGAACTTTAAAGGACAACTTGTCATCCAACCATATAGGCATTTGTAGGATGAGACTTTTTCAATGGATAAGACACCAGATGTGACAATGCTAACCTTCTCTGGCTGAGTGGGAGCTCTGGTAAAGGTCATGAATTGTGTTTTTTGTACATTCAGGACCAGTTTCAGACTATAAAGGGAAGCCTGCAGTGACTGAAAAGCAGTATGGTGCTGTTCAACAGCCTGAACCAGAGAAGGAGCATATGAATATAGGACTGTATCATTTGCATATAGATGCAACATTGCTGGTTGTATCCCATTTCCCAAATCATTCATACAAATTGAGAACAACACAGGAGATAAAAGGAAAAAGGGGGATGCTTGCAATCCGAAGAACACCATCCCAACTGTTTTTCTGCAGGAAGGACTGGTGCACTTCATAAAATAGATGGCATCATGGGATGGAAAATTATGTGGATATATTGAAACAACATCTCAAGACATCAGTCAGGAAGTTAAAGCTTGGTCGCAAATGGGTCTTCCAAATGAACAATGACCCCAAGCACACATCCAAATGTGTGGCAAAATTGCTTAAGTACAAAGTCAAGGTATTGGAGTGGCCATCACAAAGCCCTGACCTCAATCCCATCGAAGATATGTGGGCAGAACTGAAAAAGTGTGTGCGAGCAAGGAGGCCTACAAACCTGACTCAGTTACACCAGCTCTGTCAGGAGGAATGGGCCAAAATTCACCCAACTTATTGTGGGAAGCTTGTTGAAGGCTACCGAAATGTTTTGACCCAAGTTAAACAATTTAAAGGCAATGCTACCAAATACTAATTGAGTATGTAAACTCCTGACCCACTGAGAATGTGATGAAAGAAATAAAAGCTGAAGTAAATCATTCTCTCTACTATTTTTCTGACAGTTCACATTCTTAAAATAAAGTGGTGATCGTAACTGAGCTAAGACAGGGGATTTTTACTTTGATTAAATGTCAGGAATTGTGAAAAAAATAGTTTAAATGTATTTGGCTAAGGTGTATGTAAACTTCCGACTTCAACTGTACGCATTGTATTCTGTCAAAGTTCTTAAACCAATTTACTGCCCCTTCACTGAGACCAATATTACTGAGTCTAGCTAGCAACGATTCATGGTCAACTGAGTCAAATGTCTTTGATAAATCAACAAACAGAGCAGCCCCTGCCATAGCTGCAGTTTTGCAACAACAACAAAAAGTAGTGGTGGCGCACCCCAATCTAAAGTGAGACTGAACCCTGCTCGGTACATTATTTTTCAATTAAGAAGATTCTTAACTGTGAGTTCACTAGGGATTCATAGACTTTGGCCAGGATATGGAGTTTGGAGATAGTTGGTAGCATCTGAGGGATGTCCACCCTTTAGCAGTAGGAGGACATAAGCTGATTTCAAAATGCTGGGTGTGGAGTTGGTCAAGAGACTGAAGTTGAAAATATGAGCCACAGGTTCAGTAATAATACCAGCTGCTACATTTAAGAGGTAGGGATCCAGGTTATCTGGACCTGCAGGATTTTTAGTGTCTATTGCCTTTAGTCTCTTATAGGCCTCACCATAATAAACAGGTTCATTAGAGGCCTGGGCCCCATCATTATCAAAAACTGAATCAGCAGATATGAAGTGCTTGTTTAAACCCCTATAATATTGGCTTTATCCTTCACGTCATTAGAATCCATCATTAAATGGTCAGGAAGGCCAGAGGATACATTAGAACCTGACATTGATTTCATTAGCTTCCAGAACTTGGTAGGGTTGCTTAGGTTCTATGTGACTGCATTTAGATAGAAATCTGATTTGGACTTCCTGATCAATCCTGTGCGTTTGTTTCTTAGCGCTCTGAAGGAGGCCCAGTCAACAGGAGCATTTGTATGTTTTGCTTGAGCCCAAGAGACATTTCTCTTTCTAATTAATTCTGCCAAATTATCTAAAAACCAGGGGTTGTCCCTTCCACTGATTCTAAATTTCATCACAGGGGCATGCTTATCACAAATGGACACAAATTTCATATAAAAATAGTCCCAGGCAGTGTCAACATCGGGAATCAGACTTACTCTGTCAATATTATGGTACAGATCATGTAAGAACCCTTGCTCAAACTGTCTAAAATGTATTTTAAAAATATAATTGGGTTTGGCTTTGGTCATTTTTGTATTTCTAACACAAGCAATTTCACAGTGATCACTGACATCATTACAGAATATCCCAGTCAATATGTATTTGTGAGGGGCATTCTTAGAAGAATGTCCAATTGCGTTGATTTGTTAGGTGCTCTGGGATTCGGTCTTGAAGGCGCATTAATTAATTTTGGGGCAGAAATGCATTCTCGAACATGTGAACTTTCATGTGCCTTAATATCAAACTTGTATGCCATCTGTAAATACAAATAAAATAGTTAAATTATGAGCCTAGTTGGTTTAGTCACAGAAAAAGTTTGCAACCTTCCTGCTAGCCATGATTGGCTGAGATAATGAGTAGGCTGGACATGCCGAGAGATGAGTTTGGATTGGTCTGCTATATAGCACGCGTCTGTTTATTGGAGCTGGTCAACGCGTCTTTAAAAAAATATATATTGCGAAGTAAAACTGCATAAACAATGTCAAGTTAAAGCATACTGTTAGCGAGCTAATGTTAGCTGGCTGGCTCCCTAGGTAATGTTATGTGTATGCTCTCCACTTTCTAGAGGACACGTTTTAAAATCAGTGGAATTTGAGTAACTAAGGAGATGGAGAAAACACCAGTCTGGATTACACCTTCAAACTAAGGGCAACCATGCATGGCATCAGACGACCTGTCCAACCATGATTTATATGGGTGAGATAGTCTAGCTTGCTACATTTTCAGATATTACACGTTTCTAATTTTGACAGTGCTTTCATTTCAAGTGTACTGTTAGCTCGCTAATGTTAGCTGGCTGGGTAGCTAACATAGCTTAACAAAAGACTCCATTATGCAAGTATCCATTTCAATAGAATGTCACTGCAACTGTTGGTAGACGTACTAAGTTAGCTGGTATATTCACTCTGGTTATCTACTCCAATTTCAGACCACGGGTAAGATTGTCTATCTAGCTAACGTAAATTCACCTAAACTCGTACATCGCCTTGGTCCGTACAGTTGCCCTTATTTTAGCGCCCCAAAAACGTAATACTTCCAGATCAACTGTAATGTCAATACCATTGTAAAGCACAATTTTCCTCTTTACAACAGAATCAATTACATGACCTAAACGCTGCCCTTTCTGCATAATTCAAGCAGGCAATGAGCCCCGTCAGGTCTTTTTAAAAATGGCGGGTGGGGAAGCGAAACTAATGCGTGATAGTGAGAAGGAGAGATGTTGTGTGGGAAAATTGCTTTTTTTCCACTCAATCTGTCCAATTTATCACCTTATCGCATCTAAAATGTAAATAAAACACTATACAGAGTTTATATAATGTGTCATTGCATGCCTATTTGAAGGTTTGTCTCAAATTTGAATCGGGTTTTTAGGGCGGTGCTAAAGTGATTTTAGAAGTAAAACAGCGGCCTTGAGAATGATGATTGCATGCAATGATGACGGAAAAAATGACTAGACATCCCCCTTACCCCCGTCACTGTCCATTTCTTGTTTTTAAAGGATGATAGAAGTGCTACACCTGGTGGAGAGAGATTGTAAGACAGAAATAGTTGCTTTATGCTTGCTGTACGTTACAACATGACACGTCAAGATGTAACAGAGGGTTTTTGTTTTTTAAACTTTTCTCCAATACTATAGAGCCATTATCATGTCGATCAACGCTTGAATAGAAACCTAGTTCACACCCCCGATTTTGACGTCAACACAGTCCCGTTAGTTTTCTTTGTAGCCTCGTTTGAATGTTGCACTTGTGCACATTTCTACGGAATGGGGTGAGTTTACATTACAATTTCAGATATTACGCTTTTCTAATTTTGACAGCGTACTGTTAGCTTTCAAAGCAGAATTACTTTCCCATTGTTTCCTCAAATGCAGTGTATGATATACCATTTTGTAGCGCTGAGTCTCTATTTTTATCCAATGTAAAAAACTGAAATTCAAATGTTGCTACACAAGACAGAATCCATGTGGTGAGTCACATATACGTTCACTTTTAACTGCAAGCAATTCAAAATGTTTGTTCTTTGGTAATCGAGAGAATTTCAAAGATGTTAAACTTGGATTTAACATACATTGCAACCCCTCCTCCTTTACTCATCCATTCCGTTCTAAAAACCATGTACCCATCAATAGAAATCAAGTTATTTGACACAGATTTCTTTAGCCAAGTGTCTGATAAAAACCATTATTGACCAATATTCTAATCATGTCTATTTTTGGAATTAGACTTCTGACATTAACATGCAATTGGCTAAAACCTGCTCTGTTTTTAAAATCATAGGGTGTCGGTAGAGATTGCATGGTATCTACCGGCATAACATATCTCATTACTAGAGATCAACAATAAAAGTATAACAATATATCTCAGTTGCCCAATGCGTGAGCACTTGGCAGAGCCAGCACCATTGTCAATAAAACAGAGACTTTTGACACAGAAAAAAAGTAATTAAAGTGTTCGAGATTTTGGAAGTATGCCATCAAGTGTAAGCCAACTTGCGTTAGAGTGGTACAAATGCAATTGCAGAGAGAGACCAAGTTCCTGGTGGTATTGACATAATGGTCTCATCGGAGTGTTTGCAAATTGTAGGGCATAAGGCAAAGATAATTCACTCACCCATTGATAATTCAGCCTATTTAATCCATGATGGCATTGAGTAAAGAGAAGGCACAGTAACTGTGCATAATGCCAGTTTTAACCTCTCTTCGGTAGGTTGCAGTATTTTGACATCCAGATGAAAAGCGTGCCCAAAGTAAAATGCCTGTTACTCAGGCCCAGAAGCTAGGATGTGCATGTAATTGGTAGATTTGGATAGAAAACACCATTTCTAAAACCGTTAAAATAACATCTGAGTATAACAGAACTGATTTGGCAGTCGAAACCCTGAGGACAAACCATCCAGGGGAAAAAAAATTGAGGTCATAGGATTTTCCAATAGGTTTCTTTGAGATACCCTTATTATTAGGAACCTGGTTGCAGTTCCTATGGCTTCCACTAGATGTCAACAGTCTTTAGAAATTGTTCAATGTTTTTCATTTGAGAAATGAAGAAGTAGTCCTATAATATATGCCATTTAGCAGACGCTTTTATCCAAAGCGACTTACAGTCATGTGTGCATACATTCTACGTATGGGTGGTCCCGGGAATCAAACCCACTACCCTGGCGTTACAAGCGCCATGCTCTACCAACTGAGCTACAGAAGGACCATTGTAAGTGTCACTCCAGGTGGACTCTACTGTTTTGGTGCGCGTGAACAGGAACGCAGTGCACGTGAACAGGAACGCGCCCCACATTGTTTTTATCCGGTATTAGAAACAGTTTATTCTGTCTTAAATTGTATCGATTATTTACGTTTTAGGGTACCTGAGGTTGGATTAGGAATGTTGTTTGAAATATTTGGACCAAGTTTACAGGTAATTTATTAGATACTTTATAGGCATGTTGGGCGAGTTGAAACGGTTGTATTTCTGAATCAAACGCGCCAAATAAATTTACATTTTTGGGACATAAAGAAGGACATTTGTTATGTTTCTGGGACATTTTGGAGTGTCAACAGAAGATCTTCAAAGGTAAGGATTAATTATATAGCTATTTCTGCCTGGCTGGAAAATTATTTTCATATGTTTATATGCGTTTTCGCTGTAAAGCGGCTGGATTAACAAGGAGTTAAACTGTATTTTGATGTATAACACATATTTTCAAGAAAGTTAAATATTTGAATTTAGTATTTTTGAATTTCGCGCTCTGCAATTTCACCAGATGGGGGTGCCAGGACAAAGTCAATATCCGGGGGCACCGGTTAGTTGAGGCAGTATGTACTATAGGTCGACCGAATTATGATTTTTCAAAGCTGATACCGATTATTGGAAGACCAAAAAAGCAGATACCGATTAATCGGCCAATTTTTTTTCCTTTATTTGTAATAATGACAATTACAACAATACTGAATGAACACTTATTTTAACTTAATATAATACATCAATAAAATACATTTAGCCTCAAGTTAATAATGAAACATGGTTTAAATAATGCAAAAACAAAGTGTTGGAGAAGAAAGTAAAAGTGCAATATGTTCCATGTAAGAAAGCTAGCGTTTCAGTTCCTTGCTCAGAACATGAGAACATATGCAAGCTGGTGGTTCCTTTAAACATGAGTCTTCAATATTCCCAAGTAAGAAGTTTTAGGTTGTAGTTATTATAGGAATTATAGGACTATTTCCCTCTATACCATTTGTATTTCATTAACCTTTGACTATTTGATGTTCTAATAGGCACTTTAGTATTGCCAGTGTAACAGTATAGCATCCGTCCCTCTCCTCGCTCCTCCCTGGGCTCGAACCAGCAACACAACGACAACAGCCACCCTCGAAGCAGCGTTACCCATGCAGAGCAAGGGGAACAACTACTAGAAGGCTCAGAGCGAGTGACGTTAGAAACGCTATTAGCGCGCGCTAACTAGCTAGCCATTTCACTTCGGTTACACCAGCCTCATCTTGGGAGTTAGGCTTGAAGTCATAAACAGCGCAACGCTTGACGCACAACGAAGAGCTGCTGGCAAAACGCATGAAAGTGCTATTTGAATGAATGTTTACACGCCTGCTTCTGCCTACCACCGCTCAGTCAGATACTTAGATACTTGTATGCTCAGTCAGATTATATGCAACGCAGGACGCGCTAGATAATATCTAGTAATATCATCAACCATGTGTAGTTAACTAGTGATTATGATTGATTGTTTTTATAAGGTAAATTTAATGCTAGCTAGCAACTTACCTTGGCTTACTGCATTCGCGTAACAGGCAGTCTCCTTGTGGAGTGCAACGAGAGAGAGGCAGGTCGTTATTGCGATGGACTAGTTAACTGTAAGGTTGCAAGATTGGATCCGCCGAGCTGAAAAAGTGAAAATCTGTCGTTCTGCCCCTGAACAAGGCAGTTAACCCACCGTTCCTAGGCCATCATTGAAAATAAGAATGTGTACTTAACTGACTTGCCTAGTTAAATAAAGGTATAAAATATATATTTTTTAAAATAGGCAAATCGGCGCCCAAAAATATCAATTTCCGATTGTTATGAAAACTTGAAATCGGCCCTAATTAATCAGCCATTCCGATTAATCGGCCGACCTCTAGTATGTACGGAGAGTTAAAGTGACTATGCATAGATGATTATGATGACTGTTAATTAAAGTGACTATGCAACAGAGAGTGGCAGTGGAGTGGAGAAGGGAGGGGGATGTTCAGGAGTCTTATGGCTTGGGGGTAGAAGCTGTTTAGAAGCCTCTTGGACCTAGTCTTGGCACTCCGGCACTGCTTGCCGTGTGGTAGCAGAGAGAACAGTCTATGACTAGGCTGGCTGGAGTCTTTGACAATTTTTAGGGCCTTCCTCTGACACCGCCTGGTATAGAGGTCCTGGATGTACTGGGCTGTTCGCACTACCCTCTGTAGTGCCTTGCGGTCGGAGGCCGAGCAGTTGCCATACCAACCAGTCAGGATGCTCTTGATGGTGCAGCTGTAGAACCTTTGGAAGATCTGAGGATCCATGCCAAATCTTCTCAGTCTCCTCAGGGGGAATGGGTTTTGTCGTGCCCGCTTCATGACTGTCATGGTGTGCTTGGACCATGTTAGTTTGTTGGTGATGTGGACATCAAGGAACTTGAAGCTCTCATCCTGCTCCACCGCAGCCCCTTCGATGAGAATGGGGGCATGCTCGGTCCTCTTTTTCCTGTAGTCCACAATCTCCTTTGTCTTGATCACGTTGCGGGAGAGGTTGTTGTCCTGTCACCACACGGCAAGGTCTCTGACCTCCTCCCTATAGCCTGTCTCGTTGTTGTCGGTGATCAAGTCCTTCTGTAGCACAGTTGGTAGAGCATGGCGCTTGTAACGCCATGGGTAGTGGGTTCGATTCCCGGGACCACCCATACGTAGAATGTATGCACACATGACTGTAAGTCGCTTTGGATAAAAGCGTCTGCTAAATGGCATATATATATATATATACCACTGTTGTGTCATCGGCAAATTGAATGATGGTGTTGAAGTCGTGTCTAGCCGTGCAGTCATGAGAGAACAGGGAGTACAGGAGGGGGCTGAGCACGCACCCCTGAGGGGCCCCTGTGTTGAGGATCAGCGTGGAGGATATGTTGTTACCTACCCTTACCACCTGGTGGCGGCCCGTCAGGAAGTCCATGATCCAGTTGCAGAGGGAGGTGTTTAATCGCAGGGTCCTTAGCTTAGTGATGAGCTTTGAGGGCACTATGTGTTGAGCGCTGAGCTGTAGTCAATGAATAGCATTCACACATAGGTGTTCCTTTTGTCCAGGTGGGAACGGGCAGTGTGGAGTGCAATAGAGACTGCATCATCTATGTATCTGTTGGGGCAGTATGCAAATTGGAGTGGGTCTAAGGTTTTTGGGATGATGGTGTTGATGTGAGCCATGACCAGCCTTTCAAGGCACTTCATGGCTACAGACGTGAGTGCTACGGGTCGGTAGTCATTTAGGAAGGTTGCCTTACTGTTCTTGGTCACAGGCACTATGGTGGTCTGCTTAAAACATGTTGGTATTACAGACTCGGACAGGGAGAGGTTGAAAATGTCAGTGAAGACACTAGCTGAACACGCTAGCTAGTCAGCGCATGCTCATAGTACACGTCTTGGTAATCAGGCTGGCCCTGCGGCCTTGTGAATGTTGTCTAAAGGTCTTACTCACATCGGCTGCAGAGAGCATGATCACACACTCTTCCGGTACAGCTTGTGCCTTCATGCATGTTCAGTGTTTGCCTCGAAGAAATATCCCAATTTTCACAGGGCAGTGATTGGGGACACTGTCCTGTGTAGGGTGCGGTCTTTTGGATGGGATGTTAAATGGGTGTCCTGACTCTCTGAGGACATTAAAGATCCCATGGCACTTATTGTAAGTGTAGGGGTGTTAACCCCGGTGTCCTGGCTAAATTCCCAATCTGGCCCTCAAACCATCACGGTCAATAATAATCTAATAATCCCCAGTTTACAATTGGCCCATTCATCCCCCTCCTCTCTCCTGTAACTATTCCCCAGGTCGTTGCTCTAAATGAGAATGTGTTCTCAGTCAACTTACCTGGTAAAATAACGGATAAATAAAAAAATTGACGCTTTGCCTGTTTGATGGTTCGTCAGAGGGCATAGAGGGATTTATTATAAGCTTCCGGGTTAGAGTCCCGCTCCTCAAAAGTAGCAGCTCTAGCCTTTAGCCCAGTGCGGATGCTGCCTGCAATCCATGGCTTCTGGTTGGGATATGTGCGTACGGTCACTGTGGGGACGACGTCATCGTTGCACTTATTGATGAAGCAAATGACAGATGTGATTCTTCCTCAATGCCATCGGAAGAATCCCGGGACATTTTCCAGTCTGTGCTAGCAAAACAGTTCTGTAGCTTAGCATCTGTTTTATCTGACCAGTTTCTTTTATTGAGCACATCACTGGTGCTTCCTACTTAAATGTTTTCTTGTAAGCAGGAATCAGGAGGATGGAATTATGTCAGATTTGCCAAATGGAGGGATAGGGAGAGCGTTGTATGCATCTCTATGTGTGGAGTATAGGTGGTCAAGAGTTATTTTCCCTCTGGTTGCACATTTAACATGCTGATAGAAAATTGGTCAAACTGATTTAAGTTTCCCTGCATTAAAGTCCCCGGTGTTTTCTTGTTTGCTTATGGCGGTATACAGCTCATTCAATGCTATCTTAGTGCCAGCCCCTAATCTGCTACAAAGAATATCGATGAACTCTCCCGGTAGGTAATGTGGTCTGCAGTTTATTATGAGAACCTCTACCTCAGGAGAGCAATAGCTCGAGACTTCCTTAGATATCGTGCACCTGCTGTTGTTTACAAAAATACATAGACAGCCGCCCCTTGCCTTACTGGATGCCTCTGTTCTATCCTGCCGGTACATCATATAACCAGACAGCTGAATGTTGATATTGTCGTCATTCAGCCACGACTCCGTGAAGCATAAGATGTTACTGTTTTTAATGTCCCATTGGTAGTTTAATCTTCCCAATAACTCGTCCATTTTATTGTCAAAAGATTGCATGTTTGCTAACGGAATTGAGGGGAGTGGGGGTTTATTCGATCACCTCCGACTTCTCAGAAGGCAGCACTCCCTCCGGCCTCTCTTTCTCTGCCTTGCTTCACGCAGATCACTGGGGTCAGGGCCTGTTCCCAAGGGATCTGTATATCCTCCGAGTCAAGAAAGAAGAAAAAGGATTCTGCTTGTCCGTGGTGAGTAATCGCAGTCTTGATGTCTAGAAGTTATTTTTGATCATAAGAGATGGTCGTGGCAACATTATGTACAAAAGAGTAAAAAAATCAGTTCTAAATAACACAGATTAAAAAAACAACAACACACAAATTGGTAACACACACATGTCCAATTTGTAAAGAAAAGAACCATGAAGGCAATGTGGGTGCCAGCCAGAAAATGTGCTGGGGGAAATGGTTTTTGCAAGGCCTGTTCTGACTAGAGATATGCAGTGTCTTCATACTTGATCTGGGCTGCTCTCGTTGAAGAGAGAAGTTTGTCCGGCTCCGTAAAGCCTCAAACAAATTGTCCGCAACAGTGAACTGGGCTAATTCTTATGCGAATTAACGACGAGGCGGAACACACCTCAGTTCAAACTGTTGTTAGAAAGTAACATTTGTTAGAAAATCATTTGAAATTGTTAAGTTTAAACACAGCCTATACATAATTAGCAGGCGGCGTGCCTTGGTTTGAAGGCAGCTCAGGTAACTGTCCTGTTGCTTAACAATCACATTTTGGAACAGTGAGAGCATCTTGACATCACACGCATGGAAAAACTCACACAGGGGCAATGGTTAGAGATATTTACGTGTGAAAATGTTAAGGTCTAAGGACCTTATGTGTTATTTTCAGAGGTAGACTGGCTCTGACAACCAAAACAGCCAAATACTCCATCTAAATGTGAATCGATTCTCAGTTGCAATACGGCTCTATGAACATAAAGGCCTTTATTTTCATATCACATCAAACTAATTTCATTCATGCAAAATATACCCTTACTGTATACTGTTTTACCTGGCTTTATCACAGGTGCAGCCGGCGGTATTTTTCAGTGACAACACATTTTTGGCGGCCTTCTTTTCCGTTACACACAGGTGTTCAGAGCATGCTATATATTGTAGCTAATAAGCAGAGGTGGTCTCTCTGTGTCCTGTCTGTCTTCCCGTAAACATGCTCTGTAACATAGAGATATGGCCATGTGGGACACTAACCCTAACCCTATAAAGATATGTATCAGATGAACCTTTTTTAAATATTTATTATTTAAGATAAGGTCCTTATGCTTCAAAAACCGTACTGCAAGAGATGCGTGTTAATGTTCATACTGAGAGTCGGGGCTTTTAACAAAACTCCCCTGTACAGAAGAAGCCTTCGTCCAATGACTGTTTTGTGTAAGAACGGGGAGAGCGGAAACTCAAGCTGGAGATGTATTTAGCATTTTTGAAATATCTGCAACTGCCATTTCCTGAAACCTACAGCCCCAAATGAAATGAAAAGAATGAGCTTACATAGTAGCCTAACTGACAGTGTTCGATACTGATCACATTTCTTTAGGTTATAGGGAGTCAGAAAGAAAACAGTTTCTTAAAAGGGCAATCTGCATTTGCTACATCCATGTTTTTGCTTCTAAATTAATCAATCAAATGTACCCATTGATTCCTAAAGAATATAACTCATAAATGCCACATCAGTTCAGTTCAACTGTAGCACACCATCAAAACCCAAAATGAAAGCTTGTTTTACTTCAATGTTTGTAAACCCCCCCCCAAAAAATGTAAACAAATATTTTATAGCCTCATTAACATGGTTAAAACTATAATAGTTGCATCCATAGTTTTGTCTATGAATTTGAGTGGTTCAATTTCTCCAACCCCATCCCTCAGCTTTTTACCGAAATGGATGAGGAGTTTGCTTTGTTTTTGTTTCAACTGCTAATTGCCCCTTTAAATCTTCTTACATTTTTGTTTTTAACTCTTTGTACATTTATGGTGAATTGGTACATTGTGTGTTTCTTTATCAAGAAAATTCATGTGTGTCATTGTTTTACCAACCTTTGCATCTGCGCTGTTCATCAAGTAAATCTGTTTTTGTAAACTCTTCTGTGGAAATTGTTAAAAGTAGTCCTTGTGCATAGAGTTGTGTGGTTTGTTTAACTTTGCAATCATGGTTTTTGTTTGACATACATCTGAGCCTCAGCATCACTCTGTTGCCATGGAATTGCCCATATCCATCATTTTTTGTCATAACATGTGCATTTTCTTTTGTCAATAAAGAACCTGATTGTGAACTGGGCTTTGTTTGTCATATCCATAGAAACGCACTGCTGTGTCATATCCATAGAAACGCACTGCTGTGTCATATCCATAGAAACACACTGCTGTGTCACATCCCTAGAAACTCACTGCTGTGTCATATCCATAGAAACTCACTGCTGTCATATCCATAGAAACACACTGCTGTGTCACATCCCGAGAAACTCACTGCTGTGTCATATCCATAGAAAATCACTGCTGTGTCATATCCATAGAAACTCACTGCTGTGTCATATCCATAGAAACTCACTGCTGTCATATCCATAGAAACACACTGCTGTGTCACATCCCTAGAAACTCACTGCTGTGTCATATCCATAGAAAATCACTGCTGTGTCATATCCATAGAAACTCACTCCTGTGTCATATTCATAGAAACTCACTGCAGTTTCACATCCATAGAAACTCACTGCTGTGTCATTCATAGAAACGCACTGCTGTGTCATATTCATAGAAACTCACTGCTGTGTCATATTCATAGAAACTCACTGCTGTGCCATATCCATAGAAGCTCACTGCTGTGTCATATCCATAGAAATACACTGCTGTGTCATATCCTTAGAAACTCACTGCTGTGTCATATTCATAGAAACTCACTGCTGTGTCATATTCATAGAAACTCACTGCTGTGTCATATTCATAGAAACTCACTGCTGTGTCATATTCATAGAAACTCACTGCAGTTTCACATCCATAGAAACTCACTGCTGTGTCATTCATAGAAACTCACTGCTGTGTCATATTCATAGAAACTCACTGCTGTGTCATATTCATAGAAACTCACTGCTGTGTCATATTCATAGAAACTCACTGCTGTGTCATATTCATAGAAACTCACTGCTGTGTCATATTCATAGAAACTCACTGCTGTGTCATATTCATAGAAACTCACTGCAGTTTCACATCCATAGAAACTCACTGCTGTGTCATTCATAGAAACTCACTGCTGTGTCATATTCATAGAAACTCACTGCTGTGTCATATTCATAGAAACTCACTGCTGTGTCATATTCATAGAAACTCACTGCTGTGTCATATCCATAGAAACTCACTGCTGTGCCATATCCATAGAAGCTCACTGCTGTGTCATATCCATAGAAACACACTGCTGTGTCATATTCATAGAAACTCACTGCTGTTTCACATCCATAGAAACTCACTGCTGTGTCATCCATAGAAACGCACTGCTGTGTCATATCCATAGAAACACACTGCTGTGTCATATCCATAGAAACTCACTGCGGTGTCATATCCATAGAAACTCACTGCTGTGTCATATTCATAGAAGCTCACTGCTGTGCCATATCCATAGACGCTCACTGCTGTGTCATATCCATAGAAACACACTGCTGTGTCATATCCATAGAAACACACTGCTGTGTCATATCCATAGAAACGCACTTCTGTGTCATATCCATAGAAACTCACTGCTGTCATATACATAGAAACACACTGCTGTGTCACATCCCTAGAAACTCACTGCTGTGTCATACCCATAGAAAATCACTGCTGTGTCATATCCATAGAAACTCACTGCTGTGTCATATCCATAGAAACTCACTGCTGTCATATCCATAGAAACACACTGCTGTGTCACATCCCTAGAAACTCACTGCTGTGTCATATCCATAGAAAATCACTGCTGTGTGATATCCATAGAAACTCACTCCTGTGTCATATTCATAGAAACTCACTGCAGTTTCACATCCATAGAAACTCACTGCTGTGTCATTCATAGAAACGCACTGCTGTGTCATATCCATAGAAACTCACTGCTGTGTCATATCCATAGAAATACACTGCTGTGTCATATCCATAGAAACTCACTCCTGTGTCATATTCATAGAAACTCACTGCTGTGTCATATTCATAGAAACTCACTGCAGTTTCACATCCATAGAAACTCACTGCTGTGTCATTCATAGAAACTCACTGCTGTGTCATATTCATAGAAACTCACTGCTGTGTCATATTCATAGAAACTCACTGCTGTGCCATATCCATAGAAGCTCACTGCTGTGCCATATCCATAGAAGCTCACTGCTGTGTCATATCCATAGAAACACACTGCTGTGTCATATTCATAGAAACTCACTGCTGTTTCACATCCATAGAAACTCACTGCTGTGTCATCCATAGAAACGCACTGCTGTGTCATCCATAGAAACGCACTGCTGTGTCATATTCATAGAAGCTCACTGCTGTGTCATATCCATAGAAACACACTGCTGTGTCATATTTATAGAAACTCACTGCTGTTTCACATCCATAGAAACTCACTGCTGTGTCATCCATAGAAACGCACTGCTGTGTCATATCCATAGAAACACACTGCTGTGTCATATCCATAGAAACTCACTGCGGTGTCATATCCATAGAAACTCACTGCTGTGTCATATTCATAGAAGCTCACTGCTGTGCCATATCCATAGACGCTCACTGCTGTGTCATATCCATAGAAACACACTGCTGTGTCATATCCATAGAAACTCACTGCGGTGTCATATCCATAGAAACTCACTCCTGTGTCATATCCATAGAAACTCACTGCGGTGTCATATCCATAGAAACTCACTGCTGTGTCATATTCATAGAAGCTCACTGCTGTGCCATATCCATAGACGCTCACTGCTGTGTCATATCCATAGAAACACACTGCTGTGTCATATCCATAGAAACGCACTTCTGTGTCATATCCATAGAAACTCACTGCTGTCATATACATAGAAACACACTGCTGTGTCACATCCCTAGAAACTCACTGCTGTGTCAAATCCATAGAAAATCACTGCTGTGTCATATCCATAGAAACTCACTGCTGTGTCATATCCATAGAAACTCACTGCTGTCATATCCATAGAAACACACTGCTGTGTCACATCCCTAGAAACTCACTGCTGTGTCATATCCATAGAAAATCACTGCTGTGTCATATCCATAGAAACTCACTCCTGTGTCATATTCATAGAAACTCACTGCAGTTTCACATCCATAGAAACTCACTGCTGTGTCATTCATAGAAACTCACTGCTGTGTCATATCCATAGAAACACACTGCTGTGTCATATTCATAGAAACTCACTGCTGTTTCACATCCATAGAAACTCACTGCTGTGTCATCCATAGAAACGCACTGCTGTGTCATCCATAGAAACGCACTGCTGTGTCATATTCATAGAAGCTCACTGCTGTGTCATATCCATAGAAACACACTGCTGTGTCATATTCATAGAAACTCACTGCTGTTTCACATCCATAGAAACTCACTGCTGTGTCATCCATAGAAACGCACTGCTGTGTCATATCCATAGAAACACACTGCTGTGTCATATCCATAGAAACTCACTGCTGTGTCATATTCATAGAAGCTCACTGCTGTGCCATATCCATAGAAACACACTGCTGTGCCATATCCATAGAAACTCACTGCTGTGTCATATCCATAGAAACACACTGCTGTGCCATATCCATATAAACGCACTGCTGTGTCATATCCATAGAAACACACTGCTGTGCCATATCCATAGAAACGCACTGCTGTGTCATATCCATAGAAACTCACTGCGGTGTCATATCCATAGAAACTCACTGCTGTGTCATCCATAGAAACTCACTCTTGTGTCATATCCATAGAAACTCACTGCTGTGTCATATCCATAGAAGCTCACTGCTGTGTCTGTCATCCATAGAAACTCACTGCTGTGTCATATTCATAGAAACTCACTGCTGTTTCACATCCATAGAAACTCACTGCTGTGTCATATCCATAGAAACGCACTGCTGTGTCATATCCATAGAAACACAATGCTGTGTCATATCCATAGAAACTCACTGCGGTGTCATATCCATAGAAACTCACTGCTGTGTCATATCCATAGAAACTCACTGCTGTGTCATATCCATAGAAACTCACTGCTGTGTCATATCCATAGAAACTCACTGCGGTGTCATATCCATAGAAAATCACTGCTGTGTCATATTCATAGAAGCTCACTGCTGTGTCATATTCATAGAAACTCACTGCTGTTTCACATCCATAGAAACTCACTGCTGTGTCATCCATAGAAACGCACTGCTGTGTCATATCCATAGAAACACAATGCTGTGTCATATTCATAGAAACTCACTGCTGTTTCACATCCATAGAAACTCACTGCTGTGTCATCCATAGAAACTCACTGCTGTGTCATATCCATAGAAGCTCACTGCTGTGTCATATCCATAGAAACACACTGCTGTGTCATATTCATAGAAACTCACTGCTGTTTCACATCCATAGAAACTCACTGCTGTGTCATCCATAGAAACTTACTGCGGTGTCATATCCATAGAAACTCACTGCTGTGTCATATCCATAGAAACTCACTGCTGTGTCATATCCATAGAAACTCACTGCTGTGTCATCCATCGAAACTCACTGCTGTGTCATATTCATAGAAACTCACTGCTGTGTCATATCCATAGAAACTCACTCCTGTGTCATATCCATAGAAACTCACTGCTGTGTCATATTCATAGAAACTCACTGCTGTGTCATATCCATAGAAACTCACTCCTGTGTCACATTCATAGAAACTCAATGCTGTGTCATATCCATAGAAACTCACTGTTGTGTCATATTCATAGAAAATCACTGCTGTGTCATATCCATAGAAACTCACTGCTGTGTCATATCCATAGAAACTCACTGCTGTGTCATATTCATAGAAACTAACTGCTGTGTCATATCCTTAGAAACTCACTACTGTGTATTATTCATAGAAACTCACTCCTGTGTCACATTCATAGAAACTCACTGCTGTGTAACATCCATAGAAACTCACTCCTGTGTCATATCCATAGAAACTCACTGCTGTGTCATATTCATAGAAACTCACTGCTGTGTCATATCCATAGAAACTCACTCCTGTGTCACATTAATAGAAACTCAATGCTGTGTCATATCCATAGAAACTCACTGTTGTGTCATATTCATAGAAAATCACTGCTGTGTCATATTCATAGAAACTCACTGCTGTGTCATATCCATAGAAACTCACTGCTGTGTCATATTCATAGAAACTCACTCCTGTGTCACATTCATAGAAACTCACTGCTGTGTCATATTCATAGAAACTCACTGCTGTGTCATATCCATAGAAACTCACTGCTGTGTCACATCCCTAGAAACTCACTGCTGTGTCATATCCATAGAAAATCACTGCTGTGTCATATCCATAGAAACTCACTCCTGTGTCATATTCATAGAAACTCACTGCAGTTTCACATCCATAGAAACTCACTGCTGTGTCATTCATAGAAACTCACTGCTGTGTCATATCCATAGAAACACACTGCTGTGTCATATTCATAGAAACTCACTGCTGTTTCACATCCATAGAAACTCACTGCTGTGTCATCCATAGAAACGCACTGCTGTGTCATCCATAGAAACGCACTGCTGTGTCATATTCATAGAAGCTCACTGCTGTGTCATATCCATAGAAACACACTGCTGTGTCATATTCATAGAAACTCACTGCTGTTTCACATCCATAGAAACTCACTGCTGTGTCATCCATAGAAACGCACTGCTGTGTCATATCCATAGAAACACACTGCTGTGTCATATCCATAGAAACTCACTGCTGTGTCATATTCATAGAAGCTCACTGCTGTGCCATATCCATAGAAACACACTGCTGTGCCATATCCATAGAAACTCACTGCTGTGTCATATCCATAGAAACTCACTGCTGTGTCATATCCATAGAAACACACTGCTGTGCCATATCCATATAAACACACTGCTGTGCCATATCCATAGAAACGCACTGCTGTGTCATATCCATAGAAACACACTGCTGTGTCATATCCATAGAAGCTCACTGCTGTGTCTGTCATCCATAGAAACTCACTGCTGTGTCATATTCATAGAAACTCACTGCTGTTTCACATCCATAGAAACTCACTGCTGTGTCATCCATAGAAACGCACTGCTGTGTCATATCCATAGAAACACAATGCTGTGTCATATCCATAGAAACTCACTGCGGTGTCATATCCATAGAAACTCACTGCTGTGTCATATCCATAGAAACTCACTGCTGTGTCATATCCATAGAAACTCACTGCTGTGTCATATCCATAGAAACTCACTGCGGTGTCATATCCATAGAAAATCACTGCTGTGTCATATTCATAGAAGCTCACTGCTGTGTCATATTCATAGAAACTCACTGCTGTTTCACATCCATAGAAACTCACTGCTGTGTCATCCATAGAAACGCACTGCTGTGTCATATCCATAGAAACACAATGCTGTGTCATATTCATAGAAACTCACTGCTGTTTCACATCCATAGAAACTCACTGCTGTGTCATCCATAGAAACTCACTGCTGTGTCATATCCATAGAAGCTCACTGCTGTGTCATATCCATAGAAACACACTGCTGTGTCATATTCATAGAAACTCACTGCTGTTTCACATCCATAGAAACTCACTGCTGTGTCATCCATAGAAACTCACTGCGGTGTCATATCCATAGAAACTCACTGCTGTGTCATATCCATAGAAACTCACTGCTGTGTCATATCCATAGAAACTCACTGCTGTGTCATCCATCGAAACTCACTGCTGTGTCATATTCATAGAAACTCACTGCTGTGTCATATCCATAGAAACTCACTCCTGTGTCATATCCATAGAAACTCACTGCTGTGTCATATTCATAGAAACTCACTGCTGTGTCATATCCATAGAAACTCACTCCTGTGTCACATTCATAGAAACTCAATGCTGTGTCATATCCATAGAAACTCACTGTTGTGTCATATTCATAGAAAATCACTGCTGTGTCATATCCATAGAAACTCACTGCTGTGTCATATCCATAGAAACTCACTGCTGTGTCATATTCATAGAAACTAACTGCTGTGTCATATCCTTAGAAACTCACTACTGTGTATTATTCATAGAAACTCACTCCTGTGTCACATTCATAGAAACTCACTGCTGTGTAACATCCATAGAAACTCACTCCTGTGTCATATCCATAGAAACTCACTGCTGTGTCATATTCATAGAAACTCACTGCTGTGTCATATCCATAGAAACTCACTCCTGTGTCACATTAATAGAAACTCAATGCTGTGTCATATCCATAGAAACTCACTGTTGTGTCATATTCATAGAAAATCACTGCTGTGTCATATTCATAGAAACTCACTGCTGTGTCATATCCATAGAAACTCACTGCTGTGTCATATTCATAGAAACTCACTCCTGTGTCACATTCATAGAAACTCACTGCTGTGTCATATTCATAGAAACTCACTGCTGTGTCATATCCATAGAAACTCACTGCTGTGTCATATTCATATAAACTCACTCCTGTGTCACATTCATAGAAACTCACTGCTGTGTCATATCCATAGAAACTCACTGCTGTGTCATATCCATAGAAACTCACTGCTGTGTCATATTCATGGAAAATCACTGCTGTGTCATATTCATAGAAACTCACTCCTGTGTCACATTCATAGAAACTCACTGCTGTATCATATCCATAGAAACTCACTGCTGTGTCATATCCATAGAAACTCACTGCTGTGTCATCCATCGAAACTCACTGCTGTGTCATATCCATAGAAACTCACGTCTGTGTCATATTCATAGAAACTCACTGCTGTGTCACATCCATAGAAACTCACTGCTGTGTCATATCCATAGAAACTCACTCCTGTGTCATATCCATAGAAACTCACTGCTGTGTCATATTCATAGAAACTCACTGCTGTGTAATATCCATAGAAACTCACTGCTGTGTCATATTCATAGAAACTCACTGCTGTGTCATATCCATAGAAACTCACTGCTGTGTCATATTCATAGAAACTCACTGCTGTGTCATATCCATAGAAACTCACTGCTGTGTCATATTCATAGAAACTCACTCCTGTGTCACATTCATAGAAACTCACTGCTGTGTCATATCCATAGAAACTCACTGCTGTGTCATATTCATAGAAAATCACTGCTGTGTCATATTCATAGAAACTCACTCCTGTGTCACATTCATAGAAACTCACTGCTGTGTCATATCCATAGAAACTCACTGCTGTGTCATATCCATAGAAACTCACTGCTGTGTCATCCATCGAAACTCACTGCTGTTTCATATCCATAGAAGCTCACTGCTGTGTCTGTCATCCATAGAAACTCACTGCTGTGTCATATCCATAGAAATTCACTGCTGTGTCATATCCATAGAAACTCACTGCTGTGTCATCCATAGAAACGCACTGCTGTGTCATATCCATAGAAACACACTGCTGTGTCATATCCATAGAAACTCACTGCGGTGTCATATCCATAGAAACTCACTGCTGTGTCATATTCATAGAAGCTCACTGCTGTGCCATATCCCTAGAAGCTCACTGCTGTGTCATATCCATAGATATGGTCCTTCTGTAGCTCAGTTGGTAGAGCATGGCGCTTGTAACGCCAGGGTAGTGGGTTCGATCCCCGGGACCACCCATACGTAGAATGTATGCACACATGACTGTAAGTCGCTTTGGATAAAAGCGTCAGCTAAATGGCATATATTATTATTATTATTATATTAGAACCTCACTGCTGTGTCATATTCATAGAAACTCACTGCAGTTTCACATCCATAGAAACTCACTGCTGTGTCATTCATAGAAACGCACTGCTGTGTCATATCCATAGAAACTCACTGCTGTGTCATATCCATAGAAATACACTGCTGTGTCATATCCATAGAAACTCACTCCTGTGTCATATTCATAGAAACTCACTGCTGTGTCATATTCATAGACACTCACTGCAGTTTCACATCCATAGAAACTCACTGCTGTGTCATTCATAGAAACTCACTGCTGTGTCATATTCATAGAAACTCACTGCTGTGTCATATTCATAGAAACTCACTGCTGTGCCATATCCATAGAAGCTCACTGCTGTGCCATATCCATAGAAGCTCACTGCTGTGTCATATCCATAGAAACACACTGCTGTGTCATATTCATAGAAACTCACTGCTGTTTCACATCCATAGAAACTCACTGCTGTGTCATCCATAGAAACGCACTGCTGTGTCATATTCATAGAAGCTCACTGCTGTGTCATATCCATAGAAACACACTGCTGTGTCATATTCATAGAAACTCACTGCTGTTTCACATCCATAGAAACTCACTGCTGTGTCATCCATAGAAACGCACTGCTGTGTCATATCCATAGAAACACACTGCTGTGTCATATCCATAGAAACTCACTGCTGTTTCACATCCATAGAAACTCACTGCTGTGTCATCCATAGAAACGCACTGCTGTGTCATATCCATAGAAACACACTGCTGTGTCATATCCATAGAAACTCACTGCTGTGTCATATTCATAGAAGCTCACTGCTGTGCCATATCCATAGAAACACACTGCTGTGCCATATCCATAGAAACTCACTGCTGTGTCATATCCATAGAAACTCACTGCTGTGTCATATCCATAGAAACACACTGCTGTGTCATATCCATAGAAACTCACTGCTGTGTCATCCATCGAAACTCACTGCTGTTTCATATCCATAGAAGCTCACTGCTGTGTCTGTCATCCATAGAAACTCACTGCTGTGTCATATCCATAGAAATTCACTGCTGTGTCATATCCATAGAAACTCACTGCTGTGTCATCCATAGAAACGCACTGCTGTGTCATATCCATAGAAACACACTGCTGTGTCATATCCATAGAAACTCACTGCGGTGTCATATCCATAGAAACTCACTGCTGTGTCATATTCATAGAAGCTCACTGCTGTGCCATATCCCTAGAAGCTCACTGCTGTGTCATATCCATAGATATGGTCCTTCTGTAGCTCAGTTGGTAGAGCATGGCGCTTGTAACGCCAGGGTAGTGGGTTCGATCCCCGGGACCACCCATACGTAGAATGTATGCACACATGACTGTAAGTCGCTTTGGATAAAAGCGTCAGCTAAATGGCATATATTATTATTATATTAGAACCTCACTGCTGTGTCATATTCATAGAAACTCACTGCAGTTTCACATCCATAGAAACTCACTGCTGTGTCATATCCATAGAAACTCACTGCTGTGTCATATCCATAGAAATACACTGCTGTGTCATATCCATAGAAATACACTGCTGTGTCATATCCATAGAAACTCACTCCTGTGTCATATTCATAGAAACTCACTGCAGTTTCACATCCATAGAAACTCACTGCTGTGTCATTCATAGAAACTCACTGCTGTGTCATATTCATAGAAACTCACTGCTGTGTCATATTCATAGAAACTCACTGCTGTGCCATATCCATAGAAGCTCACTGCTGTGCCATATCCATAGAAGCTCACTGCTGTGTCATATCCATAGAAACACACTGCTGTGTCATATTCATAGAAACTCACTGCTGTTTCACATCCATAGAAACTCACTGCTGTGTCATCCATAGAAACGCACTGCTGTGTCATATTCATAGAAGCTCACTGCTGTGTCATATCCATAGAAACACACTGCTGTGTCATATTCATAGAAACTCACTGCTGTTTCACATCCATAGAAACTCACTGCTGTGTCATCCATAGAAACGCACTGCTGTGTCATATCCATAGAAACACACTGCTGTGTCATATCCATAGAAACTCACTGCTGTTTCACATCCATAGAAACTCACTGCTGTGTCATCCATAGAAACGCACTGCTGTGTCATATCCATAGAAACACACTGCTGTGTCATATCCATAGAAACTCACTGCTGTGTCATATTCATAGAAGCTCACTGCTGTATCCATAGAAACACACTGCTGTGCCATATCCATAGAAACTCACTGCTGTGTCATATCCATAGAAACTCACTGCTGTGTCATATCCATAGAAACACACTGCTGTGCCATATCCATATAAACGCACTGCTGTGTCATATCCATAGAAACACACTGCTGTGCCATATCCATAGAAACGCACTGCTGTGTCATATCCATAGAAACTCACTGCGGTGTCATATCCATAGAAACTCACTGCTGTGTCATCCATAGAAACGCACTGCTGTGTCATATCCATAGAAACACACTGCTGTGTCATATCCATAGAAACTCACTGCGGTGTCATATCCATAGAAACTCACTGCTGTGTCATATTCATAGAAGCTCACTGCTGTGCCAT